>NC_083360.1:86816644-87119675 GCF_030254825.1 Meriones unguiculatus
CTTTCTTTTATCACATGTGAACCCGAGACCTGGAAGGGTTTTGGTTTTTGTTTAAAGAGCTTCGGATGCCCTGAACTGAAGTTATCTACATTTGTGAGCAGCTGTGTGGTGCTGGGAACCTAGCCTGGGTCTCCAGCAAAATCGCCGAGCACTCTTAGCTGCCAAGCTGCCTCTCCAGCCCCGTCATGCTATTCTTTACAAGCAATTGGTCAGTCCTTTCGGTTCTTTCAAAAATTGTTTCTTAAGATAGGTTTTTTCTGAGTAGCTGTCCTGGAACTTGCTCTGTAGACTAGGCTGGCCCCAAATCCAGACACCTGTCTGCCTCTGCCTCCGGAGTGCTGGGATTAAAGCTTGCACTACCACTGCCTGGCTTCTTTTTAAATGATTATTATTGTGTATGTGCATGACGGGGGTGCACACGTGGAGGTCAGAAGTGACACTGCAGAGACACGGCTCTCCTTCCACCTGGATGGGTTCGCAGACAACGCAGGTCATCGGGGTTTTAAAGTCAGCACAGGGATCTTGTGGTGTCGAGTGAGCCTCTCAAGCAGCTGTGGCCACGGTGGGGTGCTGTTATAGTAAGCAGGGCTGAGCCCATCCCCAGCACTTTACACTCTATTTTGAGGTTGGTTCTTTGTTTCTTTATTTTCATGTGCACTGGTGTTTTGCCTATGTCCGTATATGGGTGTTGGGTCCCTGGAACTGGAGTTACAGACAGTTGTGGCTGCCCACAACTGTGGGAGCTGGGAATTGAATCCAGGTCCTCTAAAGAGCAGCCTTCAGCACTGCGCCATTCAGACAGGATTCTTACTAAGCTGCCAGGTTGGCCTTGAATTGTGATCATCCTGCCTCAGGCTTCTAAGTATCTGGAACGACAGATCTGTACTGACAGGCCTGACGGTTTTCTTTAACTATCTATCTATCTATCTATCTATCTATCTATCTATCTATCTATCTATCTATCTATTTGAGGCAGCGTTTCTGTGTAGCCTTGGCTGTCCTAGAGTCTCTTTGTAGACCAGGCTGGCTTCGAACTCACATCTGCCTGCCTTTGCCTTCCTGAGCGCTGGGATTACAGGCATGTCTCACTGCGCCTGGCTCTCTAATTCTGAAATACACCTTCTCAACCACCTTCATTAATTTCTGCAAACAAAGCTCTCACACACTTAACCACTTGAACATGTTTTGTTAATAACTGAGAGTCTTTTACCACTATCCTGCCATTATTTCTTTGGCTTTTACCAATGTGAACTGGTTATTTGAGATTATTCTGTTATCCTGGGATTTACTGAATAAATAGAAGACTGAATAAATGCTATTTAAATTGCTATTTCTCGCTCATGCATTACCTTTCTGCATTTGTCCTGTTTTGGTATGATCTCATTTACACTAGTTAAAAGTGTAAATAATGTCATTCCACCACTCCAAAAGTCACCTTGGTGATGAGATCTTAGTCTATAAAAAGGCCAGGAGCACTAACACTTAAAGCTGCCCTTGTCCATCACACAGGTGCTGAGTGCTCTCAGGGCCAGTGGGCTTCTCTTCTTCAGAAGGGTCACCACCGCTGACAGCACAAGATGGAGGGGCAGAAAGGGGCTCCTCAAGCTTCAGGCAAGACTTGAACAGAGAAATTACAGACACATCCCTAGAAATTACAAAGTAACCACACATTCACGAACTTTCTTTGTCAGGCTTCCTTTCCGCAGGCTGAAGGTTGGGTGTATCCTGACACATGTCTTTTTAGTGTAAAATGCTGTTTGTCTCATTTGAGTGTGAGAAATAAGATGAACTCCATTTTAGACTGTGGGTAAATTTATTCGTGATTCTTTTAAATGGGTGGTGTAATGGATGCAGCTGCATGAATAGAAAGATCAGAAAAGAGTGGAAAGTTAATCTTAGAATATCAAGACTGGAATACAAGAAATGAAAAAGGCCAGAATATTTCATTTCCGATGAGTTTCCCTTCTATCCTACTAAGCAAATGGCAGTTATGTAAGGCTCCTGGGCACAATCAAAGGATGAATTTCAGGGCTAAGCAAGATCAGTTCTCCTGCTTTTTCAGGCAAAGGAAAGAACTTGTTAAATTCACAAAGCAAGCTATGCATTTCACATGAGTTTAAGTCGTGCAATGTATACAGGCAAAGGACAAGGGGCCTTAACCTGCTAAACCATCTTGCTGCTCTCTTATTCTATGACAGATCTAGATTTTCCTATCACAGTGTTTCTGAAAATCATTACATGATTTGTTTTTTTCAAGCCAGGGTGTCACCATGTAGCCTTGGCTAGTCTGGAACTCCCTATAAGTATTCCTGGCTGGCCTCAAACTCACAACGATCCACCTACCTCTGCCTCGTGCATGCCAGCATTAAAGCTGTAGGCCACCATGAGCAGCCCATTACATATTTTCATGCATGCTTGTAATACTTTTTATTCCTCTTAAGAAGCTGTTTTTAACCCAAAAGTATGTGAGTAAGTCATGGCACATATAATATTCTACATGTTCCTAAGCAAAAATATTTTAAATCTGCAAAAGTTATGTAAGCAAATGTCTTGCTACCGAAAAGATCAAGTTCAGAAAGAGACAAATAAATAAATAAACAAATAAATAAATAAATAAAAATAAAACTTTTTCAGTTCAGATATCTGAAAACTTCACAGTTGTTATCTGGATCATTAATTCCTCCCTGTGTGCTCTCCTCTCCATAGAGCCTGTGCGGACGGGAGCGCCTGGAAGCAGGCAGAAGCGGTGAGAATATGCATGCGCCCTTCTGATAAGCAGCACTAATTCTCAGTGTCGCTCTAGGCTGTGACGCCTCAGAGTTACAACTAAGTGGGAGTGTGGCACATGGTTTTAAACTCAGCACTTAGGAAGCTAAGCAGGAACACTGTGACTTCTAGGACAATCTGGTCTACATAGCAAAAACTTGTACTTAAAAATGAAAATCAGCAAAAAGAAAATAACAATACAGTTTTAATAGATGTTATCATAAAAGTATGTAAGAGTTGAGAGTAACTCAGCGACAGAATGCTTAGCTAGAATGCATGAAGCCCTGACGTTTATTCCTAGCAGCATGCATACGGGCCAGCCCTGTCTACAAAGTAAGTTCCAGGACAACCAGGGCTACATAGTAAGGTCCTGTCTCGAAAAAAATCAAAATAAATAAATAATAAAAATACAGAAGAAAGAAAGGGAGGGAGTTGAATTCACATAAAGCTACTTCTAGAAGTTTTTGGATAAGGTGATAGACTTTGTAGCACAGTAAGGTGAATTTTTTTTTTTTTTAAGTTTTTTGAGGCAGGGTTTTTCTGGGTAGTGTTGGCTGTCCTGGACTCACTTTGTAGACCAGGCTGGGCTCAACCTCAGACAGATCCACCTGCCTCTCTTTCCCTGAACACTGGGATTACAGGTGTGTGCCGCTGGACCCAGCTTAGAAAGGTGAATTACAGTAAAATTAAAAGTCTCACTTGAAAAAATTATTAGGCTTTACTTCTATATTATTAGAAAAAATAACGTGGAAGCTGGGTACAATAACATGTCTGTAATCCCATCACTCTGGGAGGCAGAGGCAGGTGGATCTCTGTGAGTTTGAGGCCAGCCTGTTCTACAAAGCGAGTACAGGACAGTCAAAGATACACAGAGAAATCTCGATTCAAAAAACAAAACAAAACAGCAACAACAAAAACCTAAAAAGACAAGACAGACAGACAGGCAGACAGACAGACTTGCTAGAGTTTCTGTTAAATACCAATACTAGGGAGACAAGATCATAAGTTAGAGACCAGTCCAGGATACAGAATGACCCACAGAAATAAAGCAAAACAGAAAAAGAAATCTTATGTTACATTAAAGTTCAAGAGCAGCTTCATAGTTGTCATACATGCTACATAGCTATCATACATAGTTGTCATTCAGACCTTAAGTCTGAAAAGTATAAAGAAAATCCTTAACTGCTTACTAAAATCATTTCATCCCCAGACCAAAGTCAACCACTACATTTTTTCAAAGACACGTGCACGGAGTATTAAAGACTCTCCCAAGCCGGTATTTTGATTTGAAAGTCAAATGTGCATGTACTAGCTCTCTATAATTTGTGTTTTCAAAGTGCCCATACCTCTTCAATACCAGCTATATTGTTCACAGCCAGTTTCTTCAGAGAACTCTGAAGCTTTTTGTCATCAGCAGTAGCTGTCCTGTGTACCACCTTCTTCTTCCTGCGAGCTGTGCCCTGGAGATAACCAGACAGAGGTGTTACTATGCATAAGGACTGGCTCCCAGCCACAACCTAAAATCTGCACTGGAAAAACTAACCATACAGCAGTGACTAACAAGACTATAGAGTTTTTGATATTCAGCCAACACCGGAAAGACAGCTGTAGTCAGTTACCACTCCTTTTCAATGTCTACATTTTCATTTCAATACATTGTTTCAAAATACTGTTTGCTAATAGAACACAATTTATAACTCTAAGACCATTTAGTATGCTTTCCAACAACTTTCAAGCCTTACATGCTTTCATAGAATCCCCATCAGGCCCTGCCAATAAAGTCTAAGGATGATCTAAAATCTTAGGAACTATTTTATATTGAGATTTAATTCTACTAGTGAGTATGGCAGAGTCTGAGAATCCAGAGATGAAAAAAGATCAAGATCTTACTTAAGTTCATATATTACAATAAAAGGGAAATGTCAACAAGTACCCAGGACTGGGAAGGAGTGATCGGGCAGCATGGAACAGGACTGAACTTGTCTTCTGGACAAGAAGGGGGGCCAGCATGGCCAGAGCAGAGTGAATAACGAGTTAGGGAAAGGGAAGTGACACCCGACAGCACACAGGGTCACGCCACGTAGATTAGTCTCCAGGGCAGGTGCTCAATGTTAGTTCAGTTGCAGCAGGAAGCGACTGCCAGAGCCTTCACCTGACCTGCTTGCTCTGACAAGGCTGCTACACTAACCCTGGACCTGGAGACTGTGAGCCGGTCAGGGGCGGGGCACAGGAGGCTGAAAGGTAAGAATGTCACAACACAAGTAACTTCTGAGGGGCTAGTGCGGAGGATGATGAGGCTTGGATGTGGGCCTAAAATAATACTATGTACCTAAGTCAGGGCAAGTTCATTTCTCTGCTGATAACTGGAAATGAGGGGTCAAGATATGGTCAGTGGTGAGGAGTACTTGTTGCTCTTCTAGAGGATGCTATTCAAATCCTAGCACCCATGTCAGGCAACTCACAACTGCCTGTACCTCCAGGTTCAGCAGATCCAATGCCCTCTTCTGGTCCCTGATGACACCAGTAGACACAGAGACACATATATACAAACAGAATAAATTTTAAAATATTTTTCCATTAAAAACTATTTAAAATAATGGGTTAAAAATTTCTGGGCCAAGAGGCTGGAGTGATAGCCCAGCAGTTAAAAGCACTGGCTGCTCTTCCAAAGGACCTGGTTCAATTCCCAGTTCCCACGTGGCAGCTCATAACTATCTATACCTCCAAGATTTGACACCCACAGACATACATGCAGGCAGAACACCAATACACATAAAAATAATTATTAAAAAAATTCTGGACCATTTTTTCCTCCAAGACAGGGTTTCGCTATGTAGCGTTGGCTGTCCTGGACTTGCAGGCCAGTTTAAAAAAGATGTAACCAGGGGGCTGGAGAGATGGCTCAGAGGTTAAGAGCACTGGCTGTTCTTCCAAAAGCCCTGAGTTCAATTCCCAGCAACCACATGGTGGCTCACAACCATCTATAACGAGGTCAGGTGCTCTCTTCTGGCACGCAGGCATACATGGAGGCAGAACACTGTATAAATAGTAAATAAAATAAATCTTAAAAAAAAAAAAAAAGATGTAACCAATATCGGAGCTGAAATACTACCAAAAGCCTATGTCCGAGGTTTGCCCTTTCAAGGAGTGATAGGAAGCAATTGGGTCTTCGGTCTTTAGCATCTCCTGCTGTAGCTCTCAGGGACTTACTAAAGAAAGGCTGTCTCTCAGTCTCAGTAATCCCAGCGGGAGAAAAAGTGATCGGTTGCTTGGATCACTATTTCCATAGATGGTCACTTACTTGTGACGCACTCCTAGCTCAGCGACAGCTGTTCTCAGTCTTGCTATCTAGAGCACTGCGGCCACAGTGTGCCACCATGCAGAGCTGCTCTACTGAGAAGGTGCTCAGCCAAGCCAGCACGCACACAGAGTACACACACCCGTAATCCCAGCATGCAAGAGGGCAGAGAGGCAGGAGGATTGCTGAAAAGCCTGAGGCCAGTCTAGGCAACATATCAGATACTTGGGCAGCATGGACTTTAGAGACTCTGCTCCAAAAACCAAAATATTCACCCTGTCTACAGACTTAGTAGTCTGCTAATCTTCCTTACCTCCAAGACCTTAGAGTCGGTAATAGCACAGTTCCTCGTTTAACCAAAGCCTGGCAACACCCTTAGTCCTTCTCAGACCCGCCTGTCACTAAATCCTGACAGTACAACCCCTAACTGTGTGTATCATGTTGTACAACAGCTTCTAGACTGTTCTCCATGTGGTCCCATTTTACAAACTGCCACCAGTCCTAAAACAGGCTGTCATTTCCTCTTTTGTGCTGTTATTTTCGAGACAAGCTCTTGCTATGTAGCTCTTGTTGTCCTAGAACCACTCTGTAGAGCAGGCTGTCCTCGAACCCACAGAGATCCACCTCCTGGCTCTACATCCTGAGCACTGGAATTAAAGACTGGTACCACCACACCTGGCCATTTCCTTCTTGAAGTTCTCCAATAGCTGCCCACTGTGTATGGATAAAATCCCGAGCTCCTTAGAATGGCATATGAAGGTATGATGGAGTCCAATCTACTTAGTCACTTCATGCTATCCACTTCCTGTTTCCTCAGCACCCTGTGTGCCTTTGCACATATGCAAACAACAATCCCCATTTTAGCCTACCTCCTACTAACCCTTTCACCTGCTGTGATTAAATCCTTATTTATCCTTTAAATCCCAACATGACTCTCCTATGTAAATATTTTGTTCTTCATTACAATACTTGCTATTCCTCATTATAATTGTGAGCATGACACTCTTCCATGTTATGTCAATGTGAAGAGCAAAAAACTTGTTTATTTACTATACTTGGTACAAATTATATATTCTGCTAACAGTAGATAAATTAATGCATATACCAACCACTACATTAAAAATACATAATTATGGGGATATGACTTGGTAGGTCAAGGGTTTGTGCTAAACCTAAGGAACTGAGTACGGACAACCGACACAAGGAGTAGGAACAGCAGCATGCGCTTGTACACTGGAAGGCTGGAAGGCGGAGACAGGAGTCTAGCCAGCCAGTCTAGCCAATCAGCAAGCTTTAGGTTTGGGGAGAAACCATCTCAAAAAATAAAATGGGGCTGGTGAAACGGCTCAGCAAGTTAAAGTATCTGCAGCTAAGCCAGACAACTTTAGTTCAATCCTCGGACCCCACAGGGTGGAAGCAGAGAATGGACACCTAAGCTCAGATCTTCATGCGTTTGCATGCATACAAACAATATGTGAAAAAAAGTTAGTGAGCAACAGCACATATGATGCTTACATATGTGACCCCACACACGCATGGGTCCACAAGGACACACACGTATAAACCACCCATGTGTGTATGCATGTGTGTGTGCGCATACACACACACACACACACACACACACTAAAGAAGTAAAGGTAACTGGGGGGGTGGGGCATCCGGCCCTTGCAGGTCTTATCTAGTTGTTACAAACCTCAAGTCCGGCATGTGCTACAATGTGACCATTGTGGCCACCCGTGTGCCAACAGGACTCCACAGCGTCTACCTTTAAAGTACTGGCCACTGCTTCCCTCCACCGTCTCCACCCTTGGAGCTCAAGAGCCCGCTACACAGCGCTCCACCTGTCCTTTCCCCACAGCCACCCATGTATGAAGTAAGTACTGTGCTTTCTTTCTCTTTTGCAAACACTGTGCGGGGCAAAGATGAGGGTACAGTATTTCCTTGGAGCCTCAGGCCCCAAATGAAGGGAAAACAAAGGTTCTGGTGCTCACCACTTCCCGAGGCTTTAAAGTGAAACCTTTAAATGTTCACAGTTCACCAGCATGAAAGAAAAAGCAGAAATTCAGGAGGAAAATCAGGCAACCCACAAAATGTACATTCACCTCAAACACTCCCAGTTAAAACTGCTTGTGCGTCAACTGCAGGTAGCACATTTCATCCAGACAGGTAACCCTAACAGCTATCATTCCCTACACGACTCA
The DNA here is from genome assembly GCF_030254825.1 of Meriones unguiculatus. NCBI lineage: Eukaryota > Metazoa > Chordata > Mammalia > Rodentia > Muridae > Meriones > Meriones unguiculatus. The sequence goes on from NC_083360.1 coordinate 86,824,910, forward strand.
CTCCCACTGCTTACCAACCATTCACCATGGCAGGTCTTTGCAAACAATGCTCTAACTTCCAGAAGCGTCTTCTTTGATTATTTCTCTTTTGCAGATGAAAATAATGGAAGCTTAGCAGGACTAGGTAACTTGTTCATGTCGCGCAAGCAGATGTTCAGAGTTGGGGTTCAGGGTCGTGGGGAGTTGGCTTGATGGTTATGCACAAGAACCAGTTTGGCTCCCCAGAACCCACAGAAAAGCCAGGTGGGTGTGGTGGCCCCTGGAACCCCTGCGAGGCAGCTGGCGAGATTCTGCCTTCATGTGTAACATGGAACACGGATGAGAAAGACGCCACCCACATCAGCCTCGAGCCTCCACATGCATGTGCAGGTGCATATGTTCATACGCCTACACATGTGAGCACATGCAGACACCATGCCTACACATGTGAGCACATGCAGACACACTATGCCTACACATGTGAGCGCATGCAGACACACTATGCCTACACATGTGAGCACACGTAGACACACTATGCCTACACATGTGAACACATGCAGATACACTATGCCTACACATGTGAACACATGCAGACACACAGGCCTACACATGTGAAACATGCAGACACACACAGAAAAATAAAAAGTGAGAATTCCAACCAAGGTCTATCTTCATGACCCCATCAGAGAGATTACCTGTTTTAGATCTAGACAAATTACTGTCAAACAGCAATGAGGTCTGCTTTTAACCACTGAAAAGATGTGGACTCAATGCCCACACCCACAAAGCAGCTACGGTATCTGGCAATCAGATGTCCTACTGTTTGTCTTACACCACACTCACCTTGCCCCCTATCCGGACCTGAGCTTGAAGTTTGGCTAACTTTTCTTGATTCATGCTGTTGGCAAATCTAGGGGGGGAAAACAAACTTGTTAAATCTACTGTTTTACCGAAGTTAAAAACTTAATTTATACAGACAATACCTTTTAAGTCACTGAGTTTATGCAGAATGCATTCAATTATGATCATATCAATACTGTCTATATTCTTAACAAATAGTGGTAACTTGTTCTGGCTTCATAAACCCATTTTTTAAAAACCTGAATACAACATGGAGTCAAATATACAAATAGCAAATGAATGGGATTCAAAGTTGCCTACTTAAAGATCCTTTCTTAAAACACGACTCAGTTCTCGGGCATTCAGAAAAACCTACCCAATTATGAAATCTCCTTAGGCAAGGAGGCTTGTTCTTCTAAAGACTTTCACAGCAGAGAACAGTTACCAAACGTTATTAGCAAAACCTCAAGTAGATGGCTTTCTCTGGAATCACACTCTGTATTTCTTATAAGGAAAAAGATGACACAAAGCAAAAAGCCTAGGCAAAGAAGAACTTTAACAGTGGGTTGTCAGGCTGTCAAAACACAAGGAAGTCTCGTCCTCTGTTCAAGGTCAGACGTGTTAATAATAGGGAACCGGCAGCCTCGTGAACACTTGCTCTTTCTTTAGCACCCGAGTTCACTCTAGACCTCGCACTGACAGAGCACGCCACATTTGACCGGGTATTATTGCATCTAGGGTAAAAGGTGCTCGCTACACAATTTGACAAAGATGAATCTTGGTGGGGAGACAAAAAATAAGCTATTCAGATTTTGAGTTTTGAGGATTCTAAGAACATCATAAAATCATGAATTCTGGTCTGGCCAGTGACACTCCTGCTATGGAAAACAACAGTCCATGCTCTAGATACAGATAAAAGCTAATTGAACATTCTTGTTTGACTTGTTCTGTGGCTTAACAGATCATTACCGAGAGGTGAAGGAGGAAATACGGGAAAAGGCTATTATTAAACTTTCTTTTTTTTTTTTTTTTTTGCTAATTCTGTGACCTTGTAATTGTATTGTTCATGTGAGAAGGATACTGTTTTTTTACATTTGAAGGAAGCAAAAAAAAAAGGAGAATCAAAGATGATGTAAATTACTAACCAACCGTGCTGCACTGGCACTGAACCTCGGGAACTGACCTGTACACGAGGCAGTGGGGCTGAACCCATTTCACAAATAAAACCTAGAACCTGCGGCTTCCCACTTTGTCCAACACTGCATCACAGTGGTCAAGCAGCTAAGAGTCTTGTACGGGAGAAGTCGTGTGTAGAATCCAGTCTTGGGAGTGTGTCAATCTTAGCTGCACCATAAGACTTAAGTTTGCTGATATAAACCTCAATCTTGTATTCAAATATCCACAAAAGGACTATAGCCATGAAGGTATAATGAAATAACAAAGCACTTAAGGAATTTCTTGCAAAAAAAGGAGGTCAGGAGAAAATATTAGAACTAAGCACAGGACAAGCCCTTTGGGACTATTCTGCGTTTTGAGAAACAATCCCAAAGAAAAAGAGATGGAGGCTGGAAAGACAGCGTCCAGACTTGTTTGAAGCAAAAGCAAAATTAACTCTCTCTTGCGGTGTAGATGAAAGAATGACTCCATTCCAGCTGACTACGATAACGGTCAGCTGGATAACTATGAGATCTTATTCCTAAGGAGTAGCTCAGAAAAAGTGTAATTTTAGGGAACCTGGGAGTTTAAACCAGCAGGGGAGAAATGTGGCCTTTTGTCTACAGCCAGTTGGGCTGCGTGGGATTCAAGTAGGAAAGATTTAGACTCGGTCTGAGACCTCAAAGATCACCTGGTTTAATCTTTACTTGATATTTTTAATGTACCTGTCACTCTTGTTTCATGTGTGAGGTCTTCTCAAATACCGGTCAGTGCAGCAGGGCATAAAGAAGAAATAGCCTCCTTCCTAACTTTAATAGAAAATGGAAGCCTGGTATGTTCCTTTCGTGTCCCAAAGGGAGAAGTGACTTCCAAGGACCACATGATCACTGAGTTGAACATCCACCACCTTTTTTTTGCACTTTCTCAAGGACTCCCGAGAAGAGTTTAATGAGATGGATCAGTATTTACTTAATACCCAAGTTCTAGGTACCCAGGTATTCACACACATCACGCTTACACAGAGATAGAAGTGATTTGAACTTCCAGCCCCGTCTTTATGGGAGGTTTCTCTAATAGTAGCAAAAGCTACGGAATCAGAAGGCCACTTCCGGCTTTGGAAAGGTAAATTTAACTTTGAAGTTGTGTTCGCTTCTCCCGCATTAAGAAAAGTATATACCACCGCACGCGTTACCGGGCCGAAGGCTAAAAGCTCAGATCATCAGGATCACCTGAGAGGATGGGTAACTACTGTTACCGCTCTTTCAGGGGACCACTAATGATATGATGAAAAACAAGAAAAGAAAAACGTGGGAAAACGGAAGTTGAAACCGCCATTCATCAGCTGGGTCTCACTACGCCAGGCGGTCCATCAGGCGGTGCGCCGAGGTTCTGAGGGCCGGCTGTGCCCACCTCAGCACACACTTGTAAACAAACACGGCCGGCACGAAGTGAGGAGCGCCGCGACCCGGCGGGGGCCCCGAGAGCTTGGGGCGGGGATGCCGGGCTAGCCTCAGTTTCCCCAGCCGCAGCCCGGGAGGAGCGAGTGCGGTGACAACAGCTCCGGGCGTCTGACGCGGCCGCGGTGGCCAACGGAGTGGCGGGACGAGGAGGGGGTGCACCCTCCGGGGAGCGGATCGGCGCGGCGGGAGCCCGGGCCCGGTGGCGCCGCGCGCCCGGGGCGGTGGTGCCGGGGACCTTCGCTCAGGTGCCGACCCCCAGCTGCGCCGCCCGTAACCGACGGGCCGGGCCGGCCGCCCCCGCCCCCGCTCGCCGCGCCACGGCGGAAGTGGCAGCCGGAGCGGACGGCGGGCGTCGGGAGGGGAGGGCGCGGGGAGACCGTGCGCGGCGGCCGGAGGCCGTGGGGTGGCGGGCCCGCCGGGGGTCTCACCTGCAGCGGGGAGGGTCCTCCGACACCAGCACGCGGCGAGAGCAAGATGGCCGCCTCGGCCGAGACAGAGAAAGACCCCGGCGGCGGCGGTGGCGGCGGCGGCGGCGGTGGCGGCGGCGGGAGCAGGCCCACGTGACGCGCGGCCCCGCCCCTCCCGCGGGAGGGGGTGTGTGGGGGCGGGGCTGCCCGGGAGCGGCCCACGTGACGCGCGGCCCCGCCCCTCCCGCGGGAGAGAGCGTGTGGGGGCGGGCCGGCCCGGGCCACGCCCACCTCCAGGCCACGCCCACCCAATGTTCCGATTGGGCCGCGCCACTCCCGGAGGCGGGGTCCCCGCGGCATCCCGCGGCGTCCGCGCTAACCTTTTGTCTGGGGCTCCGCGCTGGGGCGGCGCGGGGGCCAGTTGGGGGTGTGTGCTTCGGCTGTCGTTCCGGAGGCGTTAAGCCCCGCTGGGCTCCGCCGGGACCGGGAGGGCAAGTCGGGGACGCTGACTCGTTAGGTAGCTGAAGGGAAAAAGGCGTACCCGACCCGACCCCGCCCCCCCCACCACCAAAAAACCCAACAGCTTGAACGGACAGAAGCTTTCCGCTTTAAGTCCTTGCAGTGACTCCGGTCCCGGTGCCCTCGTCCTCCCCAACCACGGTTTCCTCGGAGCTCGCGTCAGTTGGTTGCATCAGGCCCGAGTGCAAGACGTGCGGGTGCAAACTGTGTGTGTGTGAGGGGGGCAGAGAGTCCAGCGCTTGTGCAGAGCTCACGCCTGCAGGACACAGGGGAGAGTGCACGGCGGAACGGGCGCCCCGGGGCCTCCTCGGGACCCCGCGCAGCGCTCTAACAATGAGAGGCAGCGGTCCGGTACTTTCGATTCCTCGGGGACCTGCCCCTTTAAGCGCCCCCCCTTCCCGAGCGTGCCCCCGAGGCACCGCCCACATCCGCCCGACATCACTTCCTTCAGTGCTGGAGGGGAAAAAGCACCAATCTGGGCACCCGGGGGGCCGGGCTGAGCGGCGGTCCGGCGCCACCTCCCCGCGCGGCGGCCCCGAGCAGCCGCCTCCGCCGAGATGTCGCCTCGCCTCGGGGCCACCTGTTGGCTGGGCTTCGGTCTCCTGCTCCTCGTCGCTCCTTCCGAGGGGCGCGTCGGGCTCGGAAAGGGTGAGACCTCGTCCCCACCCCGATCCTCCCCGTCCGAGCCCCTCTGGCCGGGGCGGAGGCCGCTCCGGGTTCCTTTTTGTCTGCCGGGTCGGTGGAGTAGGGAGAGCTCGGCCCGCGGGAGGGTTTAGGAGGGGAGCTGGGCCTGAGGGCGCTCTTGATCCCGGGCCTGGGGAAGCGTCAGGAACCGTCGCCTCTCCGCCCGAAGAGAGAGGGTCGGTCGCTGAGTCTGAAGGTTCCCCACCGCCACCAGGACCGGGATCCCGATTCCCCGGGAGATAGCGAAGGAAGGGCCGGAAGAAGGCCGGGTGTTTAGAGAGAGGCATCAGGGGTCGTGAGTGAAGGTTAGGAACCGTGAACCCCCGACCCCACGCCGTTACCTCTTCTTCTGAACTTGAACACCCTCCCGTCGGTTCTTTTCTGAAAGCTGAGTGGGTTGTAAATGGACGCCAACGCTGCTTTGGTTATTTTGTGTCTCACCTTGTCGTATGGGATTGTGCTGCTGCCGGTTGTGTGTTTGCTAAGTGTGGAATCTGCCCACGTGTGTGCTGGTGTGCTGCACACTTAGTCCACGTGTGTCCTGCCGGTTCTTCGCCTCCCGAGACGGGGTCTCAGTGAGTCTGAGCTCAGGCTAGAGGGGCTGGCTGGCCAGTGAGCTCACGGGATCCCGTCCCCAGTGTTTGGAGTTCCGTGCGTGAGTCGCCGTGCCAGGCTTTTATGTGGTTACTTAAGAGTTGAACTCAGGCCTCTCGGTTTTCTCAACTGTTCTTACCCGCTGAACCATCTCCAGGCTCAGTCGTGCGGTTTTTATCTTTAATAAGATCTACTTTTTGTGTCTGCGTGTGTCTCCGTGTGTATAGATGTGAGTGCGTAGCCCACGGAGGCCGGAAGAGGGTGTCAGTTCCCCAGGAGCTGGAGCTACAGCAGTTGTGAGCTGCCTGACATGGGTTCTGGGAGTGAGCTCGGGTCCTCAGGAGGAGCAGCAAGTTCTCCTAATCACTGGGCCATCTCTCTAGTCCCTGTTGGTTTGTCTGTTTTTAATGCTCCTTATTTTTACATTCCTCGGTGGGCAATAAGATGGAGGGGAACTGAGTGGACCTGAGCACAGTCGCCTCTGTTCAGTGTTGAGTTCTGATCACCAACCATGTTTTGATCATTGACTTGGGTAGCAGATGCATGCAATGAAGAGAACAGACAAGGTTCCCGCTATTCAGGTCAGAGAGAGAATGAGAATAGGATAGATTCAAGACAGATTAATAAAAGACTTTCAGCTTATATCCAGGCTGTGGTAGAGTAGGAAGTAAAAAAGCTGAGGATGGCAAGCGAGCTGGCGTTTACTTGAGTTGAGGAGGTGAGGAAAAGCTTTTCTTTTCTCATTTTGTTTTTGAAAAAAAGTCTTTCTAAGGTGATGTGTGGGTTCCTACCTTTGAAGGAAGTGATTAAACTGCAGGGAGCACTATTAAGTCAAAATGTGTCAGATACTGATACTCCTATTATGAAACAGACTGGTGTGTATTCAAAATAAACTTGTAAGGGCAGAGGGAGAATGGAGTGCTAGCATGTCTGTGGATCTGAGTTCAATGAGTTCTGCCAGTGAGCAAATGAGACCCCTTTGACAAGCAGCTCTCAGGCCGCAGCTCTCCGTGATTGTTACACTCAGCCTGCCTCATCCTCTGCTCCGGTACTGTGCTGTGTGTGGAGTGCCATGAAGTGCTGGATGAATAAATACCAGTTCTTTGGCTGCCGGTAGATTCTGTGTTGCTCAGTTAGATAATTGGCTGATAAACAACTCCAAAACACATTGATGCCTTTAATCCCTGGATGCGAGACAGAAGCAGGTGGATCTGGAGTTCCAGGGACCTCAAGGGAGAGAGTTAGTTTGTGACAATTCAGTGGAAAAAAAAAAAAAAAAAACCAAAACAAAAAGCAGAAGACACTACCAAGTTACACACTTGAAAACTATCCAGTGAGTGAAATATTGTTATTTCCCCCATTGAGGAATAGTTACTTGTTCCGAAAAGGAATTAATTGTATTTCAAGTGTTTGTTTTATGTATTGCTTATGTATAAATTCTTTGGACATAAGTATCTCACCCCACCTCAAAAACTAAAACTAAAAATAAATAAAAAATATATAAAAAATAAAAATAAAATAAAAGGTGCTACCCGAGGGAGCAGTCCCTGAAATTTTCCATGAGTGTTGTTTCTTCCAAGATGTCTAGCTCCAGCTCTTTCCAGAAGACAGCTTGGTGGTTGGCAGAGTTGACCCTCCTGGCCTTCCCCAGCCGTTGTTGTTTCGCAAAGGAATGAACAGTGGTGTGCAGTAGTGTGTACTAGGCTGGAATTATTAGGCCTAGAGTTGAACCTTGGTCAGGCCATTTAGCCAGCATTTAGGCAGCTCTGGTCTTCTGGTGACCATTTATCAGGTGTAGGGGTTGGCTTAGAAGTGTGACCCAGGCCTTGAAGCTCAGCATGCCAGTGTCCAAACCCTCTATCATTACTCTCAGTAGACCAGAAACTGAAAATAGAAAGAATCGTAACAGCCAGCATTTATTTCCTGTATGCTAGCTTCCCAGGTACCACCTGTGTATTTTTCATACAGGTTAATTCTCACAGTGACTCTGAGGTGGGTAGTATTTTTCTCATCATCCCTGTTTCGTAGATGAAGAACTTATTAAAATGGGGCATTAGGCCTTAACTAGTAACTAGAGAGCAGGAAGGTGAATAGTCCCAGAGCCCATGTCCTTAAAGCAGTGCTCGGCTCTGACTACCAGTGCAGAAACTAGAAAGAGGCTGTTGGTGTGCTCTCCCGCCCGTGATAGAAATAGACGCCTTCGGCTTCTGCAATTAAAAGCTGGCACAGTAGCAGGTATGCTCTGCACCCTGTTGATGGCTACAGTCACTTCATGAGGTGTATTTCTTTAGCATTTGTGGGTTCGGTAGAAGGGCTGAACTAGGATTACAGTCAGCTCTCTCACCGCAGACATCACTTGGCTACACTGTTCTCTTACCTTGCAGGTACAATGTTGCCTAACTCAGGCGGGGCTGCCCCGGGGCTGACATTTGATCTTCTGTTATTTAGGTTTCACCAGGCAGAGCATGGGGGTGACACTTTTCTGACATCTTTAAACAATCTAGGACAAAGAGCTTGGACACTGACATAAATACTGTATGTAGCAATGGCCTTTCCTGTTTTAAATACCATCTTGATGAAGAGGGAAAAAAAGCTGTTGACGTGGGCACCTTTAGCTTCCTTTGTGGACAACTGGCATGAATTGTCTTGTCGATGACACCTTAGACAACTGGACTGTCTGCAGAGGTTCCGTGCTGCCATGGCCAAGAGCCTGACTGCTAAAAGCTACCTGTATAAATTCTCTTTCAGTGGGAAAGGGAAGAACAAAAACACAATCCCCACAGTGTTCTATAGCCAAAGTCGGTGTTCTCGAGGTGTGTTCCTTCATTTATTCTTTAAGCACTGCTAGCGAGCCAGTGATGTGTTTGAATGGGTCAGCAGATGCAAGCGTCTACTTTCTAGCTCTGGCTCTGCTTCCATGCAGTGGAAGCCCAGGCAAGCTCTTTAACTTCGGTGTCCTTATCTGTAAGAAAAAGGATAGAGTTACCACCTTATGTGGTGGTTCTGAGGATAAATAAATTAAATGCCTGTAAACACGTTTTGAAAATTGCTATGCTTAGAAAAAAATTACCCAGCTGGGCAGTGGTGGTACACACCTTTAATCCCAGCACTTGGGAAGCAGAAGCAGGTGGATCTCTGAATTGAAGACCAGCCTAGTCGACAGAGAAAGTTCTAGAGTAGCCAGGGCGACACAAAGAAACTCGAAAAACCAAAAGACAAGAAACAGAAACTAACATTATCAATATTTATTTTTGTTAGTTACCATAAATTTTTGTTTTACATTTTCTTGCATCTGTGCTGCATTCAGGAGAGCTTGTCACCCCATCTCCGCATCCCTATTTTAATGTATTCATTGGCTCTTTAAAAGTTATGTCTGCAGGAAAATTGAGCAAAGCCCAGTAGATTGAAGCCCTTGCTGCACAAGTGTGCTGACTTAAGCTCCGTCCCCGGAACCAACACAAAAGTGAGAGAGAATTCACTCCATAACATTTTCCTCTGAACTCTACACATATAGTATGTGCTCCTACGTGTACATATCATGCACACATTAAAAAAAGAGCAGAAAATAAGAGTGTACACATATGCCCTTCCCCACTTCCTATATGAGCATCTTATGTTACACATCTACTAATGAAGACACCCAGTTTATATTACATTTCACTCTCCATGTACATTTTGTGCATTTTGACAAATGTAGTGGTGCTATTAGTTTGCTAGGGCTGCTATAATAAGTACTATAGATAGAGTCGGTTCTGCTCCAGTGCAGACGTGCTTCCCGAGGCACAGGTCAACCACGTTAATTGTTTTTCAGACCGTCATCCACCTTGTTTTAAGAAGGTCTCTTCCTGGGACCAGGCTAGGCTGCCTGCCTGGTGGGCTTCAGGGAACCTCCTGCTGTCTCCTCCCCAGGGCTAGAAATGCTGGACTATCAGGTCCAGCTTGTTACATGGATCCTGGAGATGGGACTAGGCTCTCCATGCTTGTGGAGCAAACAGTTCACCAACTGAGCTGTCTCCTCAGCCCTAGATTGGATGGTTTAAACAACAGAAATTTATATTGCTGATTCTGCAGGCTTGAAATCAAAATCAAGGTGTTGGCGGGGTTAGTTTCTGCTTGTTGACAGCTATCTTCTCTCTCTGTATTAACATGGTCTTCCCTCTGTGTACATTTCATCTCTCTCCAAAATTAGGACCCTGGAGATGGTGGTGCAGGCCTTAAATCCCAGCACTGGGGTGGTAGAGGCAGGCAAATCTCTTGAGTTTGAGGCCAGCCTGTGAGTTACACGCGCATTACCTGTAACTCCAGTTTTAGGGCTCCTGACACCCTCATGGAGCCAAAACACAAAATTTCATTGGCTCTTCAAAGACCGTATCCTTAAACACAGTCATAAAATACTGGCGATTAGAACTTCAACATCTACAGGGAGAGACATCATGCACAGCCAGGCTGTAAGAACCTGTATGTGACAGGGCATTGTAGCCTTCTAAAAGAGTTTGCTGGTGACGCAGGCCTGTGTGAGGTGGGTGCTGGGGCTCACACTCAGGTCCTCGAGGTTGCACAGCAAGCCCTTCACTGCCTGAGAAAACTCCTCTGCCCCGGCTCTGTCTTTCTCTCTGTCTGTCTGTCTGTCTGATTTTGAAACAGAATTGGATGAATCCCTGGCTGGCTGGCCTCAAAACTCAAAACCTTAGTATGACTCCAAGAAGGGCCTTAAATTTAATGATCCTCCTGGCTCCACATCTCGTATGCTGGGATTGCAGATGTGGGCCACCTTTCTTGGTTTAGATTTGACAGTTTAATTCACGATTCCATGAGCTATTTCTCTAAACACTTGATGTGTAGTTGTTTGGGTCTGTGGTTGATAAGCTTGGTCCCCAAGATCCTCATTGTCCAGCTATGTTGCTTCTGATTGATTATTTTCCTACTTGACAGTTTAGCAGTTTGTGGGCCTCTGGTGGTGAACTCACAGTGTTGGTCCTGACAGGGTGAAGCGCACTTGGGAGAGCCTCAGGCTCGTGTCCACATTGCCACATCACATGTTTGCTCTTGGCAAGGGCGACCTCACCTTTGCTTGCTCTGCTGCCGTTGTTTTACCTTATGTTTGTGGATGGGTTTCCCTTATTGCGGTGAGTCCATTCTGCAAGTTGTTTTATTTCATTGTTCCGTGGGTGGGTTTCTTTTCAGGCTGGTTAGTTTGCTTGTTGACAAAGCAGGATCCCTTTGGCCAGGTTTGAGCCTGTGAGTGAAGTGATGACTAATGCCTTCAGCATCTTCCAGTTCTCTCTGGCATCCTCCCAATTTCACTCTCAATTGTTCACTCCTCAGGATCAAACTTTGGGCCTTAGGCAGGTGACACACACCCCTCCCCGCTGGCGGTGCTGTTGAGACTCAAAGACTGTGGTGGTTAGTTTGGATACTGCTTTTCTTTCCCTTTGGAAGAACACTGATAACAGTTAGATGTTAATTCATTTGGGGGAATACATTTCTGAAAGACAAATGGGGTGCCTGAAAAGGCACAAGGTGCTGGGCAGTGGTGCCACACACCTTTAATCCCAGCACTCAGGGGGCAGAGGCAGGCGGATCTCTGCCTGGTCTGTGGAACAAGTTCTAGGACAGCCGGGGTTACACAGAGAACCAGGTCTTTGAAACCAGAAACAAACAAAACAAAAGGGAAAAAGAAAGAAAGAGAAGGCACAAGGCTGGATGTTAAATCCCAGGTTCCTTATTTAACAGTGAGGTGACCTGGTATAGCTGACTGGCTTCTCTGAGCCTTGGAGCCTCATCTGTAAAGAAAAGCAAAAGCTACTCCATACTGATGTCTATACACTAAGACTATGTTAACATTTTATTACGATTCAACAATAACCTTATGAGAGAAATTTTTATACCCATTTGGGTCCTGAGAAAACTGAAATACAAAGAGGAGAATTTTTGTCAAAACAACATGAGTTGGCTTGTGTAATCTGCTCTACACACACATAGAAGGTGGCTAATAATAGCAGATATGAGGAATATCTCAGAAGAGGGGCAGGAGAGTAAAAGCCAGAGGATGGGAAGGAGTGCTGTGTAAAATCAAACTTTTATTCGCCTGTTTCAGCTGTTGTCTCTGAGGCTCACTGCCTCTTGTCTGCTAACTTAAGCCTCGTCCTAGAAGCTTCTGGCCTCCATATAACCCAACCTAGGCCTAGAATGTTTTCTGCCTCTGAGACTTACTGCTGAATAAGCTTACCCTTTCTTGTTCTTTCTGAGCTCAGAGCTGGCTGGTTCAACTCAGCTGTTCTGGCTTCAACTCCTCTCCCAGCTGACTTATTCAATCTAGCTTTTCTTTCAGGCCTCTGAATTGCTCTGCTTGGCCTCAAATTAATTTTTGCAGTCTCTTCTAATCTTCTGGCTCTTTCTCACTTTTCTGGCTTGTTCTTTCATTCAATCTCTCTAACACTCTCCCAGTAAAACTGGCTCCTTCTCTCTGCATTGCCCATTAAGTAGCTTCCCTTTCCTCTCCTCAGATCTCCTCTGACTTGTCACCTTTTCTGACACTCAGACATCACTTTCAAACATGAACGCTTTCTTCTACAAACTAACTTTACTTTCATTGTTTGGGATTACTGGACCTAAGCCAGAGCAGCCATTTTCTGAATTAACATTCCTCCACAGTGCCTTATGGATGTGACATAGCTGTTGTACCATGAACTGTGCCTCCCTGCACAAGGGTCTCACAAGGCCCCCTCCTCTGTGAGGAGGACAGGAATTGGCACAGAACATATCAAGAGTTCTCAAAACAAAGGAGATTTATTTGCCCCAGAGGGACAAAAGGCAGGGGATAAGAGACAAAGACAGTAGGGAGATGAGAGGCAAAGGACAGGGGGTGGGGAAGGGATATGTGTTCTGGAGGGACAAAGGACTGCCTCTGCATAGAGAGGAGACACAGGTGGCCCATAGGCAAGTAGACCAGGGAAAAACCCCGTGATAGGATGTGCTGAGATGTTTTGATTGGGCATGTTAGTCAGAGTAGCCAAAGGGGGCTTTTGCTTACTGATCTAAGTACTTTGATAGCTGGACCCTGGAGGTCAGCCTCAGAAGAGGAAGTAACCAAATAAAAGACTAGACCCTGGTGGCTGGCGTTAGGAATGTATCTGGCTAACTGAGGGGAAGGGTAAAAGGCACACCCTATGAGTGCCATGTTTGCGTGCTCAGCCAGCTAGAGCCCTTCAGCAGGTATACCACTCAGTGGTTGCTGGAGGAGGAGTCGTTCCTCAGGGGTGTGGGTACTGCCAAGTTACCCTTGCTCAAGCAGACAACCTCCCACTAGGCTCCTGCAAGCAACCCTGACTAACACACACAAATAGGAGAGGACTTATTAGGAAGAGGGCTTCAGTGGGCAGGGAAAGAATAAAAGAGGTAAAAGAGGAAAATACACACACACACACACACACACACATATATATATATATATGAAAATTTGAAAGGACAAATAAAGTAAATAGCAGCTAACATGACCACTGACATTTCCTAGATATAACATAAGATTATGTGATGTGGAAGCAGGGAAAGATCAAGAGGTTTGGGCCCAGCACTTAGGGAGGAAAGGAAACCGACACTCCAAGGTCTAAAGAGTCTGTCTGGGAAGTGTAGTGATGGGATGGAGTGGTTTGAGAGCAGGCCCTGTCAGAAGAAAGCCCTCTGGGCACACACCTCAGTGCTGAGGGTAAGCTGGGAAAGAAAGGCAGAGTTCGTTTGTTCTGTTTGTAAGACAAGGTCTCTCATGTAGCCCTGGCTGTCCTGGAACTCTGTGTAGACCAGGAAGTCACAAGGATCCTCTTGCTCGCTCTTGGTCTGCTAGGACACACCCAGCCAGGTGTCATTTTCTTACTGAAGCCTTTGTCTCCTTCAAGGGTTGACCTTTATCCTTGGGACGATAGATATCCTCTGACATTCTTCTTACTAAACAGTGATGTAATTGAGGAAGATCACGCTGGGCCAGGCAGCTGGGTCCAGGTGCTTGCCACAAACCCCACCAACCAAAGTTCATTCTCTGGAACCCACATGGTGAAAAAGAGAGGGCTGACTTCTTTGTTTTGTTCTGTTTGTTTTTTTGAGACAGGGTTTCTCTGTGTAGCCCTGGCTATTCAGGAACTCCCCCTGTAGACCAGGCTGGCCCCGAATTCACCGAGATCACCTGCCTCTGGCACCTGAGTGCTGGAATACAGGTGTTCTCCCCCACTGACTGTTGAAGGTTGTCCTCTGACTTCCACACGAAGGCTGTGGCATACGCATGTCCACATAAATGCAGTTTTAAAAAGAAAAAGAGTGTTCTGGCTCAACTGTGGGAATAAAGACAGTTAGTGCACCTGACTATTACTTCCTTGTATTGATAATCTGAGGGAGAAATTAGTGTCTTGAATTTATAGATGGTGAGGTTGGGACTTACATGGCTTCATTCAAGATTTCACACACTTGGGATGTGGAGTTACAGATCCGTGTCTTTGTGAGTCTACAGCTGCACTGTTTCGTTTCAGTGACGATTCTTTCTGTTTACTGAGTAGGACATTCCCATTCATTCTTAAAGTATTGTTGGCATAGTTTGTGGTAGTTGACAAAGCATTCCACATCATTATTTAAATGGTGTTATTTCCACTTAGAGGCCTGAGCACAAGTTTGTGGAATGTGACTATCTATGGTTCAGTATGCCCAGAAAACAATGGCGCTCGGTGGATGGATATTGAACACCAGGCTCTTGAGGAAAGCGCTTTTTCCCCCCTCTGTTCATGGTTCTTTTACAAGCATGTCTCACTTCTTTCTTGTGTGTATGTCCTTTGTTCACTGTATGGGTGTTTATAAGGCTCTTTCCTTCTAGGTTTTGGAGACCATATTCACTGGAGGACTCTCGAAGATGGGAAGAAAGAGGCAGCTGCAAGGTATGAATCATGGTGTCGGTTGTTTACAGTAACAGACGTTCTTGTGGTTAACTTAGCATTGCTTTCAGATGTCGAGCCGCGTGAAGGCCCCACAGGAACGAGATGATTTCCCCAGTAACAAAAACTTAGCACTTACCGTACACCAGGTGTTGAACAATCCAAATTAATTAATTTAGTTCCACAGCATTTCCATGAAGTATTGCTACTTTTTTAGAAATGAGAAGGTAAATCACTTAATGGTTCATTTGTCCAAGATCACTAGTGCATAGCAGAACTGAGCTTTTGACAACCCCTGTAGGCTCTGTACCCTCAGTCAGTGAGTTACACCGCCTAAAGCCTAAAGCTAAAATAATGTCATGTTCCAGGGAGGTTTAGTTTATGAACAAACAACCCAGAGCATAAGGAGTTGTGGGAAGGAGGCAGAAGCCAGGAACTGTCAGTTTTACATGGATTGGTTTATTTATAGTCTCTATAACCTCTGAGATTGGAACACCTATGAAATAATTGTATCTTTTATAGAGAAGGAAATTGAAACACAGAAAAATGAGATTATTTTCGAGCATTTAAACTGCTGTTAAGTGGCAGAGCTTATTTCTCTGCCACACTCTATTAGAGACTTACTCTCCTCCAGCATGTGAGTCCTGTATTGTACCACACTGTAAGCATGCTCACACTTAACACTCTGCACCTACCAGACTAGTGCTTGTTGCGGAACAGATCCCGCAGCCTGGTGACACTGGGCTCTCAGTGTCATGAGAGCCTCTGCAGCAGGATTGCCAAATTCAATAGTAAAAATAAAAGATGCCCAGCTACATTTAAATTTCACACAAAGGAAAATTAAATATGTCCATGAAGCTTATGCAACTTTAAAAAAATCTTAAATTCCGATTTAATTGGAAAACCTGCGTTGTATTTGGCAACCCTATCCAAGATGAGAATTTCCATTAGTCTTTCAAGTTCAAAATGAAATGATCCGACCAGAGGGTGTAGTTCAGTGGTAGAGAGCATGCACAGGGCCCCAATACAGCACCCGTCTCCAAACAAATAGAAACAATTTCAAGTGTCAGTCAAAACCTCAGTGACTTTTTCTGGGCAGCTTTTTCACTTCTGCTCCTCACGCTAGTGTAAGGCTACCTATAGCGTTTTTGTTTTGTTTGTGTTTTTGTTTTTTGAAACAGGGTTTCTCTGTGTAGGTCTGACTGGCCTGGACTCATTTTGTATATCAGGCTGGCCTGGAACTCACAGTAGTCTGCCTGCCTCTGCCTCCCTGAGTGCTCAGACCCTTGATTTCTTTTGGGGAACAGTTTTATGGTCATCTCTGCCCTCAGCCATGGAAAGATGTTGACTGAAATAGTTGTTATGAATAAACGTTTACTAAGACCTACCAGGTACGGGAGGAGTCCTGAATAGAGAAGCAGTTTTGTAAATTGCTTTCTGTGTGCTAAATGTGGCGCTAGTAATTTTGCTGAATGCCCACTAAATCCTAATAAATAGATAGGCATGTTCTCTGACGGAGTGCAATTTTGAGGCCTTTAATAATTGGTGTAAATAACTGATGCTATTCAAATCTCTGCGTCTCCTTTTTGAGAACGTTGGCCTTTGCTCCAGTTGGTTAGTTCCCGTTTCCCATGGAAACAAAAGGCCATGTACGAGCGTAGGAAACCAGGAAGTGTGGGGTTTACTTCCGGTTCGTGCCGGAAGTTGACGCAGAGCGTCTGCACATGGCTGCCCCTGGAGAGGATGCCGCTCGTGGTGTTTTGCGGGCTGCCTTCCAGCGGCAAGAGCCGGCGTGCAGAAGAGCTACGCCGGGCGCTGGCCGGCGACGGGCGCGCCGTGTACGTGGTGGACGACGCCTCGGTGCTGGGCACGCGGGACCCGGCTGTGTACGGCGACTCCGCCGGGGAGAAGGCCCTGCGGGCCGCGCTGCGGGCCGCGGTGGAGCGGCGCCTGAGCCGGCAGGACGTGGTCATCCTGGACTCCGTCAACTACATCAAGGGCTTCCGCTACGAGCTGTACTGCCTCGCGCGAGCCGCGCGCACGCCGCTCTGCCTGGTTTACTGCGTGCGACCGGGCTGGCCGAGCCGCGGGCTCGGGGAGGCTGACGCCGCCGAGAAGCCGGCTCCGGCCGTCAGCGCGAGCTGGTCGCTGCGCGCCGAGGAGGACGGGCAACCTCTGGCGGCCGGCGCTGCGCGGGAAGAGCGCGCCGCCATCCCCTGGGCAAACGGGGAACTCGCGGCCGCTGCCCCCGGGGAACCGGATCCAGAGGAAGCCCTGCCGTCGACTCCTCCAGCCGTGGGGACCCCCGAGTCCGGGAGATCTGCAAAGTCCAGTGCCTTCTCTTCCAAACTCTTGGAGTCCTTAGCGCTGCGCTTTGAGGCCCCTGACTCTCGGAACCGCTGGGATCGCCCCTTGTTCACCGTGGTGGGTTTAGAAGAGCCGTTGCCCCTGGCCGAGATCCGCTCTGCGCTGTTTGAGAATCGGGCGCCCCCACCCCATCAGTCCACGCAGTCCCAGCCTCTGGCCTCTGGCAGCTTTCTACACCAGCTGGATCAGGCCACGAGCCAGGTGTTGACTGCTCTGATGGAAGCACAGAAGGGCGCGGTACCCGGAGACTTGTTAACACTTCCTGGCACCACAGAACGTCTCCGATTTACCAGGCCTTTGACCTTGGCAGAACTGAGTCGCCTCCGTCGCCAGTTTATTTCCTACACTAAAATGCATCCCAACAACGAGAACCTGCCTCAGTTGGCCAACATGTTTCTTCAGTATCTGAACCAGAGTTTGCAATAATGTGGTGGTGGGCATTCTGTCTGAATTCCGCTGTACTTTGTCTGGAAAGAATAGTCTGAGGTCTGCAGAGCTTTCGATAGTACTAGGGTGGCTAAGTTTGACCGGCTCATTTTCTGCCTCTCTGCCATTCTCCAAGGATATAGCATAAACTGAGGCGAAGAATCGCTGGGTCCAGAAATACCAAGTGGCTTCAGTTGGACTCAAGTGAGGGTACTGCATACCGCTGTTTGCCTTCCATCAGAATGGAAGAGAATTGTTTTAAATTGACTGTGAGAAGAAACCGAAGATAAGTTTTGTCTTGACGATGGTCCTTTTATACTACAAGTATTTTTGAGTACAGTACTTCTTGTTATTTATCCTGGAGCTTCGAACACAGATAAATCTTCTGTCCCTGGGAAACTGATATTTGTGTAAGACAACCATTAGCTATTTCCTCTAATAAAATCTTGTGAAGTTGTCTGCTGGACTCTTAATTTCATGTTTCCCCTGAAGCTTAATATTTTACATAGACATGTATTATTGCATACAAAGATTTTGGTTTATATATTGTGCCACATTCGGTAACGATTTGCTTTATAGCATATTTCAAGACAAACATCACTATAATCTTAATTTTGCTGGTAACAAACAGTAAGTACTGAATTTCCATTATCTGCATGGTTCAGATGTATCTCTGACCTTGAGAAGTTGTGTGAAATGCAAATATGCTTAATAGTATGAAAGCTAGCCATCACAGGACAAACTGTGGAGTGTAAACTGGCTGCGGGGGGGGGGGGCTGTCTTCAGAAGAGCTTGAGAAAATTAGTATTTGAAATTCCACTGTAAAAGAATGGTCTGCAAAAGACCAGATGCAGATTTTTAGACTTTCTAAACCTGGAGGGGGGTCTTGCTACTTAGAAACAGTAAACAAATATGTTCTAAGAAATGTGAATTATGTTTAATGTGTCACAAAAGCATTTTATATTTGCTTTTCAACCACCACCACCCCCAAACAAACAAAAAACTCACTGGTCATGATGCTCACACTTGTAATCCCAGCACTTGGGAGGCTGAAATGGAATTATTGTAAGTTTGAAGTCAGCCTGAGTTACATAGTAAAATCCTACCTCAAAAAAAGTTTTGTTTTGTTTTTTTTTTTAAATAGATGTATCTTTTGTCTGTACAGCAGCAACAAATGGGCTGCCTTTGGCCTACAGATTATATTTTGCTAACCCTTGTTGTAGATTGACTAATAGATTTTTGTCGGGGAAAAGGACATTTTAAAATGTACATGCTTTCAAAAACAGGTAGACCTGCTAAATGGTGGGGCAGTTGGCCTTTCTTGGTTGCTGGCATTACCTTGGGAATCTCTGCCACCATTTGTTGATGATATGAAGGTCAGGAGGGACTCATGCACGAAATGTAGGTTTGAACTAGGCAGCCTCAACAACCTTTTCCAACCTTCATTCCTGACTTTAGTCTAGTTGATTATTGATTGACCTGGGTTTAAACTTACATATTTTAGGGCTAGAAATACGGCTTAGCAGTTAAACACCGGCTCCTCTCCCAAGGTCCTGAGTTCAGTTCCCAGCAACCACAGGGTGGCTCACAACCATCTATAATGGGGTCTGATACCCTCTTCTTTCATGAGGTAAACATAAAATGGAGCACTCAGATACATAAAAAAAAATCTCAAAATCTTACATGTTTTATCTAGATGGCTGTTCTAAGTGAAGGATATATAGCAGCCAAAAAGAACACTGGTCTTGGAGTCAGTCTTTTTATTAACTAGTAAATGGCAGACCTTATATAGTCAGGTGTATTTTTAGGTATGATTTATTTATTTTTATCTTATGTGCATTAGTATCTTGCCAGCATGTATGTCTGTGTAAGTGTCCCAGACCCTGGAACTGGAGTTACAGACAGTTGTGAACTGTCATGTGGGCGTTGGGAATTGAACCCAGGTCCTCTGGAAGAGCAGCCAGTGCTCTTAACTGCTGTCTCTCCAGCCCTGTGATCCCCTGTGATCCCCTGTGATGCGATATTTAGTCTCTTGGTCTTTTTGGGTTGGGCTGGGGATTGAACCCAGACCTTGTACATGCTGGACAAGTGCTCCACCACTGAGCTACATTACAGATTAAATGTTTCTTTACTATCAGGCCATTAATAGCATCCACCCTAGGTGAGTGTGGTGGTGTAAAATTACTTGTAATTTTAGCACTCAGGGAGGCCAAGGCAGGAGGGTTGCCAGTTTTAGGCCAGTTTAGGTTACATAATTTGAGAGCCTGAATCAAAAGTAAAAGTAGGACAGATGTAGTAGCCTGGAATGCCAGGAGTGCTGGCCTCCAAGCCTAACTAACATAACAGTCTTGAGTTCAATCCCCAGGGCCTGTTCCATGAAAGGGAGGGCCTCTGAGCTCCACAGTATATATGCATTCTCTCCCACTTGCTTGCTAGGTCCTCCCCTTCCTGGAGTGTGCGTGGGTGCACACATACACAGGCACACACGCACACAAATATTTATTATTGTGTGTTTGGGGGAGGAATATTGCCACATCTCCTTGGGTGGCCTGCTCACTGTGTCGATCAAGCTAGCCCCGAATTCAGAAACCAGCCTCCAGAATGCTGGCGGCAGAGGTGTGTGTCACAGTGCCCGGAGCGTAACTAACTAAAAAGTTTCTAGAGTTGATTGTGAGGCTATAGTATTAGGCTTACAATGTATTTGGCACATAATAGTCACGTTCAACACACTAGTTCTGGTCACCTGGATCCTGCCTTCTACGCTTGTTTTTCTCATGTGGTTTATAACCCTTTACTAAGTAATCTCGGAGGCCTGAGTCAGTCCATTCAGATTGTTAGGCGGAAGGTGAGCTAGTTTGCCCCACACTTAACCTAACCACAGCTGATCATGTAGAGTAGCCCTGGTGGATAGTGACTGCTGTCGGGGGGGGG
Organism: Meriones unguiculatus; assembly: GCF_030254825.1. Classification (NCBI taxonomy): domain Eukaryota; kingdom Metazoa; phylum Chordata; class Mammalia; order Rodentia; family Muridae; genus Meriones; species Meriones unguiculatus. The sequence continues at coordinate 86,845,184 of NC_083360.1, forward strand.
GGGGGGTCAGTCATAGCCTGTGTGTCGGACATAGGGGGTGTGAAGACAGCTAAGAACACTTGGCTCAGAAAGTCTAACTGCGGTGGAGAGGGTGACTAAGATCTGGGGATCTAAACTAACCCGTCATGCTTCTACAGCAAGCTTTTTACCTACTGAGCCATCTCCCTGGCCCTGCCCAGGATTTTATATCTTAGTTTTGTACTTAGCATAGTAATGAAGGTTTTTTATTTACACTTTTAGTAATCATGAAATAGTAATCATTTGGACATACAATAACATCTAAAATTGTTGAGCTGATGTTTTTCTTCTACCTCTTTTTTCTCCCTACTTTTAAAGCCAAATTTGTAGAAATTACAGAACTATCAGCACTTACTGCAGTTTTTCTGATAACAGTCTGTAGCTTAAGTAGTTGGTTTGTTACAGTTCTCTTTGAAACCACAGGACACGTGAGTTCCTGTGCGTTACTCTTTGACTCAGTGAACCGATCATTTTGTTCTAGAGTCCTTTTGAAGGGTTTTACTGGAACACAGTTTCTTTGTTTTTCAGTGGCTTGCCGCTGATGGTGATCATCCATAAGTCTTGGTGTGGAGCATGCAAAGGTGAGTGTTTCCTCCCAAGGCCAGGCCTCAGACGTGTGGTAAGTGTTAGTGCTGACTGACGCTGGCAGAGCATGCTGATTGCCTTGAGCAAGGCGTAGGAAGTGCTCCACACGCCCTCCCTTACAAGCCTGCAGTGTCTGCTGGGGTGTGAGCGGAGCTCAGAGTGTAAGATTCAGTTATGTCGAGTGTGGAGTTAAGTGTCTTAGTGTCATGGACAGTCCGTCACAGCAGAAGCTGGAGTCCTATGCAGTGGAACATAGCTGGTTTTGGGGAGGAGAGAACCAGTCAGAACTGGAGGACATTTTTACTGGAGTCTTTTGCCTGTGTGTCACCAGTGAGTAGGACACAGCTACAACCAGGAAGATCCTAGTTAAGAAGAAGTGCAGCTGGGCAGGCCGCTCATGCCTGTGATCCCAGCACTCAGGAGTCTGAGGACACCCCGGACAACAGAGTGAGTCTCTGTCTCAAAAAAGGGGCTAGAGAGACGGCTTGGTGGTTAAGGACACACACATACTGCTCTGCCGGAGGACCTGAGCTTGGTTCCCAGCACCCATGTCAGGTGACTTATCACTGCGTATGACCCCAGCTCCAGAGAACTCTAACCTGCCACCTCTGACCACTTGTATTCATGTACATATACCAACCCCACACACGTGATCGTAATTAGAAGATAGTGGTGTGGGTTCTACCGACAGACCTTGTTTCCTCCCCCCACCCCTCTCTTTGGTTTTTCCAGAGAGTGTTTCTCTGTGTAGCTTTGGCTGTCCTGGACTTGCTTTGTAGACCAGGCTGGCCTTGAACTCAAAGCGATCTGATCTGCTTATCTTCTGCTTCCCTGCGTACTGGGAATTACAGGTGTGTACCACCATGGCCAGCTTTTTTTCTTTTTTTAAACTTAGCATATATGTATTTTCAGAACAGGGATTAAAGGCATGCACAGCCACCACTTGGCTTTTTTATTTTAGTTGATTTTTCTTTAGTACCCATTTTACTTGTTTATATTTTACATGAGTGTTTTTTGCCTGCATGTATGTATGTGTTCCACACTTACGCTTGGTACTCTCAGAGGGCAGAAGAGGGTAGATCCCCTGAAACTGGAGTTACAGATAGTTGTGGACCACCCTGTGGACCTTGAGAATCAAACTCAGGTCCTCTGCAAGAGCAGGAAAGTGTTCTCAACCCCTGAGCCATCGATCTGGCCCAGCATTTTATCTATATTTATTGTATGGTGTTTTGTTTTGTTTTGAGACAGGGTAATAGTACACTCACTGTGAATTAAAAGATGACCTCAAACTTTTGACCTTCCATCTCCCAAGTGCTGGAATTGCTAGTGTGTGCCACTACCCCCGAGTGCTTGGAATCTTAAGCCAGAGCACTGTGAGTGCTAAACAAGCACTTTGCTGAGCCTCGCCTCCAGTCCAGAGACCCCAGAAAAAAGCAGAGGAGGAGTTAGGGCTCCTTACCCAGCACTTGGGAGGCTGGAGCATGGAGGCTCCAATGAGGTCCCGACAACCTGGCTGTCTGTCGGGGTCAGCTTCTCCCCACCGACTTCTAACATTGTGGTTCCTTTTTCAGTAGTAATTATTGAAATAAAACTGCAACAAGCAAACTGTGGGGGCCAGTGAGAAGGCTTATTGTGAAAAGACACTGCTGCACGAGTCTGGCATTCTGGGCTTGATTCCTGGAACCCCATGGAAAGCTAAAAGGAGAGAACTGGTCCCACAGAGCTCTCTTCTGACCACGTGTGCTACAGGACGTGTGCATTCACGCGCTATAATTCTTTGCTTTTATAAAAGTGTGTGGAGGTCAGAGGACAACTTGTGGGAGTCTTCTGTGTAGGTTACAGGGATTGAACTCAAGTCATTAGTGGTAGCCAGTACCCTTACCCACTGAGCCATCTCTTCGGCCCATAAATATATGTTTTTTCCTTTCTTGTGTAGACCAGGCTGGCCTCAACTTTGTCAAGATCCCCTCCTGTCTGTGTCTCCATTAAGGATTTGTGCTGTCCCACTCAGCTCCCCGTTGTCCTTATTTCATAGAGGAGGATGCACGTTGCAGTCACATAGCGCTGTGTGCCGGAAGCAGGACAGAGCCTAGCTGCCAGTTCTGCTTTTATGACTGTATTTAGTTATTTAATTCTTGCCCTTATTACGTCTTATTGTTGAGACAAGGTCTTACTATGCAGTTTGGGCTGGCCTGGAACTTGCTCCGTAGACAAGGCTAGCCTGGAACTCATCTGAGTATAGAGTTCTGGAAGTAAAAGTGTGTAAAGTAAAAATGCCACACCTGGCATTTCTTTTCCTTCCTTCCTTCCTTCCTTCCTTCCTTCCTTCCTTCTCCCTCTCTCTCTCTTTTTTAAAATTGGGTTAGGTTTGGCTAACATTGCACAGGTTGGTCTTAAACTCAAGTACGTGCCTCAGTCTCCCCGGTAGCTGGGTCTACAGGTGTGTGCCACTGTGCATTCTGGAGGGTTTGGTTTTAGTTGTAATTGTGCATGTTGAGGACCTGTGCGTTTGTGTGCATGTGGAGTCTGGAGCTCCACCGTGGCTGTCCTTTTCCAGTTGTCTTCCACCATAGTTTTTATTTCCTTTTATTTATTCCTGTATGTGTCACATGGTGTGTGGCCTGATGCCAGAGGACACCTTCGTGGATTCATAGACTCTGGGGACCGAGTTCAGGTTGCGAGGCTTCCACGGTAATTCCCTTATCTGCTCAGCCATATTTCTGGGCTCCTGTCATTGGAACCTGGAGCTATCAGGTTAGGTGAGGCTGACTAGGAAGCAGCCATTCCCAGGGATCCACGGATTGCTACCTCCTGGACGCTGCAATTACAAGTGCATGCCACCATCCCCTGCTTTTTTTGGTGAGTGCTAGAGATTGAATTTACGCCTTCATGCTTGTGTGCCAGGCACTCTACAGACAAGAACATCCCCAGCTCTCAATTCTAGTTCTTTAGACTTACAGAAGTTTCAGTTCTTTAGACTTAACAGAAGTTTCAGTTCTATAAGTTAACTTAGCTAATGCCTGAGCCATCAGTGAGAATTGGTGATGTCTATACTCATTAGTGTTTGGGTATGATAATATTTCTGTCATTGCAAAATCGTTTTTCTTTTTTTTCTCCTTAGCTTTAAAACCTAAATTTGCAGAATCTACAGAAATTTCAGAACTGTCCCATAATTTTGTTATGGTAAATCTGGAGGTAAGACTTAAAGAATGTCTCCTTATCCTTCCCCCCTCCTCACTTTGTGATTTTAAGGGATTGTTTTAGATTTAATATAAGGTAATATGGGCAGAACTGGCTATGTGTTGTTTTTCTCTTGACCTCTCATACTAGGAATTATGGGACAGATGTATTAGAAACCCGTCAAGCATTAGAGAGGAAGCAGGAATTGTCACCATCCAGCAGTGAAACTTGGATACCACCCGAGTGAGGGCGGGGGATGGGGGTGGGTGGGTGGAGGAGCAAGGCAACACAGAGAAGGACACCAAGTCTAGGCTCTGATCAAGGTGCTGTTTACTGAACGTCAGGTTAACACTTCCATAGCAGGAAAGTACAAGCAGTTTCTCACAGAGGCAATTTTACTTGACCAAAACATATGAGGGCTCACTCAAGGTTACACAGAACCTGCTGTCTGGTTACCATGGTTGCATGGAATTTATTGTCTAGTTCTCAGGGTCAGAGCCCTCTGCTGTAGAATTGCCAAGGTCAATCTCTGAGACACCAAGCTTTAGATAGGATCCAGGGCCAGGAGGCCGAATTCCACTGCAGAGATGCGCACTCCAGTTTGCCGTTAACTCCAAATGGGCTGCCACGAGGAATGGAGAATTAGGATATGTTTTGTATCTTCGTATATTTTTCCTATAGATAGTCATACAGTTTCCTGCAAAGGTTGATTCACTTGGACACCTACTAGGTGCTCAGCTGTGCTGGCCTTCCATGCGCAGCCTTCCTGTTTCCTTGAGGAGGCATCTTCCGTACTTCATACAGAATTCAGGTCTTGGGATCCCGAGTCTGAGCACATCAAGCGTTAGAAGGGATATTTTAAGTCACTGGTATCATTCCCATTTTATAGAAAGGTCTGAAATCAAGTATGTGATTTTTGTCAAAATCCTAATAATTGAGAAATACCATGATTGAACAGTGCTCCCTTCCAGGCCATCCTCTTCAGATGTGGGATCATGTAGACTTTAAGTGATGCTTCCAGACATGAGTTCCTTTAAAGAAATTGTTGGCTTAACCATAGGTCAAGAATCTTGTGAACATATTAACAGTCACCATTGAGGCTTCATGTTGCCTGTATAGCTAGTGGACAGCCCAGTGCTGATTAGAGCAGCTTAAACAAATGGCCCTGTGTAATCCCCACAGGCTATAAAATTAATGTGTTTCCTGCGAACAGGATCTCATTACTTTCTGGGGTGAACTGGGATTTCCCATTCACAGAGGACAGGAAGTTCCCAGTGAGTGCTCTCCAGCTTCAGAAAGCATACCACGGGCTGCAGAAATGGCTCAGTGCTTAAGAGCACTTGATGTTCTTGCAGAAGACCCAAGTTCAAATCTCAGCCCCCAAATGGTGGCTCAAAACCATCTATAACTGTTCTAGGGGATCTGATCCCTCTTCTGTCCTCCAAGGACACCGTGCACATATACAGTGCACAGACATACACGGGGGCAAAATACTCAACACAATAAGATAAAATAGATAATTAGAAAAAAAAGTGTAGCCACAGTGCCAGTCTTATTCACAAATTCAGGAAATAATGTGTGGGAGTCAGTGATGGAGCTGATGGGAGTACAACAGTGAACAAAACAGAATTCCCTCAGAAGTAACATTCTAGCATGGGAAAACAAGTAAAAAAATACCCAAGATGGTGTTCGATGCTGTGGCCGAGAGTTAAGGGTGAAGGAGCTGCAGTAATCCACGGTTTAAAGCAGGCGTCCAGGGCTGAAAATTATATTTGATCAAAAGTCAGAAGCAGGAGAAGGAGTGAGGCAGGGGTGACCGGGCCAGGGGGCAGGCAGGACAAGTCCACAAGCCTGAGTTAGGAGAGTGTCTGGCTTGGTGGATGACAGCAACAGTCAGTGGGTTGATGTGTCGAAAGAGGCCTGAACAAGGTAGAAGTTTGAGAAGAGCCAGGGGAACATGGGCAGGTCACATGGGGGGACATGGGCGGGTCACACAGAGCCTCTGGCCTGAGCAAGCCTTGGGTCTACTGAAAGGCTCTGAAGAGAGGACGAATATTGCTATCCAGGGTTTCTAATTAATCTTAACAGGATGAAGAGGAACCCAAGGATGAAGATTTCAGTCCTGATGGGGGTTATATCCCACGGATCCTTTTCCTGGGTAAGGCAAACGAGCTTGTTGGGTGACCCAGGGCGAGCTGTGGACAGTGAAATGATGAGCGTGGGAGCTATACTGGTGACGAGCTGAGGTGTCCAAAAGCCAGGGACCTGGGCAGGAAGCTGCATGCCTGTAGCTCTAGCACTAGGGAATCTTGTGTTTGAGGCTGGCCTCAGCTACAGAGACCCTGAGGTGGTGGTGGTAAGAATATGAATATGAGAATGAACATGCTTTTCCATTAAATAACTGCTTTATGGGGAAATCTGACCTTCCATATGACATCTGACTATGATGTCCACAGTCATTTGGAAATCATCCATGTCTCACACAAACATCTAAGACCCTCCTAGGGAGAGAGAAGCAGTTTCCACCCCTGGGTATATATGCAGTTGAACAGCATGACCAGACATGTGTCTGGTTTTTTGTGTTTCTGTTTTATTTTGTTTTCAAGACAGGGTTTCTCTGTGTAGCCTTGGCTGTCCTGGAATTAACTGTGTAGACCAGGCTGGCCTTGAACTCACAGAGATCCACTTGCCTTTGTCTCTCAAGTGCTGGGACTAAAGTTGTGTGCCCTCATGTACAGCTTTGCCGTTCAACAATTATCTATTTTTGAGGCAGGGTTTCTCTGTAACAGCTCTGGCTCTCCTGGAATCATTCTGTAGACCAGGCTAGCCTCGAACTCACAGAGATCCACCTGCCTCTGCTTTCTGAGTGCTGGGATTAAAGGCATATACCATCACACCCAGCTCAATTTTTCTAAAATAGGAAACATCCGTGATCCCAGCACTGGGGAGTAAAGACAGGAGGGGATGGATCAGGAGTTGAAGGCCAGCCTGTTACATAGGAAGTTTGAGAACATCCTAGAATACATGAAACCCTATCTCAAAAAAAAAAAAAAGAAAAGAAAAAAAGAAATTAATATACAGAAAACAGCTGGCCAGATTTAGCAGATGCTGCAAATGAAGAAATAACATCAAGGAGAAAAGGAGTAGTCCAGGAAGGGAATAGTATTGCCAGGGTATGGGATGGAGGAGGTGAGCTGTTTTCAGGGAAGTTCATGTCATTTTTATGATTATAACGTGGGACACGATGGGCCGCAGAGGTGGCTCTTCTCTCCCGAGGGCCTAGTGTATGGGTGGTCAGGTACCTTTCTGTTGTAATCACCACCTCTCCACACCTTTGTCTTCAACAGATCCCAGTGGCAAGGTGCGCCCTGAAATCATCAATGAGAGTGGAAACCCCAGCTACAAGTATTTCTACGTCAGTGCTGAGCAAGGTACAGTTCTGAGAGGAAGAAGACGGGAGGTCCCGGGCAGGTCTGTGGCAGAAAGCTATCCCCCTATGAGCCTGTGGGCTGAACACCTCCCTCATGACGAGCTCTCGGCTAGATCCTGTATTGAATACCATTGGAAGCTGAAACTCAGCCTTTCCCCAGCGCCTTGGGCTCCAGCGGAAGAACAGGAACTGAGGGCTGCTGGAAGCTGGAGTTAGATTTGTTTTGTTTTCCCATCACACCCATACTGCTCCTCCTGCTGGAATCCAGAAAAAGAGGAAAACAGACTTAGCGGTTTCATGGGTATTAACTAAATGGACAAGCAATGTACGAATTTGTCCCTGGGTCTGGCAAGATGGGAAGGGTAAAGACACCCACTGCTAAACCAGATGGCCTGAGTTGGATCACCAGAACCGGTAGGAGGCGAGGACTGACTGCTGCAAGTTGTCCTCTGACCTCTGTGCAGGTGCAGTCATATAGGAGTGCTTTTCTCACGCATGCATGCTCATACACATGTGCATGCAGAAAAAAAATAAAAATGTAATACAAAGTAATAATCTTTCCTAGAAAGACACTAAGACATTTCAAACTATGACGGCAAGTGTGTGGTAAAGCTTTCCAGAAGCACGTGGCTTCAGTCCCCAGGGGTGCGCTGTTGTCAGCGAAAATGGGAAAGGCACATGGCAGGCAGGGGGAAGGCGTGGGGCCTTGGTGAAGGAAGGATGAAGTATCTGCCTCGCTTTTCGGGGTCTGGATTTTGGAGCGCTGTCATTTTCGAGGCAGGGGTTGGTCTTGGTCCTCGTGTTGTCACTCCCCTCTCCTGAGCTTTACTAAGTTGCCATGTATTACCTGTTGTTAGGCTGCCGAGTCATTAGTCACTCTGTGCTCTGTCCTTGGCACTCTTATTCCTAGGATAGGAAAGGGGGAAAGATGGAGGTATGTTGTCTCTCTGCCTCCTGGTCCACCTCAGCCTAATACCGGAAGACCTCATAGATGTTGGCGTTAGCTGCAGTTTCCCCACCAGAAGGGCAGTGGCTTTCTGTCCTAAACACCTGTCTCCCAAGGGTCACCTTCCCTTTAGGCTCTTAACAGTTGTCAGCCCACGCTGACAGAGCCCAAAGGTGAGCACAAGGCTCTTCCCAGAGTCCTCCTGGCTTAGTTGGCATGAGACTGGAAACATTCACACCTGCCTTTATCAAAAGTGTAGGTAGAACAGGGCAAACTAACTTGTTAGCTGCTTTTATAAGCATATATGGGGTTGCAAGGTTCCCAAAACAGCCTGGCCCAGTCCAGCGCCTGCCCTCCTGCTGTAGAGTTTCACTCACAGGCCCGCGGTGACGGCACTGCCCTCTGCACAAGCCGGTACATGGGAGGGATGCCTCAGTGCGTCAGACTTCCCATCTGTCTCTGTCTTTCCTTAAGCTTCTCTTTTTTTCCCCTGGAAACTTGGCTTTTTCTATTATCGTTTATTAATAGTAAAAATGTTTAATTCCTTCCATAAAGATCACTTCCTCTCGTAGAGTGCACATGTGTGCGTGTTTACGGAACATCGTGATCAGGGTGATCTGAACCCTACAGGGATGAGATAAATTCAAGTCGTTCCAAAGAGGGGCAGCAGGAAGGGGTCCCAGCTTCCCCAGCCAAGTGAGCATGCGCAGTCATGCTAGCGCTCAACCCGCTCAACAACCGGCGGTTCTGTAGGTCTTCGGAGTTTATGAAACACTTGTATTATCCTTTCTCTTTGTTGTTGTTTTTTAACAGCCCAAGGTAAGAGAAAAGAGATCTGTGACAGGTCAGGGTGAAGCCCAGAGCCAGCTCCTAGTCCGGGCCTCACGCTCTTGTGTGTCTGTTTGCTGTCTGGTGTCCGGTGGTGACCTGCGCACACTGACCCCTCCCCTTCCCGTTATTCCAGTCGTTCAAGGGATGAAGGAAGCTCAGGAGAGGCTGACCGGTGATGCCTTCAGAGACAAGCACCTTCAAGATGAGTTGTGACGACCGAGGAATCCCCCAGAGCAGTTCAACCACCGGGAACCGTGCTGCACCCACACCGGAAGGAGCGCTGGCCGTGGCCGTGGCCTGCTGGCGGAAGCCGGTCTGCGGAGCGGCAGCACGGCCGACCGAGTCTTCTGCTCCCCCTCTCCTACACAGCCGTTCCTCCGAATGTAAAGAATGAAACTGTTTGATACAAAACTTGAGCCACTGGGACACGCACTCCATGTCAGTATTTAAGTCTTTACCCATTTCTCCTGCTCATGCTGAAGTGAACGAAAAATGGAAGTGTCTTTTCTATAGTGTACAAATTGCAGGAATTCCTTGCCAATTTTTTAAGAAGACATTCTCCTTTTCTCTTGGTAATAATCCTGGGCTTCTTCCTGAACCCCTCCGCCCTTCCTCCTTTTGCTCAGACATCCCCATTTGCACGCATGCGTGTCAAGAATGGCTGTGTGCGGGACTCGGCCCCAACTGGAAGCATGCTTTCCCTGATGCTGTTAGAGAAACTGAAGCCTTCAAGCCTGCGTGGAGCCATTTTGTCAATCCAGCAACTGTATTTTTGTACTGGGGTTAAAACAAACACAAAAGATAAACTGTTGTTTCATTAAGCTTTATTAAAACTTAAAACAGAAAGATGCTGTGGTGGCCTTTCATTATTGGGCAGAGAAGGGGTAGCTACAGAGGAGGAGGAAGAAAACTGGCCTGTGGCTGATTCCTAGCCTGTCCCTCTACCACCCACATCAAAGGCGTTTCCTTTGTTGTTGTTAAGGTGGAATCTCTGTTGTCCAGGTGTCCACATCAGCTTCCTGAGCCTCGAGCACAGGGAGAGCCACCACCGTCCCTTTAAAGCCTGGCTGTCACCTTTAGCATAGCACAGGCCTTTTCTCTTTCCTAGACTTAATCGTGACAGCCTGGTAACTTTTCTGTGATCAGTCCTAGGTCCTAGACCGCATAAATACTGGGTTCTAACCACCAGGGTCTCATTGCCGACTCCTGCTCCTTCCACCATGTTTCTCTACATTCTGAGGTGACTCAGTGAAACAGGTGGCTTCAGTCTGGGGCACAGCAGGACTTCATAAGGGATACCTGGGCACAGAAACTTTTCAGTGAGTCCATTACTACATCTCTGGGCTCTGAAAAGTGATGTCCCAAAAAGTGAGTTGTGGAATGACCATGTGAGCCAGCGATTCCACTTCTTCAGGGAATATAACCAGTAGATTTCAAAATAGAACATTGAGTGGATATTTGTATGCCCATGTTCAAAGCAGTATTCACAGCAGCTTGAAAATGGAAGCACCTTACTCATGAGTAGCTAGATTAAAAAAAAAAAAAAGGTCAGGGGAGCAGATGAGTAACGCTGCTGAGCTCCATCTCCAGACTCCATGTGTAGAAGATCTCTGACCTCGTGACCACAGCTTCTTAATGGAACAGGCCTGGACCTTCGTAACCAGAAAGAGCAAACGCTAGTCAGCACCGCCTCGCCGCATCTCCCTGCCGAGTCTTCACCTGGTCTAGGTATACCACACCCTAACCTACAAATCCATTCTTTGCTTATGACCCAAGGCCTGCTGGGGAGAAAAACAAGCTCAGTGGCTAAGAGTGATGGCTGCTGATGGCATGGTGGTGCCCCCCTGGGGTCCCAGCACACTGGGAGGCAGAGGCAGTCAGATCTCTGAGTTCAAGGCCAGTCTGTCTCAGGAAAAAAACAAAAGTGTTTGCTGCTCTTCCAGAGAACCAAGTTTATTTTCTAGATGGCTCACAACCAAGGGATCTGATGAGGCAAGGACTTTGAGGCCTCTAGGCATCTGAGCTGGTGAACACAAAGACACACTCACTACACATAATTAAAAGTAAGGTAAATATTTTAAAAATAACATTACGCCAGTGCTGGTGGCACAGGCCAGTAGGATTTATTGAAGGGGCAGAAGCAGGAGGATCTGAAGTTTGAGGCAAGCCTGGAATATGCATTTTAACTGGGCGCAGTGACTCACGCCTGTAATCGCAGCACTCAGGGAGGCAGAAGCAGGAGGATTTCTGTGAGTTCTACAAATGGAGTCCAGGACGGCCAAGGCTACACAGAGAAACCCTGTATCAAAATAAAGTTACAAACAATCTATTTGGTGTATTTTAAAAGGTAAAATGTTTCTTCAGGTCTCTTCTCTCCTACCCCCAAAGCAGCAAACACAAACATTAGGGTTCATCCTAGAAAAGAGACCGGCGAGACAGCTTTTTACCTTTACCAGGTTTCATCAAAGGGTGGAGAGAAAAGGGCATGCGTTACCCAGTAATGCATTTCCGCCCGGCTGCCTGACAGGGCCAGGGGGACCACGTTCCCTGAGAGATCCGGGGCCTGGAAGGAAGCCTCCCCTCAACAGCTGCTGAGTGGTTAAGAGTTAGAAGTAAGCAAGTAAGTGAAAACTCAGCTCTCCACCCCTTCAGAAATGGACCGGTTGGTGGAGCTGGTGGAATTACCCCTCCTCAGGGGAACCAGGGAGCGGCTTCCGCAGCTGGAGTCAGTCTACTCGAAGTCCTTATGACCAGGCCTGCTTTTAAGCAAAGAGATGGAAGTCTTTTTCCTTCAGAAAAGCAAAAACCAGTTGTGGCTAATTTTACTGAAAACACACGATCACTCAAAATTGGCCAGGACTGGGAGAGCAAAGGGAGGCTGCGTGCCAGGCCCTGTCCTCACGCAAGCGCACTGGGTCCGTTCAGGGCGTTGGTAAGTTTAACCGGGATGAGTTTTAAGTGTTAAACAGTGATCTTAGAACGACATCAACGGCAGCCGTGCGGAAAGGGCTTCACGGGGCTGCACAGGGGTACACACGGCAGCTCCCTGCTTCTAGAGGCTTCAGCGCCCCGCGCCCTGGCTTTGTCAACGTCAGGCCCTTCTGCGTCAGGCCAGAGGGCCGCACACCGACAGCCTTCAGGTCCCCGTGGCAGCTTCTGCTCCTCTCGGCAAGTTTGTCAAGAGTGAGGAGGTTGCCTGCCGTCTGGAGCTCCTACAAGCAGGTCTTTGGACAGAGGGGAGCTTTCCCGGGTGCCTGCTTTTTCTTTTACTTTTCAGCGGAGGGTAGAGAGACCACTGCCCTGAACAGACCAGCACTGCGTCTGTTTGTAGATACATTGGTGGCCATGATCTGCCCTGAGGCATCACAAAGTGCCAGAGGACACAGCTCCCACCATTTATAACTGTGGCCGCGCGGTCATTGGGACAAGTTGGTACATGTTCCGAAGGAAATGCGTCCCACGGGGGATGGGCATCGTTCTTCTTTACAGCGCAGAAACAGTTCTGCGCCTGCTTTCTTATTTGATTTGAGACAGAGTCTCACTATGTAGCCTAGGCTAGTCCTGCTCTCAACACAGTCCTCCTGCATTGTCTTCCCAAGTGCTAGACCACAGACGTGCTCTACCATGCTGACTCAGTGTCTATTTAAATATTAAATGTAAAATATTTACATTTAATATTGATTTCTGCTTCCCAGCTGGGGGGCTGGCCACCCTGTACAGGACATCTTCAGCAACGGAGTGAATCACTGGCAATGTTTTCCTGGTTTTGATGCTGGAAATTGAACCCAGTGCCTCAAGCAGGTCAGCTATAAGCTCTATGACCGAGTCACTCCCCCCCATGAACATGCAGGTGTAATTAATGTCAGCATAGACATGTTACGTATGCAGGCCCTATAGGTGAGATGAAACACACACACACAATCTCGTATAAGAGCGATCCACAAATAAATGAAGAGATTGTGGCCCAGTCGTAGAAAGAGTACTACACACAGTGAAATAGAGGAAACTGCTGGTTTGTGAAACAACGTGAATGAACCCTAGAAACATGCATAATGGGGAGACAAACTCACCAGTGCGTTTATGTGGGACTTCAGGGCACCTAGAATTCTCTCTGCTGAGCTACAGGTCACTGGTTACCCGGCTCTGAGGTGGGGCTGAGGAGGAAGCGGCTGAAAAGGCCATGGGACAGAACTGTGTGGGGACAGGAATATCGCTTGTGGAGCTGGGCAGGCTGCTGCATGTCTCTAAACCCCAGCGCTCGGGAGGTAGAGGCAGTGGATCTGAGGCCAGCCTGGTCTACAGAGTGAGGTCCAGGACAGCCAGGGCTACACAGAGAGACCCTGTCTGTCCAGAAAAACAACAACAAAACTCAAAGTCCGTTGGTGAGAGCAGGGCTGTAGCCCAGTTGTGGAATGCTTGCTTCTAGCTCCATCCCACGACACAGAAATCCATCACGGCAGCACACGGCAATCCCAGCGCCCAGGAGCTGGCGGCAGGAAAATCCCAAGTTCCAGCTCGTCTTTGACAAATAACAAATTCCAGGCCATGGATTATGGGAAACCTTATCTGAAAACAAAGGAATAAATACAATAGGGACAACAAGCAGGCGGGTTACAACTGAGGGAGTGGGTCTATGGCTTCCAAACACTTATCTGAGCTTTTGACATTCTTAGCTTTTGAAGAAGTCGGTGGTCTGTTAGGACAATACATTCCAAAAGAGAGCCTTCAGGATGTCAGGACAAAGAATGGCTATCAAGAGGATAAGGAGAGGAGATAATTTGGCTTTGTATCTGGACCACCCGAGCTGTCCACAACCTAGAAGTTCTAATCCCCCATCCTCACAGAATCTTTAACATGGGTGTGGCTTTTTTCAAGGAAGTTGGGTTGGGAGGGTTATAGGGGTGGGCACATTTGTCAAAACTGAACACGAACACTCTATCAGGTACAGTTTGTGCCTTCATATATTTAATTTAAACAGGTTTATTTCAACTCTCCAGGGTAAATTCTTTCTGAAAGTCCAATTTGGCTGACTTACTAAACAGTGAATGCTGTGGCCTTCCAATAAATTGATTTGAAATCATGTGTGTGATTAAAGTATAGTTAATATGTTAATAGCTATGAAAGGCTATTGTATCAAGTCACATTACGAAGATAAAGATTTTCTTATCAGTCTCTGAGGAAGTTGTCTAATGCCAGGAAGGAATTGCATTTCAGCTGCCTGCAGCAAAAAAATGTTATGCAAGACTTGACAGGTAGACTGAAAGTGCAAACAGGAAGCCAGAGAATGGCTTTCTAAAACCAAGAATTCAGGTGTAGAACCCTTTGAGTGACAAGAGGAAAGCATTTGAATGAGTGGCCTTCAAGACCGAGAATCTCATACAGTCTTGTTTCAGTGATAAATCCGCTGATAATCAAGTTAGGTTCTCTTTCAAAGACCTGGTAAATACATGAAAAGTGCTCCCAAGGTCTTGAGAAAGTTGGAGGTTTAGCTAAGTATCCTTTGCTTATTTGTTTTTTGTTTTCCGAGACAGACTTTCTCTGTGTAGTCCTGGCTGTCCTGGAACTTCTGTTGACCAGGCTGGCCTTGAACTCTCGGCGATCCTCCTGCCTCTGCCTCCTGGGTGCTGGGATTAAAGGCGTGTGCCACCACTGCCTTCCTGGCACTGCCCTCCATTCTTATGTGTCAGACAGCTGAGACCCATCCTTGACATTTTAAATGCACCCCTTAATCACCAATCACCATTCTCTCTCTCTCCTTTTGTTTGTTTTTGGGTTTTGATGACAGCACCTTGCCATGCAGTCCCGACTGGCTTGGTGCTTTCCGTGTAGTGCAGCTGACTTCAAAATCGCAGCAACCCTCCGACCTCAGCCCCCCACAACACTGAGATTACAGGTGTGTGCCACTCTGTCGTATTTAAATGTTTAAACTATTTATTTTATGTGCATGGCCGTCTTCCCTGCATGTATGCCTGTGTACCATGTGTATGGCTGGCACCCACAGAGGTCAGGAAAGGGCATTGAACACCCTGAATATTGGAACGAGAAATGACTGTGAGCCACCATGTGGGTGCTGGGAACTGAACCCCAAGAACAACAAGTGCCAAGTGCCCATAACCATTGACTCCACCCCCTTTTTGTTTGAGATGAGGTCTTCTATGAAGCCGAGGCTCACCTCAACCTGGTAATCTTCCTACCTCAGACTCTCAAGTGCTAGGATTATAGTTTGGAGCCACCATATCCAACTGTCTCTAAATAGTCTTTACAGTCATTGCTCTCCTTAAAACAAAATCCCCACCCCACCCAATCCCCCATGTTCTTTCTCTATTAATATCAGTATCAAGCCCCAAATCAATGGTATTGTTTAAATGGTGGCATAATTTGTTTCACTCAGAACCTTTTTTACTGCCCTGGGAAGAACGCATCCACCTGCAGCAGGAATGTCAGGGGCAGAATATTTGTTCCCATCTTCATCGTCAGCGAAGTTTAGGAGCTCAGAGGTGACAAGCCATCAGACTCCCTCCTCCATTCCTCCATGAGACCTCCTGTATCCTGAGCACATCTCTGTTTCTGTTTGCACCCTGAGCTATCTCGGAACAAAAGCTAGAGATGTCCAGGAAAGAGCTCCTGAGCAGGAGCCAGATTTTTCTAGAGTTGGGGCACTTAGGGCTCCTAGCTTGCTCTGTCCTTAGCCTCTCTTGTACCACCTGGTCCACTGCAGCCAAGATGGTGTGTGACATGCCACCCAGCACCCACCACACTGCCAGCTGTGGCCAAGACACAGGAGAGCGCTGACAAGGTGAAGCCCCAGCCAGAAGAGCAAGAAAATCAGAAGTTCGCTATCTGTAAAGCCAAATCCTGCATCAGACAAACAGTCGCCAGCATCAGTCTTCATCAAGGTTGAGGTTAGTGATGATAAATATGTGCACTTGAGGGTATTTGAAGCCCTCCCTCATGAAAACAAGCCTTGACCTTGTCTTCCTACCACACCAACAAAGAAAAACACGATGAACTTGACCTACTGCTGATTCTGAAGCCCCTTCAACAAACACTTCATCTTTCCAATCTGTGTTTGGGACCACGAAGTAAATATCCCTCTGTGACTGAGGGGGCAGAATTAGGCAGCTTCTTTTGTGATTCCCAAACTGCACTGTATTTTTCTTCCAAATAATTATTTTCAGCAAGCTGTGTATGATTTATATAAATATATATATGTATGCATATATCTTGAGCAGTATTTCCCAGAGACCCAAAGTTTGCTTGAATCTCACATTCAACTTCAATTCCTCAGCAAAGAGATACAGCTACATTGACTCTTCCTGGTGTTCAGAGGTCCTTGGGGCCTTGGCAGGCATATTTATTTTCATTAGAGACCCTGTTCCCAATCCTTTTTGCTCCTCCTCCCTCAGAAGTCTATGTAATGTCTCTTTATGAGATTCTCAATGACTGTACCTTCTCTTTATCGATCCATCGTTTTCTCTCTCCTCCTCCCAAGTCTAGCCTCAAACACACAATACAGCTGAAGATGATCTTAAACTTCCAGCCCTCCTGCCCTCACTTCCCCAATGCAGATTAAAGGCAAGTATCATCATGTCTGGCGTATTCGTTTCTGGGGATCAAATCCAGTGCCTTGTTTGAGCAAACACTCTGTCTACCACCTGAGCTACGTTCCCCAGCCCTCTCTCATTGCTTTTTCTTCAAAGTAGCTTTCGCAGTGGTACTTCGTTATTGGGGTGCTTGCTTATCTGCTTGCCTCTCCAGAATGCGAGCTCTGTGACAATGGGAGCAGCTTGCCCGTCACTGTCATTCAGACCGTTGTTGAATGAGAGATCGGGCATTTGGAATTTCTTGGGGTTGAGCATCTCACTTACCGGTCAGCCTTCGTGAGCCATCAGAATTGTAAGGTCCAAAAGAGCGCAAAAGAGAGAGTTATGATATTCTCTCCAAATAAGAAAGGTAGTGTGGCTGGGTAAGTAGGAAGTGACTCCAGAGAAATGAAGGGTATTGAGGATGGCACTCACTCAAGGGAACCAGACAAGGCCCTTCAGACAAAGGCCTGTGTAAAAACAACCAACTGCAATAGCCTCTGAGGACACCAAACCGTCCTGTGTGGCCAGAGAATAAGGTCGGAGAGGGTTGATGGTTGGTAGTGAATCCACAGAGAAAAGGGCCCATCAAACTTAGCGTGGGCGTTTGGCTTTATCCCACAATGCACTAGACAACATTTTTTTTTCCTCTCCAGTTTTCTTTTTGTTTAGATCTAATTAATATCCATGAATACTGAGGAAAGTCACTTACTATCATAAATCTTAGGCTTTGGCTTTTGTTGAACGGTTTGTGAGAGATGAAAGATGATCTACAGAAGTCACCCCTGGGGCGGTGCTCACCGAACATCGCTTCCCCTCTCTTCTCCACATGGTGGCTTATTTCAGCACCATGGCTATGGGGCAGGCCGTAGGAACTGCAGTTTCCATTTAGGACACAAGAGGGAGCATGAGCTTTAACCTGTGCAGAGGGTCCCAGGCTTCCGCATCAGCCTCCCATAGCTCAAGACTCACCTGATGCCATTCCAGGACTGATAACTGCCCTCCAGCTCCATGGAAACGTATCTGAAGGAAAAATCTCTGGTGAGCACAGTGTATTTACTTATAACAGCTGCCCGTGTTTTTTTGTTTTTTTTGTTTTTTTTTTTTTAAGGTGTTTTGTTTTGTTTTTGAGACAGTTCTCTCGAGATATGGCCCTGGCTGGCCTAGAGTTCATTAAGTCAACCAGGCTGGCCTGGACCTCGGAGACTCACCTGCCTCTGCTTTCCTGAGTGCTAGGATTAAAGGTGAGAGCTCTTTAAGTGGTTGGTGTCACTGAATGTCTCTTTATGGGCTGCTTCTTTATGTGATGCCTCTGAATTTAATTCCTTTAGGAGCCCACAGGACTGTTCAGGTCCTCACGTTACAGCGAGACCTGTAATGACATTAACTAGTAAATGGCAAATGTTAGATCAGCACCCAGACCTGTTGGATCTTAGCCCATTTTACTTACTTCAGGTCAAGTCCCACATTCGACAGGAAGGGTTCATCAGGTGATTGGTGAGTGGCAGGTATGATCCTGAGAGAGGCCTCTGTGGAGCGCCCCGTCCCTGGAAATGGTGCAGCCCACGGCTAAGTCCTCGTACTTCTGTTAACCTCACCAAAATAAGCTCCCCAGGCACACCCGAAGGCCCGTCTCCCTGGTGATTCTAGGGTTTATCAAGTTAACGTTTCACACTAACCACCATCTATCTTTGATTTAAGTCTTGCTTTACAAAAAAATTTTAAAAAAGTCTTGCTTTTCCTCCTCCCATTAGCTAAGAGATCACAAACCTTCACTATATCAATTCAGGAGAAATAGTTCAGCTTAAAACTGCATTAAGGGGCTTGGGAGATATTTCCATCAAATGAACGACATCCCTGGGTAGGGGGAGGAAAAACTTACGCAAACTCAGGGAGAAGTTATGGAGTCTGTCATGATCAGAGCCCTCCAGGTAGTTTAATGTGGACACGGGTCCAGGCGTGAGGAATATATGGTCAGGAATAAAGGTGAAGGCTGGAAGAGCCAAGTGTTCCTGCAGGGTGGCTGTAGCATTTCTAAAATGGACTTAGGGAGAGGCTTCCGCTGCCATGTGGGTGTGGCACAGGTAATACTGATGATGTCTCTAGCGGGAGCAGGGCAGCAAGGAGGCCGAGCCACAGAACTGAAAGGACGGGGTGGCATGAAGCATTCCCGAGAGACGGAACAGACCGGCACAAGAGAAGGGGCAGCAGGGCAGGCAAGCAAGCCAGGGGAATAGTGGGTATTTGCTGGGCTCTGGCCCCTTGGGTGTGTAAATGGCAAATGTTTGCTGTGTGTGTCTCCCATTCCAGCCCTGAAGGCAGTGCTGTGTTCTGGCGACAGGGCCGTGCCCTTCGTGTGCATTTTAACCGGGTTCACCTCCTAAGGAGATGCACATGGGGAGAATGAGCTTACGTGTTCATTCACGTTTGCAAACGGAGAAGCTGAGGTGCAGGGGAGAGGACAGAACAATGGGCACAGGAGGTGGCGGTGGAGAACTCCTCCTTGGTGGTGTTCTCCAGAGCCGTTTCCGTTTCAGGACTAGTAAAGCCATCATCCCTGTTCCTGCCCTGTGACTTAGACTCTGCCCTAATCGCAGGTGGACTTTATGTCTCCATTCTTTTGAATGGGCTTGTTTTGGCTCATAGCTGCAAATGGGATTTCTGAGACTTTAGGATACGTCTTCTACCTTTATGCTCTTGGGATGCCGGCGTGGGGCTACCTGGTGGTTGCTCTAGACTCCTGGTGAACGAGCCCACATGGAGAAGAAATGCGGTGCCCAGACCTCAGCCGGCACCAACACCCAGACCTTCCAGCTGAACGCATCTGACAAGTGAGCCCAGATGATGCTAAGGAAGGGGCCATCCAGCCCCCCACGGCCCTGTGATACATAATACATGATCACTGTTCCAAGCAATTGAATTTGGGGAGCGGTTCATTATGACTGGAGTAATTTCTGTGTTCATTCCAAATGGCATCTACTTACGCCGCTACTCTGAGCAGTGACTCTCATTTTATGAAAAGCATCAATTTTATGTCTTGTGTAAAAACCGAGGCCCCGAAGCACCGGTTCCTCTACCCTAGAAATTAGAAGAGATCGAAGCGAATGGTATCCACGGAGTCTAATAGAAAATGTTCCGAACCTGGACACAGACTAGCAGACCTGACACCTGCTTCTTCCGTTTACTAACTGTGTGATGTAGGCTTTTTCTTGTCTATAAGAGGGGGCTGACTCCTTGGGAGTGGGTTGTGGTGCGGGCTGAGAAAAAAATGTGTTCCTTAAAAATGAGGTTAACAGCAGGGACCTTGTACAGCTGTACTGAGGATGAACGGATCCCGGTGATTACATTTGATGGCCAATTTGACTCAAGGCAAAAGGCAGGAATTTGTCTTTCTTCCCGTTCTTGGGCATATTGGATCTAGACAATGACAATCTAAATCAGTTGATTTAGTTTGTTCTTCTCTGTGGCGGTCAAGCACCAGTGACTAGGGACACAGGTTACTGGGGGCGTAAGTGACACAACCCTAATGCCAGGAGCGTCTTTTTGATCCTTTAAGATCTAAGTGCAAGGGGCTTGAACTGCATGTTCACATTTCATCAGTCTCGTGATTTCAAAGTTCCTCACGTGGTTTCCACAAATTCCATGAGCTTTTATTGCTGTCTCCTCTCTCTCTCTCTCTCTCTCTCTCTCTCTCATTAGGACAGACTGAAACCTTGTTTATTTCACACACAAGCACCCTCACGTCTCCCTCTCCAGAGAGCATGCCTGGCTCTGACAGTCCTGAAGCCTTCGGGGTCACAGGAGGTGTCCTGTCACACGCACGACAAACTGCGTCTCTGCCTTTGGCTGTTCCAGCACTTGAACACTTGTTTACCTTCCTAGCATGGTTTTTTGAGACAAGGCTTTTCTGTGTAGCCCTGGCTCTCCTAGACTCACTTTGAAGACCAGGCTGGCTTCGAACTCACAGGGATCCACTTGCCTCAGCCTCTCTGAGCGCCGAGATTAAAGGCGTGTACCACTGCACCCTGCTCTTTCTTCTTTTTAAAAACATAGCAGTTTGGTCACTCATTTTCCAACTTCATCAAGGCCCAGCACTGAAGAAAAGGCTCTTCTGTGTCCTGGGAGCCATGATTCTAAGGAGGCCGTGGTGGAATAAAACGGCATTGTTATAAGGACCACAGTGCTTCATAGTTATTGAGTGCTTGCTGAGTGCCTGGCTTTCTCTCAAGTGTTGCCCAGTGTCCTTTTCCCATTTGATCTTCACAGCAACTGTGCGGCAGTTTTTGTTATTGATTTTCCTAAAGACAATAAAGGGGTGCATGTGTCAGAAAAATGAGGTAACTGACCTAAGATCAGTCAGCCAGCCAGTGGTGGAGCAAGGATAAAAAGCCTAGTCAGTGTGAGGCAAAGCTCTTTCTTCTACATTACACAGCCTTCCGGGGGAGAGAGAAAGAGGAGGCGACCAGACCTGGGGCTCCATGAAGGCCATGCCATCTGTCCTCATATTGTCTCACAACTTTGAAAGGATTGTTTTCGTATGCTGTCTCATTGTTCCTGTGAAGAATGGCTACTCGTTAGCCATCCCTCGCAGTCTGAAATGAGACGAAGCTGGGCTTTGTGGGAGCAAGCTTAGCACAGGCTGTTTGGTTTTCAGACTGGAAGTTCTAGGTGAGTAAGAGAGTCAGGTGACTGGGGGTGTTCCTGGCGTGGTCACGTGGAGAAGAAGGGTCGGGAGACCCCATACATAACTGAAGTCACCAGGAGCTAGGCGGGGCGGCAGCTACTGTAGGTGGAATGGGGGTGGGCAGGAGCCAGACCCACAGTGGGAACTTGACACCAAGGGCTGGTGAGCAGCTCTCATGGCGTAAAGGTTAGGAGACTGGTGGCGAGGCAGAGAGGCTGCCCACCTGGGCTCTTCGCTGGGCCAGAGACAAGCCATAATGGAACTGAGAAAAATGTGCAGTTGCTATCTGACTCACACTTCTAAGCCTGGGGTGGGGATGACTACAGAAAACAACTAAGAGGGGCTGGAGAGATGGCTCAGTGCGTAAGAGCACTGGCTTGCTCTTCCAGAGGACCCGGGTTCAAATCCCAGCACCCACATGGCAGCTCACAACTGTCTGTTCCAGGGGATCTGACCCCCTCACACAGACATATATGCAGGCAAAATACCAATGCACATGAGATAAAAAGAAATAAATCCTTGAAGGAAAGAAAGAAAGAAAGAAACGGCAACTCTAGACCCAAACTGTCACTCCAGTGACCATTATGACAATGGAAAATGTACAAAGATTTGAAGGTGAGGTTCAAACCTGCCACTCCTGGTGAGGTTCAGACAAGAATGTTTACCACCCCAGTTGGCAGCCTCCATGCTACCGCTGGCGATGGGGAATGAGAGTTATTTTAGCAAAGTTGATGACATCTCAAAAGGCTATTCAGGCCCCTGACACAGAGGGTGGGGAGAGAGGCAGGAATTAGGAAGCGGCTGCCTCAGTCCAGGCCAGAAGCCCTGCGCCCTGAACCAGGATACCTTGCGCAAAGAGAAGGAAATGGAAGAGGAAGGACAGCATGCGTTCAGATAGCATCGTTATCAGGCCCACAGGGCACGGACCACGAAGGGACGGCTGTGCAGGCGGAGGATGACATCCAACCTCTCAGCTCAGCTTTCACTTGCAGACAGGTGTGTTCCCTCCCCCAGAGTTGAGGAGAATGGAGCGAAGCCTTTGCAAACAGTGGAACTCCGCCTTCATCTAAGGCATCCTCAGAGCCCTGTAGACACCCTGGAGGTGCAGACTGTGGAATGTGGGCTAAGAATCGGGGCAGACCGTAATAGTCACCCAGGTATACAGGGTCAGTCTGGGGCTCCCAAGAAACAACTGTCAGGAACGGAGGGGCGGGGCCGATCGTCCACGGGTCCCGCCCAGGGGCGGGGCCTGAACCCAGCGGGGACCCACGCCCATCTCTGGCTGGAGCCTCAGCCCTCTGCAGTCAAGGTGGGAAGCGGACCCGCCCCGCCCGCCTGTCACCCACCGCCACCAGTGCGACCGCCCCGCTGCGCTGTCCCGGAGCCAGCTCTGTCCGAGGTAAGGGGCGCTGCCCCGACCCCGCTCTACCCTGCCCGGGAGCAGCGCGACCGAGTGCACGGTAGCCTCAGGGCCAAGCGGGAGCGCTGGCCTCGCCCTCTCCCCCCTGGACTCCCAGGTCGGCTAGGAGGCAGCCACCGCTGGGGCTGGGGCAGTGAGAGGGGACTGGGGGCATCTGGCAGCGAGACCCGGGGGGGGGGCAGGCTGCTGAGGGCAGCGGAGGGATGCTGAGAGGATGGAGAGGAGGCAGGCGAGAGGAGGGGCGTGCAGGTGGAGAGCTGGTGGGGAGGCGCTCTGAGAAGGAGCTAGGGCTGGAGGAAGGGGCTCGGGGCAGCAGCGGGTGTTTGGTCGGGTTGAGGATCAGGGCTTCCGGGACGGGAGTGTGGTTAGCTGGGAGTGGAAGGCTGCAGAACAGAGCCCAGCTGGTACCCGCGAGGGGTCTCGGTGTATGGAGAAAGAGGGGCGGGGCTTGGAGGGGACAAGCTTGGAAGAAGGGGAAGGGGGAAGCCAGCTGGGTCAGAGGGAGGGCTGGGAGCCCTGCATACCGGCGAGGGACACCTGAGTTCTGGGGGAGGCGGATGGCGCTGGGAAGGAGCAAGGTCTTGCGGTTGGAAACTTGGAGGATGAGCCTGTAGGGGTGAGGGGTCAGGTCATGGAGCAGGCCACTGTGGGTGCGAGGTGGGAAATGTTCTGAGGGTCTAGTACGGCCTTGGCACCAGCTGTGACTTGGCTCCTCACAGCATGAGGACAGCAGGCACTGGACCAGACTACAACGCCAACTGGAGTCAATGGCAGGAAGAGAATAGCGGACAGAAAAAATCCTACACAAGCAACTCCATCCCGGAGTCAAGCATGGGGACTTGGGCTGGGCAGGATGACAGGCTCTAGAAGGCAATAGAGGGGCGGAGTGGAGCGCATGTTTCCGTCCCGCCTTCCCGGAACCCAGATGAAAAGCTGTGGACTGTGAGCGGAATGTGTGTGTGAATCTGCGATTGTGAGTGTGTACCCCCGTGCGAGCAGATAGAGCACACCTCTCCTGCACCCTAACACGGAAGAAGAGGGAGAGCATTTGCTATGCAAGCAGGAGGACCTAAATTCAGATCCTCAGCACGTAAGAGCGAGGCGTCATCTCTGTGCCTGTAACCCCAGCAGCGGGGCAGAGACAGGCTGAGTCCCTAGAACAAGTGACAGTCTCAGAGAGTAAAGTGGCGGGGCTGGGCTCATCAGTTAGCACTTGTTGCTCTAGCCGAGGACAAGAGCTTGGTGCTCAGGAAGAGCCTGTGGCTGGAAACCATCCTAACGGCAGCCCCGGTGGAATCCTGCACCCTCTTCTGACCTCAGCAGGCACCAGGCACTAGTGATGCACATACAGACATGCAGGCAAGACATCCACACATAACTCAAATAAAATAACAGAATAAGAACATAAGGAGGCAACAGAGGAAGATACCCAGAGGCCTCCTTTCACCTCTGCATGTGCACGCATGCACATCGGGTAAAGGAGTCTCTATGCATACACCTCACACACACACACACACACACCACACAATAAAAACAAATAAAAGCAAAGTAGAGGAAGACCAAGGAAGTTGGGAAAGGCCTCCCGTGGGAGTCAGAAACCATAATGTGTTGGGAGCAGAGGAGAGGGATTTGAGAAAGGCAGATTGGCCAGCGAAGTGTCTTGGACATAGAGAGAAACCAACATGGACGGAGCCTGGATGGTGTGGAAGGTAGAATGAGGCTGGAGCAACCAGCAGGCTGCTCTGCAGTTAGCAAGTGCTCCACACGTGGTGGCTGTGATGAGCGCGTCTCTGCGACCCTAAGGGACCTGGGAATGCAGTGACGCTGGGGCGGGTTGTGGGGTGGGTGGGTTGGTGATTAGGAATGGTTTTAGGAAAGAGTAAATTGTAAAAGTGTGATTCGGGGGAGGAAAGCTTACAATAGAACAAGATCCACGCACACACCCAACTCCCTTTAAGAGTTCTTAAAATTTGTGAAAGTGTGTGTGTGTGTGTGTGTGTGTCTATGTGTGTGTGGTATCCTCGTGCTGTGTTTAGAGGCGGTGAGCATGCCACAGGGCAGACACGGAGGTCAGAAGACAGCTTTGGGGAGCCAGTTCTGTCCTTCTAGGTATTGCTTTCTGGGCCATCTTAAAGGCTTCCCACCCCCTCCTTACTCCGTTAATAAACGTTCCCCGAGGACAGAGTTGCAGTCATTGAATGTCTGCTGTCTGTGTTCCTGTGCTCCCTACAATCTTCCCAACAAAGCATATTTTACAGAGTCGGAAACTGCGTTGGCTAGTAGATTTCCTTATCTAGGTAATAATAAGCGATAGAGCAGGAAACTGAACCTGAGTGGTTTCATTTTTTTTAAATTTATTTTTATTTTATGTGCATTGTATGTCTATCTGAGGGTGTCGGGTCCCCTGAGACAGGAGTATACAGACAGTTGTGAGCTGCCATGTGGGTGCTGGGAATTGAACCTGGATCCCTTGGAAGAGCAGTCAGAGCAGCTCTTAATCACTGAGCCGTCTCTCCAATCCCCAATGGGTTTGATTTTTAATCCCCAAACTACCTCTATCACTTAGGATGACTTGATAGAAAGAAATAAAGTTTAGAAGCTAAACATAAATGTGTGTCTACATATATGTAAACTTTAGGGCTAACAAAATGGCTCAGGGGACAAAGGAGCCTGCTGTCAAGCCTGATGACCTGAGTTCAATCCTGGGGCCCACGTGGTGGAAGGAGAGAGCCAGCTCCTCTAAGCTGACCCCTGACTTCTCCCACAGAAGCACAGAGATACGGGTGCGCGCGGCCAGCAAGCCCTGCTGCCCTCCCCTCCCCCACACCGGGATTACAGGCACCTGTCACCCTGTCCAGCACTTTTCCTTGGATTCCTGGTATTAAATCCAGGCCCGTGCGCTTTCGAGGTGAGGGTTTTACTGACTGAGCTCATCTTTCCCGATCCCGTTAGGCAGCCATTTACCTACCAACTTTAATGTTATCACACTTGTTCTGGAAAGCCGTTTTATTCACTTGTTTTGTAGAAAAGAAACTAAGGCTCAGGGTGTAATCTGCCTGTAGCTGTGTAATTACTGAGTTTGCCAGGCTGAGCCCAGGCCTCCCGGACTTAAAGCCGTGATCTGCCTTCCGACTCCCTCACAAAACCCGTGTGTTCCTTCCCCACTACATTCGGTGAGTTGATCTCTTCCTGCTGGGCTTCGGGCTCTTTCCTTCTCTCTGGCTCCTTTCTTAACCAGAGTCAGCTTCTTCTTTAGGTGTGTACCTCTTGCTGCCCATGAGACTGAAAGATTTGTTCTCCACAACAGCACTTTGAAGGCACACACACACACACACACCCTGCCTAGCCTGGGATCAAGAATGGCTTCCCAGATGACTCCTGGGCCTTCATCAGTGTTGCTTGTCATGGAGACAGTGAGCCACCTCCTTTTTTTTGTGACAGTCACTTTATGGACTGTCACAAAAGAGAAGGGCGATTTGATCCATGCTTGTTGTAGGCGTGCGTCTCTGGGCGCACCGCCGTGCCTTGTGACCTGTCTGCTCAGATCTGCCTCAGGCGGCTGCCTGCTGAGATGCTGTCTGCTTCTCTGTGCTGCCCCTGCCCCCTCCCCCCAGAAGGTGCCCTCAGGGGCTTGTTCCTGCCCTCTGTTCTCTAACAACCTGCTGGGAGAGCTGCCCTGTGTCCAGATAAGCAGACTTGACAGCGCAGTGTGGCAAATGCCGTGGTGGCTCCGTCCTGGGAGCGCTGTTTTGCTCGCCTGAAACGGGTTGTTGCTTTATTTTCCTCAGGCCCAGCCAACTCTGGGAGTCCTGAGGTGGCAGCTGTCCTGGTTACCCACTGGCTTGTCGCGTGACCTCGGACAAATCACGGTTCTTTATGGAGCCTCAGGGTTCCTTAGCTGTCGAGTGAGGGAGTGGGCAGGCCAGACAAGCAAGGCCAGCATTTTAAATGTGGGATCGTCAGTGGGACCTGGGTTTCATTCTCAGCACCCACACGGTGGCTCACAATCGTCTGGAACTCCAGAGGATCCAACACCCTCTTCTGGCCTCTGTAGACGCTGCTACACACAGGTGGTGCATAGACATACATGCAAGCAAAGCACCCATGCACACAAACGCAAAGAAAATAAATAAAAATAAATAGATCCTTAAAAAGATAGAAAGCATCCTTAAAAAGGAAAATGAAACGTGTTCTCCCCAGCATACCCCACTCTTCTGCTTTAACATCACTACTAAAGGCAGACAAAGAACATTTATATTCATTCTATTATTTAAACTTTACAGCAGCTTCATGGGGTTGATATTATTTTCAGGTGAGCACGCTGAGGCTTAGAGTTTGAGTAACTCCCAGGTTCATGCATTAGGAAAACTGGGACCAGTAGCCAGGCTTCCTGTTATGATAAAGAGAAGAAGCTCCAAGCTCCTCGTTTAAAAACCTATCTATCTATCTATCTATCTATCTATCTATCTATCTATCTATCTATCTATCTATCTACCTACCTACCTACCTATCTATCCATCCATCCATCCAATCTATCTGTTTATTTACAGATAAACAAGGAGGTCTTTTGTAGCCTAGGCTGGCCTCACACTTGATCTGAAGCTGAAGATGACCTTGAATTGCAATCCTCCTGCCTCTGCCTGTTAAGTGCTAACATTACAAGCCTGTACCCAGCTTCAAGAGCCTTTCAATCCTAGCAACTTAAAAAAAATGTAAAATTGCTGGGCATGGTAGACATGCATTGCTGGACGTTCTAGCGTTTGGGAGGCAGAGGCAGAAGCATCATAAATTCAAGACCAGCTATATAAGTGAGTTCCAGAGTAATATCCTGCTTCCCCCCAAAAAGTGGAGGGCTGGAGAGATAGCTCAGAGCTTAAAGACACTTACTACTCTTTTGGAGAACCTGGGTTTGGTTCCAGATGGGTGTCTCACATCTGCCTGTACCTTCAGTTCTAGGGGACCCAGCGCTTTCTTCTGCCTCCAAGGATTCCAGCACACACACGGTGCACAGAAATTTAAGCAGGTTTACAACCTACACATAAATGATAATTTAAAAATATTTCAACAGTGATAAACTGGTTATGTAATGGAAAAAGTAATAGAAGTTTACATTGGTAGTCTGACATATGGGAAAAAGATAAATGTTTATTGAAAAAATAATAACATCCCCTAAGGAATCGCTATAAATGTTGGCAGGTGAGTGATGGCTAGATCTGTCCTGAATTCAGAAGGGGAGGCAGCCAGTTCATTATAAAACAGGCCAAATAATAGAGCCCAAATGATGAGGAACTCAGTTTAAAAAAAAGAAAATGACTGCAGGAGTTAATTAAAAGCCATGCATGGTGGTGCGCGCCTTTAATCCCAGCACTCAGTAGGCCAGAGGCAGGCTGTTCTCTGTGTGCTTGAGGCCAGCCTGGTCTACATAGTGAGTTCCAGGACATCCAGAGCTACACAGGGAAATAAAATAGTAAGCAGTGTATAGCTTCCACAAACCAGAAATCAGCACCAGAATGTTCATCTATGGTCCTGCTGATTCTATTTATGCCGCAGCTCCGTGAAGTAGGTGACATTTCCCTATTTTAGGGCAAACACTCTGGCTTACAGAGTTTGCGTGACTCCTTCAGGAACTCAGCTGGTGGGTAGAACGGCAGGTTTAAACCTCCCTTGACAGTGCTGGGCCCCACAGCCTGCCTCTGCTGTTAGCTTTGAGGCTTTGCCAAATCCCCTTAATTTACACGGGAGCAATGGTTCCCACCCACCTGCCTTTCTCTCTCAGGTTTACCTGAAGGAGAAAATAAGATAAAGGACCTGAAACTGAGTTCAGAGTCAAATCTTGGTTTTAGTAAAGGTGCTGTCTGATCAGAAATTTTACTTCTTAGACTCCATCCCCAGGGAATAATTAGGAAAATGAATAAGGGCTTGTGTGGAAAATGTCCACTGCAGTGTAATTTATGCTAAGACAAGAGAGCCGGTGCATGACTCAGCAGGTGAAGGCACTGGTCAAGCCTAAACCTGGAATCCACACGGAGGGAGGGGAGAGCCGATTCCTGAAAGCTGTCCTCGGACCTCCACGCATGCCTCGGCATTTGTACACCACACACACAATAAAACATAAACGCAATTTACTTTTTAAAAGACTAGAGAAACAGCTTTTAAAACAAATTTAGTTGCAGGGCTCAGTGGTACACACCTGTAATTCCAGCACTCAGGGAGGCAGAGGCAGGAGGATTTCTGTGAGTTCAAGGCCAGCCTGGTCTACAAAGCAAGTCCAGGATAGTCAAGGCTATACAGAGAAACCCTGTCTCGAAAAAAACTCAACTCAAAACAAAAACCAAAACCAAACAAACAAAAAAAAAAAAAAATCAAAATTGGTCAATGTGGTGGCACACGCCTGTAATCCCAGCATTTGGGAGGTAGAGGCAGGTGGATCTCTGTGAGTTCCAGGCCAGCCAAAGCTGTCTGTCTTAAAAAACAGGGACAAGAACCCTGTCTTGAAAAACACAAAAGCCACAACAACAACAAAACCAAACAGAAAACAACAAACTCAAAACGCTTAACATTAAAAACTAAAAAGGAAGATAGCGTTAAGGTTTTGGTCATATAACACAGGGTGGGATACAGCTATAACTGTCATTGAAATAATATTTGTAAACAAATTTTAAAGTATCAGTACTTTTTGAATGTACTTTAAGATCCAAGTGCTTTTAAACAGCTTTATTTTTACTTATGTATACGGGTGTGTCTGTGTGAGTATATGCCGAATGCGTGAGTGTGTGTGCGTGTTTATGTGGTATGTGTGTGTGTGTAAGGTGGGCACAGGCAAGTGTGCACAAGGCTAGAGAGGGGCAACAGGTGCCCTTCATTAACACTCTTCCCTGTATCCGCCTGAGCTGGTGTAGCTCGCCGAACCTGCAGCTTGCCTTCATGGTTCATCCGGCCAGGCCTAGTGATCCTCCGGTCTCCGAGACTGTGATGTCAGTATAGTATAGGTCTGAGTCAGACCATGCCCAGCTTCTTATGTGGGTGCTGGGATCCAAACTCACGTCCTCGTGTTTACACAACAAGCACTCTTAAGCGCTGAGTCATTTCTCCAGTCATGAATCACCAGTTCTTGAAGTAGGATGTGCAAACTAAAAGTGAAGGTTTATGAGATGGTTTAAGGAGCCGACGGCGCCCATCTGTCTCTTCCAACCTCACTGTCTTTCTCCACGGAAACACTTCCCAGGGCATGTTCTGCATTCACCCAGGGATCCTTTTTCTGGTGGCAGATTGGTTTAAAGAGGAAGCTGAGGGTCCTGGGTAGAGACTTGAGCGCTGGGACTAAGAACAGGAAGGAGGCCATCGGTGATATAGCTGAACTTTTGCCACAGGCCTGTTAGCAGTCTTACATCTTTATCTGATCTTTGAGAGCACTTTATTTTATTTTATTTTACATTCTCCAGCTTCTTGTCCTTGTAGTTCATCCAGGAAGTTCATAGAGCCAAATTTACTAGGCTCATTCCTTCTTTCTTTTTACATTTATTTAAAATTTTGTGTGTCTTTGTGCCCTTACCTGTGTGCACAGTCCATGTGTGGAGGTCAGCGGACAGCTGTCAGGGGAGGCAGCTCTCTCCTCCATCACGTGGGTTTTCAGGGATTAAGGCCAAGTCAACAGGTGCTCTTCCCCACAGAGTCACCGAGGAACAAAACAACCCCTCAGGACTTCCAAAGAGAGTGAGACCATGAACATTAGCTCACAGAGGGTGCCTCCACCCTCCTCTGACCACTCACCTCACCCACAGCTGGTCTCCGGGAAGAAGAGAAACGAGAGAGGATTCTAAGCAGCATACGTGAGGCAGGCTTCCGCCATGTAGAAGAACCAACTAAAGACTCAACTAAGAAAGCTGGTGTTTACTCACACTTTTAATCCTTCCTTTGGGAAGCCAAAGGAAGAAGGTTGCCTCAAGTTCTGAGCCAGCCTATCTCAACAACCGAAAAGGCTAGGGCTGGTGAGATGGCTCTGGGCGTAAAGGGGCTTACGACAAAGACTGATGTGAGTTCAAGCCCCTGTGTGGGCTTGAATAGGATGGCCCCTTAGGCTCATGTAGTTGACACTATTTGAAAGGATTAGAAGGATTAGGAGGTTGGAGAAAATGTGTCACCGAAGGAGGACTTTGAGGGTTAAAAGCTTATGCCAGGCCCCGAGTCTCTCTCTGTCGGCCTTTGGGTCAGGATGTAGCTCTGGGCTACTGTTCCAGTGTCTGCCTGCTGCCCGTGCGGCCCGCCATGCTGCTCATGGGCTCTAAGCTGCGTGTGCACATTTGCGCGCGCGCGCGCGCGCACAACACACACACACACACACACACACACACAGGAAACATCAAATGTTTTCAAAAGGAAGATGGATAAAGTTAGCAGACCAAGTGCTAGGATCTGTGGGGCTTAGATTCAGACGCTCGTCAGACTTGACACACAGCGAATACTTGATGACCAGATGAATGAGGGATATCATTCCAAGAATCAGGGCTCCGAAGGATAGAGTTATCAGAACCGTTAACACCTCTGAAATTCGCAACGTCTATGCCGGTTGACTTTGGTCACATCCACACAGACCTAGACATATTTGGGAAGAGGACTTCTCACTTGAGGAACCGCCTTTATCAGACTGTCCTGTAGGCAAGCCTTTGGGGGACTTTTTTTTTTTTTTTTTAAATTAACGATTGATGTGGGAAGGCCCAGCTCAATTAGGCAGAGGCACCCCTGGACAGGTGGTCTTGGGTTGTGTAAGCAAGCCATAAAGGGCAAGCCAGCAAGGGGCAGCCCTCTATGGCTTCTACTTCGGTTCCTTTCTTGAGTCTGTGCTTCAGCTTCCCTCAGTGGACCGCGAATTAGGACGTGTAAGACAAATAAACCCTTTCCTCCTGACGTTGAATTTGGTGTCATATCACAGCAATAGGAAAGGGACAAATAGCATGCCAACCATTTCATTTGTGTCTTAAATCTCTCTCGTCTTCTGAGAGAGAAGAAACTGTTCTTCCCCCTTTCCCAGACACAGGATTGAAGGCACAGAGGGGGTAACGTGACTTTGCTAATCCTTCACGTATGTTCAGGTGCTGTCACAGGATTTCAGCAGGAGCAGAGTACACTGGGCTCCAGATGCTCGCTCTGAACGAGGGGGAGGAGTAAGCAAGTCTGAAGCGACTCGGGAGCCCGTGGGACTGTGGGAACAGAAGACATGGAGAGCATGGGCTGCAAAGCTCAGGGGAAGGGACGCTGCCAGGATGAGGAGGCGCCCACGGGGGGAGAAGAGGACCCCAGGCAGAAGTAATGCACAGAGAAGGGTCAAAAGGAAAACAGATGGTGACAGCTTTGGGTTGCAGTAACGTCACTGGCAGCTATTGCTGTAACGATAGCCCAGGTAGACAGGGAAATGAGCGAGGGAAAAAGCTTAGAGATTCCGTTGTTTGGTCAGCTGGTTCTTTGTGGAGGGGGCAGTTCATGTTGTCTCTGTAGAGCTGTGAGGAGCCAGAGAAGGCTTTGACAAGCAGAGACTGTTCATTCAGTACGGCCGCCAGGTCTCCAGGGTACGCTACGGCTTGCCTGGCTGGCCACTTCTCTGCTAATCCTGGTTTCCCATTCTCGTGTTGTTTTCTGTGGCCATCCCGTCTGATTCATATTTGAACACCCCCCCCCCCCCGCCGCCCCAGGGCTCACCCCAGAGCAAAGTGCTCAGTAAATATTTGTTGAAAGAATGAATGGGAGGAGCTGGGCTCCACCCAAATCCTGAGACAACATTTGGGGCAGGGACAGTGGCGGGGTGGGGGTGGGGCCCTGATGGCAGGTGACCATCAGAAGGCTGGTGACTCCAAGTGACAGCACACTGACCCCAGGTCCCCCCTGCAGATGGCCTCCGTGACCGACGGCAAAGCCGGGATCAAAGATGCCTCTGACCAGAATTTTGACTACATGTTCAAACTGCTCATCATCGGCAACAGCAGCGTCGGGAAGACTTCCTTCCTCTTCCGCTACGCCGACGACACCTTCACGCCGGCCTTCGTCAGCACGGTGGGCATCGACTTCAAAGTGAAGACGGTCTACCGCCACGAGAAGCGCGTGAAGCTGCAGATCTGGGTGAGTGCTGGGCAGAATGGGGCATGGTTGGCTCCCGACGCAAGGCCCCAGAGGTAGGGCTGCTGACCACTGGGTCAGATGGCAAAGCTGTTTCAGGTCTGGGTCTCCGTTGTCCCATGTTTGCTTTACATGTTTATTCTCCTGTGGGGGGCGGGGTTGGGGGGAAGAGGGTTCAGTTGCTGCTGCTTAACTGTCCAAAAGGCTTTATTCTGGCTTTTCTAGATGAGTGAACAAGAAACTGGGCACTGGAGTTACAGACCCCAATTCTGTTTCTCCCACTTACAAGCCATGGAAACGTGACCAAGATAGTTAACCCACTGACTCACCCTTTCCTGGAGGGGATGGGGGGGACGCATACAATATCATCTAATTACTTTGTGTCTTTGCTGGGACGCAGTACTGATAACCATAGATGCTAGTTACGGATTACTCACCTACCATGGCATAACAAATTACTCCGTGGTGTAAGCCAAGAGCGGTACTCCATCAGCTCACAGTTTCGGTGGGTTGCTTGGGGCCTTCCGTGAACGCAGCCAGAGTTTGGCTTGAGCTGCAGGCAGCGGAAGGGCTGGCAGGGGCTGGAGGATCACTTCCGAGGTGGCTTACTCAGTCCTCTGGTGCTGACTGTTGGCCGGGGCCTTCCTTCCTCCCCACCCCGCTCTCCCAGCATCCTCATCGTACGACAGCTGCACACAGCCTAAGATCCAAGAAAGCAAAGAAGAAATG
Source organism: Meriones unguiculatus (assembly GCF_030254825.1). Classification (NCBI taxonomy): domain Eukaryota; kingdom Metazoa; phylum Chordata; class Mammalia; order Rodentia; family Muridae; genus Meriones; species Meriones unguiculatus. Next base: position 86,878,697 of record NC_083360.1, read on the forward strand.
GCAGCGTCTGTTACGTAGCCTTACACTAGTCTCTTGGTCTCTGATTCCATTTGGGAAGAAACTACAGAGAGGTCCAAACTCTGGGAGAAAAGGATCATGGAGGATAAAAAGTCTTGGAAGCTGGAGACTCAGTTACTACTGTTATCTGCTAATGGCACTAAGAAAATACACACCTGTTTCCAAAGCTTGTCAGGGCGCTTAGCAATAATTTAGCATTGCAGTTGGAAATCTTGAAATCTTTGAAAGAATTCAAATCATGTAAGGTGCTAGTGTCTATTATGCTTATTAAATATATAATAGCATATTGTACAAGTATCTTATTGGAAGAGTCTACATCTATTTTTACAAATTATTTCTCATGTATTATACATAAATGTTATGAGGTATGTAGCTTTTTTTTTTTTGAGACAGGGTCTCATTTTGTAACCTTGGCTGGCCTGGAACTCAGTATGGAGAGTCAACTGTATCTATCCCTTGATTTTTGGGATTAAAGGCTTGGCCACTTACAGGCACATAGTATTTTAATGGAGCAGCCCCGTTTTCCAAAGGAATAAAACCTCTTAAATTAACTTGCCTCAGGTCAACCACACAGCCACAAGGTGACATTTGAACTCAGATGTCTAAGTTCTGAATTTTATGCTGTTTTCTCTATATTGTGCACCTGTGATCTTAGACAGACCACATTTCCGTCTAAGATGATGTTAGATATTAATTTCTAGAGAGATGGTTGTCCATTGACTCCCCACTAAAGGCACTGAAGGAGCCTAAACCGTCAGGAAGAAGAGAAGCTATGAAAGCTGTCTGATTTGCTGGTTCTCCACACCAGCAACGCTCGGGGGTTTGTTAGAAATTCATTCTTGGGCCTCACCACAGACATAGTGAATCCAAAGTGCTGGAGGTAGGGCCCCCAAATCTGTGTTAGCAGGTGTTGTCTAACTTCCTTGTGGTGAGAGCTGATGGATAAATGAGAGCACCTACTGTGCGCTGGGTGCTTTCCCTGTATCCATCTGCTGTCAGCCCCAGCTCCGGAGTGCCTGAGAGCAACGCATGTGTGGGCAATGAAACTTGATCAAGACTGTGAGAGAGACAGACACTCTTGCCACTGGCCAGATGGTAAATGTCTGATCACTCCTTAGGGAGCTAAGAAAATACTAGGACTTGTTTTAAAATGTGTTAATGCAAAATAAATTCATCTTAACTGGTATTTACTATGTAGATTGGCATGGATTTCCTTCTCTGATTCCTATATCAGATGGTCACATATTCTACAGCTGAAAATCTTTTTTTCTTTTTTTTGTTTTTTGTTGAGACAGGGTTTCTCTCTGTAACCTTGGCTGTCCTGGACTCACTTTGTAGACCAGGCTGGCCTCAGACTCACAGTGACCTACCTGCCTCTGCCTCCCTGTAATCTGGCACGCATCAATGTGCCTGGCTGAAAATCTTGAGGCCGGAGGCATTCTGCCCTTCTACGGGCAGCAGTGACTTCCTCACACCTTGGTGTATTGAGAGCTTTTGCAGTTTTGCTGTGCCTGGCGTAAGCAGATTGATCGATTATGCTATTTAATTTTAACGAAATGAAACCCCGCAATGAGCGTGCGGCTTTTAAAGTCTTCTGTTGGAGATCATACCAAGTATAGGGACCCCAAGCAACTATAAGAAAATGGCTGAGCGATCTGTCTCCAACAACTTCCTGGCACAAGTTTATTGTCAGCCACGTTTCCAAGTGAAAAAAAATCAATGAGGATTGATTTAGGTCTGAATTAGTCAATCTCATTGCTTTGCTTGAAATTTTCAAAGGTTTCTAGGTAGCAAAATTGTAACTTTTATACTATTCATGTTAAAATTTAAATATTGTTTCAGTTTTACTGTGTCTTCGTTTGTGTGGTTGGGGTGAACCAGCCCACGTGTGTGTATGTGTGTGTGTGTGTGTGTGTGTGTGTGTGTCTATAGGTTTGTTCATATGCATGCAGTGCCTGAGGAGGCCAACAGAGGGAGTCAGATCCCCTGGCAGTAGAGTTAAGAGGCAGTTTTGAGACATCCTAGGTGGGTTCTGGGAGCCAAACTTCGGCCTTATTGAAAGGGTGGTGTGTGAACCCGGAGTTTCTCCATTTGCGTGTGGGGAACAAACTCAGGTCACCAGGCTCACCTCGGTAGATGGCGCCTTTACTCACTGACCACACTGCTACCCCGGAACTTCTTCCTCCACTGAGCTCCACCATTAAACCCGGAGCTAGCGCCAGGATCCTGCCCTTGCTTACTCAAGGATCACAGGTGCACAACCACACGGGGCTTCCACACAGGGCTGGGAGGCTGAGCCCAGCTCCCAAAGCCTGCATAGCAAACACCGTATGGACTGAGCCATCTCGCTAAGCTCCTGCTTCATATTTTTTTAATTTTTATTAATTAGTTTACTCACTTTGTATCCCAGCTGTAGCCCTCTGCACCATCCTCTCCCAATCCCTCCCTCCCTCCCTCTTCTCTCCTATGCCCCTTTCTGCTTCATTTATATATTTCTTAACATATTTTGTGCACAGAGTATGCATATACAACCTCTCTGTGTGCTGTGCCTAAACTTTTCTTTCTTGAATGGGTATATTTGGTTCTCATGATGATGAGCACTGGGGGAAACATGAGGGTCTTGACAAAGATGGATTGGCATCTTAGAAAAGCTTCTGGCTTCAGATAAAGGATAGATGGAAGGAACTGTGGTTTGGATCCAAATTGCATCATTAAACTATGTGCATTAAATACACTTTTATGTATTAGATATATATTGTGGAACCATTTTAAAACAAATAATAGATATTGACCAAGCTACAAAAGAAAAGAACAACTAGAGTCACCCAGTGGGCTGGATATGTTTTAAGGGTCCAAACGTGAAGAACATAAAAGCCATGGAAATAGACATAAAACTAATCACTTTTCTAGTTTCACTCTGTTGTGTTTTTTTTTTTTTTCAGGTTGTGTGTGTATGTGTGTGTTGAATAAGTACATAAAAATATAAGTGATAGTAAAAGTGTAAAATCCAACAGCTTCAAAATGGCTTTTCTGACTGTATCAAAGTCCCTGGGATGTAGGGACATTGGGTCTGGATTTTTTTTTTTTTTTGCAAGTTATTTAAAATAAAAATTTAATACTGGCAACAATGATAACCTTCAAAGCGAGTGTGGTGGTTGGAATGAGACTGTCCCCCACAGACTCATATGTTGAGATACTTTGGTCCCCAGTCGGTGGAACTGTTTGTGAAAGATCAGAAGGTGTGGCCTTGTTGGAAGAGGTGTGTCAATAGGGGTGGGCTTTGAAGCTCACGACCATCCCTGCGGATGGAGATGAGAGCCCTCAGCTCCGTTCCAGCACCACGCCTGCCTGCTTGCTGCCGCATTCCCCACCGGGCCGGCAATGGATTCTGCCTCTCTGGAACTGTGAGCCGGTTCTGAAATAAGTTGCCGTGGTCACGGTGTTTCTGTCCAGCAATGAAAAAGTCGCTCAGGTGGCAAGCGTGCCAGTCTGCTAATCTGCAGTAACAGGTGCCACAGAGTAGGCGCCTTAAGCAGCAGAAATGGTTTCCTCACAGTTCTAGAGACAAGTACAAGATCAGGGGACAGGCAGGGTTCCGTGCATACCCATACGCCTTTCCATCATCCTGGCTGTGCAGGAAAGCGGCGCTGAGGTTCTTGCTGTCTCTTAGGGCACTGATTCTGTTCGATCAAGGTCTCGTGCTTATGTCTTAATAACAATAATGCCTTAGCGTCCCATTTCCAAACACAGGTGCATGTTAAGTTAGTGTGTCAGCCTAGGACCTTCAGGAGGACACAGACGTCCAGCCATAACACTGAGATAGTGACAAAGTGACATAGAGAGTGGAAATGAGAGAGACTTAGAAATTTACTAGACTTGATGGTCAGTTTATTATGGCGGGGGGCGGGGGAGACACATACATATATTCTAGACTTTTTACACAAAAGTTCTCATTTTTTTAAAAAGCTGTGTGACTCTCAGTAGGTCACTCAGTGTCTGGGAATAGTGTTTCCTGTCGTATGCTTCACAGTTTCTTGAGAGGTGTGAATACAGCACTGGAACGCAGTGTCTGGCACGCAGAAGACATGCTAGGTTCTGTCTTAGGTTCCGGCTCCTGGTCCTGTAAAGGGCTCTTGGGTTCCCTCTCAAGTCTTCCATCTTCAGCCACAGAAATGCTGAACCGGCCCCAAGTGACTCATCCATATGGCGCAAAGTGTTCATTTAGCTTTTCCAGCCCTTTGGAGTGATCCCAGGGCATTTCAGGAAGTTTCCTGTGGAAAATGGAGAGGGGAGTGAGCAGGGCAGGAGGCTTGCCCAGCGGGGCTGCCCACAGCTGGAGTTACCTCTGGGGATAATGGATGATGGTGGCATTGGGCACCTTGCTCTCTTGCTCTTCTTGTCACATAGGTCCTTGAGTGTCCCCTCTGTTTCCTCAGAGGCCAGTAAGGGATCCAGGGAGGATCAGGGAAGAAAGTCTTACTGAGGATGTGGGTTTTAGGGTGAAGCCTCACTAACCTGTACGGAGAGTATACACAGAAGTGGCTGGTATCTTCATGGCAGAGAGAGCCCAGTTATTGCTGGTCCTGGTTGCCAAGCAACCCCAGGAGACCTGCAGGAAGAGGGGGAACAGGAAGAGCTCCCACCACCTCTGTGTTTGGTCTGTTGCTGGTCAGGGGAAGACGCCCCAGGTCTGAGGAGGACAAAGTCAGTCTAGGACACCAGAGTCCTGGGTTCTAGTCCCGTCTCTGCCCTGCTTGTTGTGTGAGGCGAGTAACCCTTCCCCTCCCTGCACGTGGTTTCACAATTCTGGAGAAATAATTCCTGCTGTCCTTGCTTCATGGGTTGTTTGGAAGGGCAAGTGGGGAAATGGAAGGGAAAGGAAGGGTTGTGGACATTGTCAGCCATGGATGCTCAGTGTAGGCATGCTTTAAGTTTTTAAAATGGATTATTATTTGTGGATGTGTCTATAGGATGAAGACATGAACACGGTCTAGCTCGTGTGTGTGGAAGTCAGAGGACACCTTCTTGAAGTTGGTTCTCTCGTTCCTGTGTGTGGGTCCCAGGGTAGAACTGTGGTCCTCAGGCTGGCACAGTGAGTGCCCTCATCTACCAAGCCACTGTCCCTTGGGTGTTTCCTTTAAAGCATTCTTTGTACCTTGCACCTGTCCCCTCGCTAACACAAGCAACAATGATAAACAGTTAAAGAAAGAGGGCCCAGCAAGGCGGCACACATCTTTAAGCCCAGCGCTGGGGGAGCAGAGGCAGACAGACCTCTGAGTTCAAGGCCAGCCTGGTCTACAGAGCAAGTTCCAGGATAGCCAAGGCTATACAGAGAAACCCTGTCTTGGAAAAAAAAACAAAAACCAAACAAAAATGAAGAGGAAGAAGAAGGAGGAGGAGGAGGAGGAGGAGGAAGAAAAGAAGGGATGTTGAGATCAGAGATGTCAGGTTCCCTGTGGTGCAGAACTCAATGGCAAACTTCTTTGTTTAAGTCATTCAACAAACTCTATGTGGGACATTGTGCTAGGCTGAGGATGTGTCCATCCTACTGACTGGGATTTTTGCTGGTAGTGGGGGAGATAGAAACTAAACACAGGATGAAGAGGTCTCTTTCATCTGTCCTATGGGTCCTGAAGAAAAGAATAGACCTGTTTCAAGCTCAGGCCTCAGGCTCGCAGAGCTGGGAAATGAGGGGCTGGAATTTAAATCTCACACCTAGACCTGGAGCTGGGGCTAGCCTCTGCTCTACCCACAATTAGAAACCAGTTTAGCCGATGACATTCATCACTCCCCATTGTCTCAGGCTTGGTCCATGCCACAGGATGTGGCCATAGGGGGCTTCCATTGTGGACAGACAGAAGTCCCTCCTTTGCTGTTGCTGCCGCTGAAGCTTCCTGACATGTCAGGACTTTATAAACAGGATTGTCTCATCTGTCCGGGGTAACTCATGCCACAACCTCTCCTGCATGCTTGAAGGACGCACAGACACTCGCTGTCCCTGCTCCCAGGCCTGTTGTTCTCCTGTCTGTCTGTCTTTTCAGACCACTCCCCAGGGTGCTCAGTGGCCATGGCAGGTGTGTGTGCCTCCTTCACTTCACTTATTTTGCTCTGTTGGTGACATTTTAAGAGAGAGAATGTGGGGCTCAGAGTAAATACTCAACAAATAAGGTCAAAGGGAGATCAATAAATGGTCCTTCGTCTCTTCTTCACCTAAATTTGGAAACAGTTTAGAGACAGTTGTAGGAGTCAGAGGAATGGGGAGAAATGCAAAAGCCTTATTACTCATAAAAGCTAAGATGAAGTGTGCGATTAGAGGCTTTAGTAAAGTCAGGCTTGCTAAAACCTTACTGTGGAGTCAGACAGGCAGACAACACACACACACACACACACAGACACCTGCACACAGCCACAGGACCTCATGGCTCTCTCTGCCACCTCCAGGATTTGATCTGCTGACCTATCAGGAGATTGATTGGTGGGCAGCACAGAAGGAAGGCTTGGTAGGGCGGCTGGGCTCCCACAAGCCTCTAGGGCTCTAGGAACAGAAGGCAGTTGCTGAGTGTACTGTCCTGTACCCAGCTCTTGAGCTAATCAAAATTGATTTTTCTAGGCAGCCAGCTTCTCAGTGTGTCTACAGAGACGCGCTGACACTTCCATCTCCCCAGAGCCAGTAGCAGCCAGCTGCTGGAGGAGGTTTAATCTGATTTTGCAGTCACAGCAAAGACTGTGGGAAGTCAGGGCAGAATTGCAGGCAGCATTTACCTTTGGAATCTGTAAACAAATTAACGAGCAATCCCACTCGAGTATTTCAGATCATCCCCAAGCCTGTTTTGGGAGGGGATGCTCCTCTTTCATCCATCCTGACCAGTGTGGAAAAAAATAAGCTAAACTTCCTTTGCACATTTATTCATTCAATAAACATGTGTCATATGCCTCTCTACGTACTAAGCATGGCCCCAGAAGGCAAACGGGCACATATAAGCAATATAAACATAAGTAATATAAATATAAGAGATGAAGAGAGTGAGGAAGGCTGGGACTAGGGAGATGGCCCTATGGGTAAAGTGACTGTTGTGTGCACATAAGAACCTGAGTTTATATATACCCATGTAAAAGCTGAGCTTGGTAACATGTCTCCCCAGAACTCCCCAGAGAAACGGGGATGTCTCTAGCTGGTTGACCAGTTAGCCTAGCCAAACTAATGTACTCAGGGTTCAGGAAGGGATTCAATCTTAAAGGATAAGGTGAAAAAGGGATAAAGGAAGTCGCACTGCATTGACACCTGGCTTTCACATACAAGTCCACACATGTGCCCACACATGAACAAGTACACACACATGAAAAACAATTTCTTCCTGGGAAAGTCATTGAACGCTTCACAGTTGGGGTTCATTTGTGCCACATCTTGACAAATGAATACAAGAATCTCAGGATTGTGTCAAGGAAAGGATATACAGGGAGAAGAAGGAACATTTGTAAAAGAGGTTTTTCTTTTTTTTCTTTCCTAGACAGGTGTATCTCTGGCCATCTTGGACTCACTTTGTAGCCCTGGCTGGTCTCGAATTCACAGAGATCTGCCTGCCTCTGCCTCCCTGAGTGCTGGAATTACAGGTGTGTGCCACCGCACCTGGCGCAAAAGCTTTTTTTTAAGCTCATTTTAAAAAGAAAGATTTATTTTTTCATTTTCTGTGTATGAGTGTTTTGATTTCATATATGCATGTGTACCGTGTACATGCCTGGTGCCCATGGACATCAGACGATAGCATCAGAGCCTCTGGAATAGGACTTAGGGTGGTTCTGAGCCACAATGTGGGTGCTGGGAACTGAAACCAGGTTGTCTGCAAGAGCTCTTATCCACTGAGCCAACCATCTCTCCAGCTCTCCATCTCTCCAGCTTTTGAGGACCCATTCAGTGATTTTGGCATAGTCATAAAACTGTAATTATCATCACGAACTCCAGCACAGCTCACTGGCTTATTACATCTTCATATTTATCAGGATCCCTCTGAGAAAGCATTCCATCTGTTTTAAGAGTGAAGTAGGATGAGCTAAGGACGGAAGCAAGGAGGACTGGGTAGGATTTTTCATAATGGAAGCCAATAAGATCGTAGCTTGAGCTAGGAGGTCAGAGAAGCCTTTGCCTGAGCTGGGAAGGCTATAGAAGACCAGGGTTTGGACAGGCAAGGGGGAACCCAACCTGGCTATATTAAATGGGAGGGCGGTGGTGGTGCACACCTTTAATCCCAGCACTCGGGAGGCAGAGGCAGGCAGAACTGAGTTCAAGGCCAGCGTGGTCTATGGATCGAGTTCCTGGACAGCCAGGGCTACACAGAAAAACCCTGTCTCTAAACAAACAAACAAATGAACAAACAATTATATTGAATTGAATTCAGCTGTTGCTAACCAAGTAGCTATACAGAAGAAGCCTCCCAATTAGTGAGTCAGCAGTTTAAGACAGAGGTCCTGGCTGCAGATACAAAGTAACCAGTCATTCCCACACAGCCCTGGATCCTGCCCCCAGCGCCACAAACAAACAGGTGTTTAAAACTAAGCGGCTGAAGATCAACAAGGGAGTGAGGCAGAAGATCTGAAGCTGGACACGGTGGTGCTCACCTGGAACCCCAGCACTCAGGTGGAGGCAGGGGGATCCCTTCAGGGTCATCCTCAGCTACCTGGAAAATTTTATGCCAGCCTGAGCTACGTGAGAGTTCGTTAAAAAAAAAAAATGCTGGGAAGATGAAGAATTGGCAAAGGAGATTGAAAGAGAAAAAAATGTAGAGTCTGGCAGCCAAGTAAAGAGAGTCTTAGAGGGGAAGGAAATACAAACTGTGTGGAAGGTGGATGAGAGGCTTCAGGTATGAGTGTGGAGGATGAACCACTGGATTTAGTAACCTCCACACAAGCAGTTTTGGTAGTTGGATGAAAACCTGGTAGGTGATACCAATACTCTTCAAAATATTCTGGAAAAAAGAAAGAAAGAAAGAAAAAGAAAAGAAAAGAAAAGAAAAGAAAAGAAAACCTGGTACGACTGGGAGAAGATAAGCGGAAAGAAAAGAAACAAAAAACCAGACGGGGAGGAAATTCCTGCAACAGCATCCTTGAGCTGCTGAGGGGATGGGTTCGGGAGCAGACGGTGAGTTCTTGCTGGGGTACACACTGTATGCCTGACAGAGCAGAAAGGAGCGGGAGAAAGCCGAGGGCTTGGGCTCAGCTGTGGTTTGTGTGTGGTAGAAGGTTCTTTTGAATAAAGGTCATCAGACCTAACAGATGGGGTAGGAGAGAGAGAGAGGTTAGAGGTTTGAAGAGTGTGAGCAGCAGCTAGGAAGGTGGGAGAGTGAAGAGACTAGGGAAGTGAAAATTGATTGCCCACTGGCATTATGGCTTCACTGGAAATTAATGATCACATTGGCTTTCGTGTATCCACAAATCTGCAGCACGCTTGTTTTTTTTTTTTTTTTTTTTTCTCTAGACGTGTCTTTGTTCCGTGGATATGGGCCCGGGCTAGCCAAAGACTTGGTTTTGAGAAAAGCGTGTTTTTGAGTATGGCAAGCCAGCAAAGGGCCCACAGGGCCAGGATCAGGGATGCGGGCAGAGGAGTTATTGCCATAACTGACTACAGGACTCAAGCCAGGCCGGGAGGGAGAGATGGGAGAGGGACAGTGAAGAGATGGTTGGGGAGAAAGGCGGTTGGAATGGAATTGAGGGGGTGTTCTGCTTTGTGAAGGAGGGAAGCAGCAGCAGTGAAAAGCAGCAGGTAGCACACCTCATCCAGGAAAGGGGATGAGAAGGGAAGCGATCAGCGACAATACGGAGGCTTTGAGGGAAGGTGTGTCCTTAGAGAGAGCTGTAGCAAGGAGGGAAAGGAAGCATTGAGACAAGAAGTGGGGGGAGCAGGGGGGGAAGAAGGAAAATAAGCCTAGACTAGGAGATCTTAAGAGAATATTATGAGCTGTGAGAGAGAGTCTGGTGGTAAGGGGTGGCCCAGGACACTTGGGCTTCTTGCCATGACTGACGTGGACAGACGGATAAAAGAGCAAACAAAACCAATCATAATGCAGACAGATGCCCCGGGATGGCCAGTGGTTGTGGCTGAGCTTCAGGAGGCCTTGTTTTCTCTGGGTCTGGGCTCTCAGAGCCCCAGAGGAGGAGACGTGCTCTTCTTGTTCCAAACGCCTGCTGGTCCCTCTCCCACGGCGATACACAGCGGGTGCTGCTTATGTAAAATACACTCACCTGAAGATGGGGTCAGTCAGGCCTCCCGCAAGGCTGATGTGGGCTGGCTGCCGGCCGTTTGCCAGCACCGTGCTCGGTGCCTCTATCCATTCGTTTTACCCTCCGTCTCTGGAGGCAGGTGCTGCCGTTATCTGAGTAAATGGAGGTCAATAGGAGATGGGGCTGCTTCCTCAGTTCACAATAGCAACGGTTTCAGAGTCCAAATTTGAACCAGTGTCTGTGTGACTTCAAAAGCTGAGCAGTGGTGACAGAGGTGGGGGTGCACATGTTTAATCCCAGCACTCTGGAAGCAGAGGCAGGCGAATCTCTTGAGTTCATGGCCAGCCTGGTCTGCAGAGCAAGTTCCAGGACAGCCAGGGCTACAGAGAGAAACCCCGTCTCGGAAAACAACCAACCAACCAAAAAACAAAAATCGTGTCCTCTGTCAGCTCCTGTCTTGTTGTTTCATAGCTTTACCTACCACAGGGAAGGGCCTTTGGGAGCTGACACAGCTCGGGAGTAAAGTGCCTGCCTTACAAACTTGAGGACCTGAAACCCAACCCCCAGGACCTTCAGAAAGCCAGCTTCAGTGGTGTGTCTTTTACCAGCGTTCCTATGGGGGGAGGGAGGGGGAGACCGGAGAATCCAGAGCGGCTCAGGCCAGCTAGCTGGGAGTGAGAAGCAGAAATCAAGTGAAGAGCGAGACCAACACCAGAGCTGCCCTTGTCCCTGTTCTACTGCTGTGAAGAGACCGCAAAACTGAGGCGGGTCTTATAAAAGAAAGCGTTTGATTGGGGTTTGCTTGTAGTTTTAGAGACTTGGTCCATTATCGTCACAGTGGGAAGCAGATGGGCGTGGCACTGGAGCAGAAGGTGAGAGCTCACACCTGATTCGAAAAGGTGCAGGCACAGAGAGGTAGAGACGGAGAGATGGCGAGAGAGGCAGAGACAGAGACACCCTCTGGGCCTGGCTCAGGCTTCGAAACCTCAGAGCCCATTCCTAGTGACACACCTCCTCTAACAAGGCCACAGCTCTCAATCCTTCCCAAACGGTTCTACCAACTGGCGAGCAGGCAGTCCAAGAAGTGAGTCTATGGACACCATTCAGATCACCTCAGAAGCTGTCCTCTGACCTCCACACACATGCCCGGATGCATGGGCTTGCATTCACACACACACACACAGACACAGACATACTTTTTTCTTACGCTGAGGGCTTTAGTAAAGTACCTAGTAAATTATGAAAATATTAAGAATTCTACTTACTGGGGGTGGAGAGATTCCTCGGCATCTAATAGTGGTGTTTACTGTTGTTGCAGAGGACCCGAGTTCGGATCCCAGCACCCACATCAGGCAACTCACATTTGTCTTCACCTCCAGCTCGCTGGGGGTCCCTGGACTATGTGGACACCTGAGCTCACATATGCACATGGTTAAAACAATTTTAAAACAATTATCTTTGTTGTGCAGCCACTGTCTGCTTCGCAGGCGCTTTCCCTGCCTTTTATCCCTACAGAATCTTCTCAGGGACAATGCACAGGACAGGTAAAGAGGCAGAGAAGGGGTTTCACCAAATCTAACAGAAATTACTAAATGACACAGCTGGGGCTCGGAGCTGGAGCTGTCTACCGCCAAAGCCTGCGCCTGGGGACACCTCAGGGACATCAGAGGAGACTGAGAGACACCGACACGGCTCAGGATTGGAGCCTCCAAGAAAATCTTCCCAGGGAAGGACTCAGAATTAATGAGGTCAGCACTTGGTGCCCCCAAGACAGCGGCTCTCCGCCTTCCTAACACCGCCACCCTTTAATACCGTGAATCATCATGCAAGCCTGTGATACTCGAGCCCTGGGCAAGGTGGAGGCTGCCGAATGTCTGGCATGAGGTGAGGGAGAGATGGGGCTCCGGGATAAGCAGCCGTCCCGTTACGAGAGCTGGCTGAGCAGAGCGGACGCCTGGCACAGCGGTGGCAGCCATTGGCAGGACGAACGCTGCCGGCAACTTCTTAGCGTTTAGCGAAGGCCGGAGGAGATGCCACAGGGAAAGGCAGTGTGCAACAGGTGCTAATCGAGCTCACAGCTCCACAGGGAGGGAAGAAGCGGGAGTTAGGGTGCAGGTTCTGTTATGCTGTGCCCTGTGGAGGATCTTAGGTGGCCACTGTCCCTTTTAGGGTCTCAAGCCATGCGCTTGACAAGGTGAGAGATGAGGACAGCAGAGAGATTAGGAACCAGACAGGAGTCTGACTGCCTTTCCTCCAGGTTGATGGAAAATGGAGACAGCAGGGCGCTGGGGGTCCCGGGATCCCACCTGATGTGTTAATGAGGCCGTTAATGTCTTCCTTCTGCTGCTGCCTTCTTCCCTTCCCTCCCTCCTCCCCCCACCATCGGCCCACACCCGGTTGCCAGGTGACTGCTGGAAATGCTTACTGTCTGTAGACTGCTGTGCTTCTCACCTTTCCGTCCGCAAACCACACAAGGCCCCCAGCTCAGGCCCAGATGGGTAGGAGGTCAAGTCCAAGGGGATTTCTCCCCCTTTTCCCTTGAGCGCCAGTTTTGCTCCAGCTCAGAACTGAGACATGCCTCACCCACTTGTCAATTGTGTCAATCAGATTTCAGCCTTGTTTAGTCTTGTTGCAAAAGCCTTTTTCTCTCTTTGAGCTGGGGTGTCAGTGCTCCAGGCTGGCTTTGAACTCTCTATACATCTGAGGACGGACCCTCCTGCCTCAGCCTCCCCCTGCTGGGAATTACCTGAGTGTGCTCCTGCACCCCCATCCATGGCCCTCTTCTGAGGGCCAACTGTAAGCCTGGCTGTCCTGCCTTTCCCTTTCCTTGCCAGATTCCTCGTCATTAGACTACAACAGGAGCTGTAGGGAACTTCCTACTTTCTATTTATTTATTGTTTGTTTGTTTGTTTATATGTTTTGTTTTTTGAGACAGGGTTTTTCTGTGTAGCCCTGGCTATTCTGGACTCACTTTGTAGACCAGGCTGGCCTTGAATTCACAGATATCTGCCTGCCTCTGCCTCCCGAGTGCTGGGATTACAGGCGTGCGCCACCGTGCCGGGCTTGAGTCTTGTTTTTTGTAAATGCTTCTGTGATCATCATCATGCCAATGCTGAAAAGAGAAAAAGAAATAGGTGTGGTTGCCCATCAATACACAGAAAATTCTTCTGCCCAGTGATCTAGAGTCACTTACCCTTCTGGCAGCCCACCAGCAACACCTGCAGTCCCAGTAGTGTGTGTGTGTGTGTGTGTGTGTGTGTGTGTGTGTGTGTGTGTGTACATACATATATGTATGTAAAGACTGGGGCATGATAGTGTACACCTGTAATCCCAGCACTTGGGAGGAGAAAGGAAGGATCAGGAGTTCAAGATCATCTTGAGATACACAAAAAGGCCACTTTGGGCTACAAGAGCCTGTCTTCAAAACCAAAATGCAGTCTTGGAGTTACATAAAAACTGCAAAAATAAGCCTGGCATAGTGGCTCACGCCTTTAATCCCAGTATTTGGGAGGTAGAGGCAGAGGCAGGCGGACCTCTGAGTTTGAGGTCAGCCTCCTCTGCAGAGTGAGTTCCTGGACAGCCATGGATGTTACACAGAGAAACTTTGTCTTAAACAAAAACAAAACAATAACAACAACAACAACAAACACACACACACACACACAAATGCAAAAATAATACAGACTTCCCAGTGCTCCACATTCACTCTGCCCTATTCGTGCTGTTTTACGTGAGCATGGCACATTGCTATAGTATCAATACATTTTGACTAATTCATAATTCATGCCATTTTCTTTTGTCCTCCCTCTCTTCTCTCTCTCTCCCTCTCCCTCTTCCTCTCCCCCTCCTTCTCCTTTCCTCATTCTCTTATGTCTTTGTGTCCGTGTGTGTGGGTGTACAGAGGACCAGGAGACAATTTTCCGGAGTCAGTTCTCTCCTCTCATCACTCGGAGGCAGTAACTCTGACTGGTTATTTCTGGCCCTGGGCTGCTTACTGTGACTCTCCTTTTACCCTGAGACTCCAGACTCCAGTGTCACACCTGTTTGGTTTTTCCCCCCTTGTGAGTTCTGGGAACCGCACTCAGGTCACCAGGGTTGCACGGCTGGCACTTTTGCCCACTGAATCATCTCACTGGCCCTGCGTAATTTTCTTTACATTTTTATCCAGTGTCCTTTTTCTGTCCCGGGATCTCATCCAGAATGGCACTTGTGCTTAATTGCCCTGTCTCCTTTGGCTTGTCTGGCTGTGACAATGTACTTTTTTCCTTTGTGTCCTGCCCAGGCTGTCCCGTCCTCTCTCATCATCACCCCTCTTCACTCCATCCAAACCCCATCTCTTCCGGGAACTGTTGGGGGCCCTGTCTTTTGTCAAGGCCATCTTAGCTTTCCACATCTGCCAGCTGCACTGGGATTATCTAGAACATACCTGTTGGCCCCCAGACTGAAGGTCCCGGGGCGGTGGGCAGGTCCCCCTCATGCAGCCAGTCTTGCCAAGAATCGGTGTGGTGAGAGCTGGGGAGATGGCTCAGTGGGTAAGGCACATGTGCAAGCATGAGAACCTAAGCTCAGATTCGAACCTTCCACGTCAAAAGCTATGGGCAAGCCAGGCGTGGTGGCTCATGCCTTTAATCCTGCTGCTCGGGAGCCAGCTTGTTCTACAAAGGGAGTTCTAGGACAGCTAAGGCTACACAGAGAAACCTTGTCTCAAAAAACAAAACAAAACCAAACAAACAAAAAAATCACACACACACACACACACACACACACACACACACAGGAATAGGAAAAAAAATAAATAAACAGCTAAGTCTACAGCATACAACTGTAATCATCCCGGTGCTGAGGATTCAGAGACAGGCAGTCCCTGGAACTGGCCTGTCCGGATCAGCAGGAGCAGGTTCAGCGAGCGAGAGGACCTTTGCCATCAGCCTCTGTCTTCAGCCTCCTTCATTCCAGCTTCCTCTGCAGATACTGTTGGTTTATTTATTTTTAAGATGAGGTCTTGGTTTGTTGCCCAGGTTGGCTTGCCCTTGAACTCCTGGGTTCAAGTAATCTTGTCACCTTAACCTCCAAAGTATCTGCTGCCATGCTGGGCAAAGCTAGCAATTAGTTATCAGTATTTCATGTGTGTGGGTGTTTTGCCTCAATGTGTGTAGCTGGTGTCTAGCTGGGGCCAGAAGAGGGCATCAGATCCTTTGAAACTGTAGTTACAGACAGTTGTAAACTACCATGTGGGTGCTGGGAATTGAACCCAGGTCCTCTGGAAGAGCAGTCAGTGCTCGTGACCACTGAACCATCTCTCCAGTTCTTTCACTGGCCTGAGAAAGACCAGAGAAAGCCTGAGGTGACTCTGACTGTGGGATCATGGTCTGCTCAGGCTGCCCTGAGGGGCCTAAGAGGCTGTCCTCGTTGGATACTGTCCTCATCAGTGTGTGGCTGTGATTAAGCCCAAAGCCTGGCCTGGAAATTAACCACCAGCAGGGGCATAATTAGACTTTGGATTTCCTTCTGGGCGGAAGTTTGTTCTGCAGCTTCTAGTCTGGCGCTCTCCTGCTCTTCCCTCCACCTCCTGCTCCCGGGGACCCTGAGGCTTACTGGCTCTAAAGGAAAGAGCAGCAGGTAGAGGGCAAACTGTAAGTTGAATGAACATGACTCATGTTTATACAGAGCTCTGCAGCTGCCAAAGCACTGCACAGCGCGTTTTTCCCTCCCAGCCGTGCCCAGAAAAGACTGTTTTCGACAGCACTGTTTTGCAGTGCTAGCTTTCAGGGAGCTAAAAACTGGTCCAAGGTTACATGCCAGGAAGTGGCTGAGCTGGAGTTTGAACTTACATGCACTCGATCCTCAAATCCCTAGCCTTTCTGCTGCCCCTCATGATACCCTTCCCCTGTGGTGCTTACAGTGTTTAATTAGGTGATAAGGGCTGGGGAGAGGCCCCGGGTATGACGTGCTTGCAGTGCACCTTGGCAATTCATGAAGCAGGCAGAACATGGGTTAAGAGATGAGGTCGGACCCTCCTCCTGGGGTCTTTTCCTCTGTGTGGCCGTAGGCAAGGTTTTTAATCTCAGAGTCATCCACATAATGAACTTGGAAAAAGAGCCCCTCTCTCAGAGAGTTAGAGGACTTGGTACGGTACCCAGCTCACCCTGTTATAACTAGCTGTTGTCAGTCATTACCTCTGCCGGTGGGTGCTGGGGAGAGATGGAATTGTAGAGCTGGTTTAGGAGGGCTGGGAACTGCCGCTGCTCCAGGCAAAGGAAACATACTTTAAAGAACAAACTATTTCAGATGTCTGTTTTATTTCTTCTTCCAAGTGAGATTCCAGCACCCTCCCTTGGGTCCTCCTTGGCTTCTTTGGGTCTGTGGATTTTAGTATGGTAATCCTTTATGATAATATTCTCTTATAAGTGAGTTACATACCATGAGTGTCTTTCTGAGTCTGGGTTACTTCACTCAGGATGATCTTTTCTAGTTCCCTCCATTTTCCTGCAATTTGCATCATGTCTTTTTATTTTTTTAATAGTCGAGTAGTATTCCATTATGTAAATGTACCACATTTTCTTTATCCATTCTTTGGTTGAGAGACAGCTAGGTTGTTTCCAGTTTCTGACTATCACAAATAAAGCAGCTATGAACATAGTTGAGTAAGTGTCCTCGTTCAATGGTGGAATATCTTTTGGGTATGTGCCCAGAATGGGTGGGAGAGGGGTTGGGGAGGGTCACAGGGGTGGGGATCAGGTGTGGGGAGAGTGCGGGAGGGGGGCCTGGGGGAGAGAACAGAAATCAGTGGTGGAGGTGGGAATCTCTGGGACAGGGCAGGCTCCCTGGAGTCTATGGGGTGACCCCAGCTGAGACTCCTAGCAACAGGGGGTTAAGGACCCTGAAGTCACCACCTCCTGTAGCCAGGTGGGACTTCCTTTAGAGGGAGGGGGACACCAACCCACCCATAAAACCTTTGACCCAAGATTTGTCTTGCCTACAGGAAGTGTAGGGATAAAGATGGAGCAGAGATTGAGGGAATGGCCAACCAATGACTGCCCCAGCTTGAGCCCCACCCCATGGGAGAGAACCAGCCCCTGACACTACTAATGATACTCTGCTATGCTTGCAGACAGGAGCCTGCATAGCTGTCCTCTGAGAGGCTTCACCCAGCAGCTGATAGAAATGGATGCAGAGACCCACAGCCAAACAATAGGCCAAGCTCAGAGAATCTTGTGGAAGGATGGAGGGAGCTGGAGGGGACAAGGACACCACAAGAAGGCCTACAGAGTAAACTAGACTGGAACCAAGCATGCTCACAGAGGCTGAACCACCTACCAAAGAGCATCCATGGGCTGGACCTAGACCCCTACACATATGTAGCAGATGTGCAGCCTGGTCATTATGTGGGTCCCCAACAATGGGAGTAGAGGTTGTCTCTGACGCTGTTGCCTGCCTCTGGATCCCTTTCCCCTCTCTGGGCTGCCTTGCCTGGTCTCAGTGGGAGAGGATGTGCCTAGTCCTGCTGCAACTAGAGATGCCAGGGTGGGCAAACTTGGGGTCCTCCCCTTCTTTGAGAAAGAGGAGATGGGGAGAATGGGGGAGGGGCGTAAGGGTGGGACTGGGAGGAGAGGAGAAAGGGGGCTGGGATCAGGCTGTAAACTGATTAAATAAATAAATAAAAGAAAATCATTTTTAAAACGTTAAAAAAAAAAAAAAAGGAGCCGGGCATGGCAGTGCACTCTAATCCCAGCACTCTGGGAGGCAGAGGCAGGCAGATCTTTGTGAGTTCGAGGCCAGCCTGGTCTACAAAGAGAGTCCAGGACAGCCACAGAGAAACCCTGTCTCAAAAACCACCACCAACAATAACAACAAAAAGAACAGGCTGTTGGGGACTTAGGGAGGGTGGCAAAAAACCAGAAGGACGAGCTTGGAGAAG
This sequence comes from Meriones unguiculatus, assembly GCF_030254825.1. Taxonomy (NCBI): domain Eukaryota; kingdom Metazoa; phylum Chordata; class Mammalia; order Rodentia; family Muridae; genus Meriones; species Meriones unguiculatus. The sequence continues at coordinate 86,896,845 of NC_083360.1, forward strand.
GGATGGCGTGATTCCTGGGCCCTGAAGATAGAAAGCCAGGCACAGGTGTAGCAGGGTAATAGCCAGGACAGCAGCGTAACTGACACAGGTTAGACTCTGAGTCCCAACTCTTGTCAACTTGGAAAGCTAATAAGTACTCTTGAATTTCCTCTTTGATTTACTGCTCAGCTCAAGGTCTCTTGGTGAGGACTGTTGCAGCGATAATGCCTGGAAATTGCCTGCCGTAGTTCCTGAGGGTGTGGACTCAGTCCGTGTTGGCAATTATTATTTGGTTGTAATAATCAACTATGTCCTGACTAGGGATACATAACCCCAGCATGGAATTCCTCGGCGCCAGAATCGGCTCTAGCCTTTACCCTCCGGTCTAAAATCCGAATTTTAAAGATGGAGAATCCAAAGTCTGGGGGAGAGGGTGTCGCTCTCAAGTGCACCAAGCAGATGAGCAATGGGGGTAGATCATACCCCGCCTCCTGGCCACAGCCTATGGTTTCTGGTTTCCTAGCCCTTCTCCGGCTGCCTCCGACAGGGTCCTCCCTCCCTTCTGAGATGGCTGCCTCCTCTCCCTGGGAAACACATTTCAAGGCTTTTGCTCCCCTGAGCTGAGTGTCGATCCTATTTTTAGACCTCTCTGGCACCTGTATGCAAATGATCCTCAGGGGATTTGTCTACCATGGTGACTCTGGCCGACTCCCCAAAGAAAGATGTGAGACTAGAGGGAAAGCGCAGCTCAGGGCAGGTTGGAGATCTCGGCCTCACGATTTCTCTCTCTACTTAAATCCCAGGAAATGAGTTTCGTGGGGGTTCTGTTGTGGGGGTAGTGATCATGGCTTTCGGGAAGATGGGAGTGAGGTGGAAGATTTGAGGCAGAAGAGGATGGGGACTCGTGGGAGGACACGGTGTGGGGGAGAGGCTCAAGAGCTTCCCCCACAAGTCCACGCCTTGTGGACTTGACAGAAGCAGCCGCATTCCAACTACAGCCTCGGTAGCCACGGTAGCCACGTGTGCCGCTCTTTTCTGGGCAATGTCCCAGCGCCTTGGCCTGCTCTTCGAGACCTCAGAGCTCTAGCTTCAGCATCGATTGCCGCTTCTTTCGCACGCCTCGGAGAACATAAGATGCTAGCTAGCCACTGTAAGATACACCCCTACTTCCGGTGTGCTTAAGTGTGGAAAAGTGAGCGTCTGCCAGTCGATGAACTTGGGTTTTGTACCCCCATGAAAGTGGAACTGCCTGTGCTCATCCGCCCACATCTTTGTGCTATTTCAGGCTTACCTATTTGTTGTAGTTGTTTTTAGCTGTTTACTGTGGGAAAATTAAACACACACTCAAGTAGGCAGAGTAAGTAGTGCATGACTGTAATAAGAAGGATACGGTTATAGACCCACCATCCAGGTTCGTGGCTGTTCCTCCATATTTTTCTCCAAGTTCCTTCTCTCCGGATGCCTACAGTAGCAATGGCCAGCACTTGCTGGGGATTTATTTATTTATTTATTTATAAACGTGACATATACTAATTAAAAATATTCTGAGGGCTAGAGAGAAGGGTAAATGCACTTGTCATGCAAATGTGAAGACCCAAGTTCAAATCCTCAGAACTCCCATGAAAACCAGACGTGTAGTGTGAATGTCTAATCCCCGTGCTCTTCCTGGGAGATGGGAGACAGATAGAAGACCCCTGGAAACCCAACAGCTGGCTTGCCTGGGGCATGCCGTGGAAACACAAACAGGGACTCACATTCAAGATTGTCTTCCGACCACCGTAAACAGGCTGGGCCACACCTCTGCTCCCAGTTACACACAGACATGCGCACATACATGCATGCACACGCTACATACGCACAAAATATTTTTAAATGATGTCCAAGCACAGAGAAAGTATCACTGATATCTTACTGAGTTTGTTTGCCTTCAGAGGAGGAGACATGTGCTGTGCACACCGGCGGAAGCCGGAAGCTGATTCGCTCCCTTTCCTGCTGAGCCATCTCACCGGCCTATGATTAGTGTTTCGGTCGACTTCCGTATCTACAAATTTTTAACAGTTGAGGTCATACCGTCTATTCAGTTTTAGGCCCTGCCTTTCCTTTTTTTTTTCTGACATTATAACATGAGCACAGCTAATATCAATAGAAAGTCTTGATGGACATTCACTTCATACTTCCATCATGCTCTCCGGGAAGGACATGCCGTAGCCAAACCCAGCCTGTTGCCCTCAGTGTTTGCCAGCTTCTGGTCATTTTCGCTACTTAATCATCTTGCAGTGGGTGCCCCTGCATGTGAAACCTTTGCTACAATGACTCCTTTGCTCAGAGTCCCGGTGATGACATTCCTATTTTATGTGACCTTTGTGGGCAGCTAATATCATCTTATTTTTAGGCTAGTGAATTCAGTAGGTCGAAACAATCAAAAACCCTCACTTCAAATTGGACTCACCTGATTACGTGTGGGGCCCATCTCTTTATTAACCGTTTCTCTTCTGCGAGGGTCTGGTTGGTGGAGAGTGCTATTTTTATCACCTGTAATTTCTCGGCAGCAGACCTGACTTTCTTCATTTCCGTGTACTTGCTATGACCTCGGGAGATATTGAGTGTAATCTTGTTCTGAGTTTGACTTTTTCCTCCTGGCCCCCCCTCCACGTCACTTTTCTCCCTGTGTCTTCCTGTCTTGAACGGGAGTTGGGTGAGTCATACAGAGGCTCCAGCAAGTCAAGTGGACTCCTCAGAGAGACATCTCAGAGTGCTGCGAATGATGCTGATGTCAATTTGGAGGCAAAGGAGTAAGATATGAAACGAGCCGGCAGGCCTGAAGCTAAATTTGTCCGTGAGAAACACTGGAAGTTACATACAGGTCATGATTTATTCAGCGCACATCTCTACAGTCCCTGCTTTGTGGGTGCTCGAAAGGGCGTCTTTGATGAAGAAGCTACAAATGAAACAGATGAGAATGAGTAGTCAGTTTTAGCTGTGTGCCTGTTGGAAGTGTTCAGGCTGAGTGGAGGTGTTCAGCAGACAGTTGGAAGCTTCCACCTATGTCTGTAAAGTGAGGGACTGGGAAAGGATCAGGGGCCAATACAGGGCACAGAGCTGCACAGGGGGAATAAAAAGGAAGGACCAGCAACAGAAACAAAGCAGAAGGGTTTCCATAGAAGGGTTAGGATCTGGGGGTGCCAGTTAGGGTAAGTGAGGCGTCATACTATCTTCCCTTCTCTCATTCCTTCCCTTGTGGAGTCATGTTTTTGCTGCCAGGCTCCAGGCATCACTGTTGGCATTGGAGGTACAGAAATAACAAGGCACAGCCCCATTTCCAGTCTGTATGAGAAGTAGAGGTGGCGGGGGAGGCCAACCCCTGACATGGGTGCCCCAATTGGCTCGTTCTGCATGTATTTACTGAACATCTAAGACATGGCAGACGCTTTGATGACGGTGAGAGGAAGCCTGGGTATTTCACTTGCTTCAGGTACAGTTTGGTGCCCATAGCAAAGCAGCAGCCACATCTGTCAGGGTTGTTTGTTTGTTTGTTTGTTTGTTTTCATTGAAAGGACCTTGTGGGTTGGGGATTTAGCTCAGCGGTAGAGCGCCTGCCTAGAAAGTGCAAGGCCCTGGGTTCGGTCCTCAGCTCTGGAAGGAAGGAAGGAAGGAAGGAAGGAAGGAAGGAAGGAAGGAAGGTCCTCTCCACCGGGTAAACTCAGGGAATGTGTAGGAAGTTGATGGTCTTCTAGCTCTAGGAGTCTGAACTCTGCTGTTGCTAAAACAAAAACCCACATGTATTCTGTGGATGCCCAAAAGCACGGTGATGAGATCTGGCAAGATGGATCAGTGGGTAAAGGCACTTGCTACCAAGACTGAAGACCTGAGTTTGATTCTCAGACCCTACATGGAGGAAGGGAGGGCATATTTCTGCAGGTTGTTCTCTGAGGGCCGCCTAGACCATGTGGCGTGGGCACCCACGTGTGATGGAGCAACAGAAGCACATATGAACTGGAGGGTTCTGTAGACTGTGGTCCATGCTGCCAAAGCCAGATGCACACAATGCCAAACCAGCCCCAAAGGTCCTTTCCCACCACTCCTCAGGCCTGTGCTTCTTTAGGGCCCTTTCAAACCTCTCTCTGCTCCCAGCTTCTCTCCAGTTCCCACTAATGCTTTAGCTCCTAGATATTGCAAAACTTAAAAGGCTTGGAGTCCGAAGCCCAAAGCCAGAGATCTCACTACCTGTTCTTCATCTCTGCCCACTATACTTGCTTGGAGGGGTGAACTGAGAGAGAAGAGAGGAGAGAGAGAGGAAAGGTAAGAAGGTGAGAGATAGAGAGACAGAGACAGAGAGAAGCTTCTAGTAGGGGAAGCAAGGCAGGAGGCAGGGGCGGGTCCCCAGAGGCACCCCCTCACTAGCACTGGAAGGAGCCAGTTCTGCCACTGCCGGCAGGCCTCTTTCCTGCCTCTGTCAGTAACACAGGGAGCAAAAGAGAATGCAGCATGGATAGTGTCACACTCTTTCAAATGGCTTCTAAATTAGTTCTCTTAATTCTGTACCTAGCCATCCCTTCAAGTTCACTCACTAGCATTCGTATTAAATGTCTACTACATGCCATGTGCCATAGTTTAGGACCTGGGGTTTAGCTATATTTGATTTGAACTCAAGGAGCTCATACTTTGAAACAGAATACAGAAAAAATAAACCAGGAACTCCACTAAATATAATGTATGCAATGATATGGTACCAAACTATACATGGGAGCAAAGTCTGTCTGTCTTTCTGTCTCTCTCTCTCTCTCTCTCTGTATAACTTGATGAAACATTTAGAGAAAACTTTTTGTTGTTTTTTTCCTGAGACAGGGTTTCTCTGTGTTACCCTGGCCATCCTGAAACGCAGAGATCCTCCTGCCTCCACCTCCCAAGTGCTGGGTTTAAAGGTGTGCACCGCTGCGCCAGGCATCAGAAAAAACTTCTGCAGAAGGTTGTATGTAGAAGGGAAGAGGCTTGGGGCTGGGGAGATAGCTCAGGAGGAGAGCACTTGGCTAGAATACGTGAGAATTTGAGTTCAAACCCCAGGAACCCACCACAGAAAGAAAGACAGAAAGAAAGGAACACAGACAGACAGAAAGAAAGACAAAAAGACAGACAGAAAGAAAGGAGGAAAGGAACAGGTCAGACAACACCAGCAAATGTCCAGGGGTGTGAAGAGCACAAAGTAATCAGGCAAAACTGGAGCTCATTGTTTTGTCAAGGAATGAGACAGAAGGGGCTGGATGGGCAGTCTGAGCGAGAAGGTGAGGGTCTGTATCCTTTGAGAAGCTGTGGACTTTCAGGATCCAGGAAAGGCCTTGGACACAGAGAAAGGCCATGAGGTTTGAATTTTAGAATTCCACCTGGCCCTCGTGAGTTCCATCCAGAACTCTGAGGGCATCCAGTAAATCCCTCCTTCCAACAGGATCCACCAAAACACCCCAGCCTCATGTGCAGGTGTCAGGCCAGACAGTGGAGACAGTCAGCAAAGTAGACACCCTGCTCTTAAGGCACTTGCAGCTCGGCAGGGAAGACAGACACCACTCACATTATTATACAAATAAATATGAAACCACAGTGGGAATGTGGCTACAAAGAAGGTTCACACCGTGCCAAGACAGCATGCTGCTGGACCATTCAACTGGCCAGGATGGTCGGGGCGGCTCCTCTACCGAGCTGAGCAAACTCTCAAGGAAAAGTGAACCTCACAGCTCTGGGAAGGCTCCAGTCGCACGGCCTCCCTGGCCTGTCTCACTTGGGAACCCACATACAGGCTGATCACCCCTGACACTGTAGGCTTAAGAAGCACTGTTCAGTATCTTGTCACCAAACGATCCCCAGCAAAGATTTGAACTTGAAAAGGAGAAAGCAAACTCCTTGGCCCCTTTAGAGATTTGAAGGTAGAAGTGCTGTTCCTTCAGGGTCAAACTGAGCATCTTTCCCAGGGTTTCCAGCTCCCTTCCCGGCTCTGGTCGTTCTGTTTCATTGCTAAGGTCCTGTTTCAGGTGACTGAGAGGTCACCGCCATTGCCTTGTGAAAAGAGCACTGGCATCTTAGAGACAAGGCTGGTTTCACTTAATTCCCCGTGATAGCGTTAACTGTCAGCTGGACAGAATCTAAAATCACCCGGGGAGCAGGCCTCTGGCTGTGCTGGGAGGGGGTTATCCTGACTGTGTTGGGATGGAAAGACCCGCTCCCTGCGGGCCAGAAACATCCATCCATGGAGGCGGAGGGGTCCAGCATGCGCAGCGTGAACGTGCATGTGAGACTAATACCTTTGAGTGATGGCGGAGATTAAGTAACCCTGAGGTTTCATTTTAGGCTTTAGAATCTAACGATCGGATCATGGAGCTAAGTGAAAAGCCGGGGGGGGGGGGGCATATGTGGCCTGGGCAGAAATGTGTGGCATGGAATGGTGGCGTGAGGACCCACCAAGATACGAAGCCTGTGTGTTGGAGCAAACATTAGTCAAGGGCCTGGCTGCTGGACACGCGTGGTTCCGCTTACGCTCTGTGGGTGATCGCTAGCCTTGTGCCCAGGAAGACGGATGCACTGGCTCTGGGAAGCCTCGGCACCCGGAATGCGGCCTTTTGGGAGCACCTGCCGGTGGTTCCCAGACGTTGCCCTGGTGTGCGGCTGTCCCCCACACTGGCCAGGACGCTGGGGGCTAGCGCGGTAGCTTGCTCGCCCTGGTGTCTGCTCTCTGGCACAGTGCTTTGCCTATGTGGAGAGCCCACAGAACGTCCACCGCCTAAAAGTGACCAGATGACACGGTCCCCTTCCTCAAGCAGCCAGTGAGCTAGTCACGCATCTCTCTGCTCCTTCCTGCCTCCTTTTCGCTTCTATTTCTGACTCTCACCACTGCCAATGAAATCGGTGTTTGTCAACGTGATTTTTTAAAAATAAAAGATGGAGGTTTAGGAGCGCTGCTCTAGGCGACTTTCCGTTTAGCGCTGGACAGTGAGAGCTGCCTGGTTGTCCCCAGCCTTGTCTTTCTTTACGGGAAATAACAACAGCGCCGTTAAGATCAGCAGCTGATGCTCTGAGCTTCTCTGGGCACCAGCATGGGTTCTGTGCTCTGCCAGGCTCCGTAGACATTACTCCCCGTCTTCACACAATCACCTCAGGCCTGTACTATTGCCATCAATTCAAAGATGAGGAAATTGACCCTTAGCTTTATTCATTATTTAGTTTTGTATGTATGAATGTGCAAAATAGCCATGTGCTTATGCGTACTTACCTGTGTGTGTGTCTGGTGCCTGGCAGGTCAGAAGAGAGCGCTGATTTCCTGGAACTGGCGTCATGGATGGCTGTGAGTCACCTCGTGGGTGCTGGGCGCTGAGACAAGGGCTCTCAAACCTCTCCATTTCTTTCTCCAGCCAGGCAGATGAAGAAACTAAAGGCTAATTATTCATAAAATGATTTAAAAGTTAAATAGTAACGATGGATGCTCCTCTATTCAGCTGCCTATCATGGGCCAGACATTTAATTTAATTACCCAGGCCCTATTCCATATGTGAGGAACTAAGACTCCCAGAAATGAAATAATCCATCTCTCCACAGTCACATGGGTGATGGAAGGCAGAGCTGGGAGTCATCCATTCTCTTTCACACAGGAGTCAGCCCTGAGGAGTTTGAATGGAGAGGGATTTGGCATAGGCCTCAAGACATGTCCGCTGGAGCTGGCCAGCCCCGGGAAAGTGAAAAAATAACAGCTGTTTGTTAGAATGTACGAGGAACTATTTCCAGGGCCATTTTCTCCTGAGACAGGGTTTCCTGTAACCCAGGCTTGCCCTGGACTTGGTGTGTAGCTGAGGATGACTTTAACTTCTGGTCCTCCTGCCTTCACTTCCCGAGTGCTGTGCAGTGCTGAGGCTTCCTACATGCACGGCAGGCAGCGAATCAGCTAAAGCACATCTACAGCCCTTTGTGTGTGACTCTCTTAATCTTGGTTTCTAAAAAGCCTTTGAATCAGGTGTTGTTTTATTCCTGTTTTATAACGGAAGAAGCTAAGGCCATGTTTGCTCAGGAAGAGGACTATGAGAGAATACACATATCGGGAGACGGCAGCTCTTGGAAGCCATTTAAGGGCTGCCTCATGGTCACACACTAAACTAGAGAGCTGAGATCTAACCCGAAGACCATGCTTTTCATGGCCAGAGTTCAGTTGCTAGTGTTTGCCTAGCATTCGAGAAGCCCTGGGTTATGGTGGCTCATGCCTGAATCTCAGTACTCCGAAGGTAGAGGTAGGAGGATCAAAAGTTCAAAGTCACCCTCAAATACACCGCAAATTTGAAATCATTTTGGGCTACATGAGACGCTGTCCCCAAACAATCAAGTATCAAAACCCCAGTGCTTAAAAAAAAATATTTATTTTTATTTTATGTATACGACTGTTTTGTTTGTTTGTTTTCAACACAGTGTTTCTCTGTGTAGCCTTGGCTGTCCTGGACTCCCTTTGTACAATGACTGGCTTCGAACTCACAGCAATCCAACTGCCTCTGCCTTCCCGAGTGCTGGGGTTAAAGGCGTGCACCACCAAGCCGGGCTGTGTATGAGTGTTTTGCATGTATGTTTGTATACCACATATGTGCCACAGAGGCCAGAGAAGGGGGTTAGATGCCCCAGCACCAGAGTAATGGACAATCGTAACCTGGGAACTGAACCGGGTCCTCTGCAATAGTGGTGAGTACTCATAACTACAGAGTCATCAACTCCAACCCCACCCCTGTGCTTTTTGTTTAAGGAGCAGAAGCTGAAACTCTTCTGTATCTATAGCCCCATGCTGGGTGCTGAGAATACAGAGATGAAGCTGACTCCATGTCCAAGCTCATCTGTGACTGAGTAATAAGATTTACAAGTACTTGGGCATCAACCAGATCACTAGGCATAGGCCTGGGGGCAGAGACATGAAACTAAACGCTTTTTCAGACATATTTTAGGGGCAGTTCAGGAGCCCAGAGCTGGCTGGATCCCTGGATCAGGAAGGGTGGCTTTATTCTACTCCTACAAGACAGGACTCAGGGGTTGAACTTGGGACTACCGAGAGCCTGTAGAATTGACTCAAAACGGGAGGCAGAGGCAAGAGCATGGGAGAAGCTGGTTGAGTATTGAAACAATGTTTATTAGATATGCATACACAGAGGGAGGGAGGGAAGGAAAGAGAAAGGGAGAAGGAGGGAGGAAGAGGGGAGGGGGGAGGGGGCTTCATGTAGATATGGCAGTTATTTCTCACACCAGTACCTAGGTTTCTAGGGTTGGGTGTGTCCCCAGTCATTCATTCATGAACTAGAGGGCGTGTCCTTCCCAGACTGGGATGAGGAGTAAGGTGTTCAAAGACTGCTCCGTGAACAGGAGAGAGAGTTATTGACGGAGAAGATGCTAACTGAAGGCTGTGTTTTAGCAACCCAAGTGTTATTACAAAGCGCTGTACCAGTGTGGGCCAGCGCCGAGTGGCTAAAAGCACGGAGAAACTGAGTCTTGGGAACAGCTGTCGCCCTTTTTCTTCTTTCTCTTCCTTCTCTACCTCTTTCTCCTCCTCCACGCCCTTCTTCCTTGAAGACCGGATCTTGTGATGTAGTCAAGACTGGTCCAGGTGGGGCTTGGACTCCTAGTCCACCCGCGTCAGCTTCCCCATGTGTTGAGGTTACCGGCACGCATGATCACATCGGCTTGCTAGCCTTCGTTTCTCATACCTTCGTAGCTGATTTATCACCATACCTTCTTTTTCTTTTTCTTTTTTAGATTTTTAATTTTTTTGTAACTTTTTAATGTGTATGGGTGTTTTGCCTACATGTATGTTTTTGTGCCAAGTGTGTGTTGATGCCAGAAGAAGGCATCCAGTTCCCTGGAACTGGAGTTACATGGTTGGGAGCTGTCATGTGGGTGCTGGAAATTGAACCAAAGTCATCTCCGAGAGCAGCCAATGATCTTAACCACTGACCCAACTCTCTAGCCCCTGCTAATTTCACTTTAAGATAGCTTTATCAGATCTTACCTGGACCACTACCAAAATCCTCTAGCCAATCCTAGTGCCACACCGTTAATCTAATTGACCTCCTGCCTGAAAACACTGGCCCTACAAGATAAAGCCCCTGCCCCATAATACAGCATGCAAAGTTCTTTCCCGCTCTGTCACCTACTTATTTCCTGATTCCCACCATTCTTTACATGCCTGAGCACTCACAGGCAAAAACTCTCCCATGGGCTGTTAAGATGGCTTTGTGGGCAAAAGCTCTTGTTATGCAGGCCTGGCCATCTCAGTTCCATCTCCAGAACCCGCAGTTGGAGGGAGACAACCAACTCAGAGTTGTCCTGTGACCTTCACACAAAGGCTGTGCCATACACATGCCCCTCCCCACCACACACAAACACAATAGATGATAGATAGATGGATGGATGGCTAAACAGATAGATGATAGATAGATATGATGGATGGATAGATAGATGATAGACAGATAGATGGATGGATGGATAGATATGATAGATGCATGGATAGATGATAGGTAGATAGATAGATGATGGGTGGATGGATGGATAGATAGATAGATAAATAGATATATAGATATGATGGATGGATGGATAGATAGAAAGATAGATAGATAGATGGATGGATAGATGGATAGATAGATAGACAGAATAAAGATAAAAAACCTCTTTCTATGGCTCATGATTCCTTCACTTCTCTCCTGGGAAAGCCTCCTTAGAAAAGGCCCCGGTACCTTCTTCATACATGTTTTTTTTTTCTTCTTTTTTAAAAAATTATTATTGGGGACTGGAGAGATGGCTCAGAGGTTTAGAGCATTGCCTGCTCTTCCAGAGGTCCTGAGTTCAATTCCCAGCAACCACATGGTGGTTCACAACCATCCATAATGAGATCTGGTATATACAAAATAAATAAATCTTTTTAAAAATTATTACTTTATTTTTTTTCAATATGTTCTGATTGAAGCCCCCTTCCTCAACTCCTCGCAGTCCCCCCTCCCTCTCTCTTCCCTTCATCCCCTTTCCCTAGTTTGCTGAAAGGGGAGTTCTCCTCCTCCGCGACCTGCCCATAGCTTGTCAAGTCTCCTCAGGACTGCCTTGCTCCTGGTGCCCTGGCCTTGCCAGGCCACAGAGGAAGAGGATGCCTGCGTGGTTTTAGGTGGGGCTCCTGGGCTTTGTGCAGACTCCTCCTGTGGGAATTTCATGCTGTTTTCCGTACAATTCTTGTTCCTCTCCTGTATCTGATAGGATTGTATTTCCTTCCCCCTTTGAAAGTTGTGTTTGGATACTTGACGTGCTTCGCCTAGGGAAATGGGGAAAATGGAAGCTCTGAGAGCCCAGAGCAACTCCCGTGCTGTCTTACCTCCAGTAGCTGCTCTGTCAGTCTTTATCTTGAACACAGGAAGATGCAAAGCAGAGCACCCAGCCGTGACGGGAATGTGCGGGTGATGGACTAGGACAACAGCACGGTGCTGAAGCTGCTAGACTTAGGAATCCCGTGTTACCGAAGGGCCCAGACTACCCAGCTAAAGCGACCTCTGCTTTCTGACTTTCCTGTAACTTCCCCAATGCCGTTTCTCCCCCAGCTGAATTCAGGTCACTTTTCTCTTTTCCACTTCTATAGATCTGTGATGTATTTTCTCCTATAGCCAACGACTAGTTCAGTGGAAAGTCTTAGCCCCTCTATGAAGCTCGACCAAGGCTCTCCGAGAGCAGGGATGGCGTTTGCTCCATTACACAAAGTTCATGGCTGTGGGAATATTTTGTGGAGGTGTAAAGTCAGATAGACCTGTCTGTTCCCAGTTCTAACATTTATCAGACCATCTCTCCAAACCACGGCTTTTTCACCTGTCAAACAAGAGGACCAACATGTATTCCACGGGGCCGTAAATTTCTGGTTACTCGGTACAACAGTGCTGCTTTAGAATTCATGTTGCCTTTGCCGTTTATTCTCATCATTGCCACTCTCAGAACTCAGCAAATGCTTGTAGATAAAGCGTTTTTCGTGGATTGAGGTGTTGTGGCATGTACGCTGGACTTAGAAGTCCTGGGCTCAGGGCTGCACCTTTGTCATCACTGTTATGACTTTGGGGAAGTCACCTAAAGTCTCTGTATTTTTTTGAAGTCTAAATTTTATTGTTATTTATTGCTGTATTACATTCATTGTGCCCATACGTGTGCCACAGTGGGGGTGCACAGGCCAGAGGACAAGATTTTGGTTCTTCCACACTGTGGGCCTCTGGGCTTGAACTCTGGTTGTCAGGCTTTACCTGATAACTCATCTCTCCTGATCTGGAAATCATTATTGAAAATAAGAGGAAAGAAATTTCGTTTGGCCATTAAATACGTGAAATTATGAAATCTGTAGTAAATGAATAAAACTGAAAAATATTATATTAAGAGAGGTAGCACAAGGCCAGAAGAGGAATCCATGTATTTTCTCATGGACCCTGCCTGCTAACTGTTAAATGTGTGAGTTTAGGTGGGATGTGCATAGGCCTGGACACTAGAAGGGGCTCGAGAGAAGGGGTGAGGGTAGAATGCTTTGTGAAATAACAATGGAAGTGCGGAGCTCCAGGCAGAGTGTGGTGTTAAGCTCTAAGAGGAAGGCAGAGAGATGGGGAGGAGGAGAGGGTCAGCCTAAACTAAGGGCAGATGAGGACCCGGAAGAAAACTGATCATGGGTCAGCCAACGAGCAATCAAATCAAGGGGCTGGAGAGAGGGCCCAGCCACCAAGAGCTCTGGCTGCTCTTCCAGAGGACCTGGGTTCGATTCCCAGCGCCCACATGGCAGCTCCCAACTGTCTGTAACTCCTGTCCCAGAGGACCCTACACTCTCTTTGGCCTCAGGCACCCTTTTCTGACCTCCATAGGCGCCAGGCATGCACACGTATGCTACGTGCTTACATTGCATGAATGAAGCTGTTCCCAGAAACTACGAGTTTATTAAATGAAGATCCTGCGGCTGGGCCAGAGTATCCCTTCCCAGTGAGTAGCTGGTCAGGAAGACCTCTGCGGTTCCCCACACAATACAGGCATTAGCCACAGCCACTGGCTACTTAGAAGAACTAGACCCTATTGCTCATTTCATGCTTTCGTCACAAGAGTGAGAACAATCAAGCTGGAACCAAGAGGGACGTTTCTTCCCTGAGAGCTAGTTGTCACAGTGCCAGGCTGCTGGGCGAGAGTTACCGTCAGAACTCTTCCTCAGGTGCACTGCGCTACCAACCAGCCAGGAAACGAATTTTCTCTGTGCGATAGTGGCAAGTCAGTCACAGGAGTAGCCAGCCGCTCCTTGATCGGCTTTGAGGCTCGTGTCATAGGAGGGAATCCATATTTGATACTTCAAGCCTGGTTAAAAGCCTGTAGCCAGTGATGTCATAGGCCCTAGGGTTATTTTGCTAAATGGACAAGCTGTAGCCATCATATTGCTGCCTAAATATTTATTTTCATAGATTAACGCTACCATCGGCTTTGGTCAGAGAAGCTTCTTTTCGCAACGAATAGTAGTAACTGCAAAGACTCGTAACTGGCAAAAGTGCTGAGAATAAGAAAGTGTTGAACGGGATTTCTATATTGAGGCAAGTGTAGACTGGGGCAGAATGTTATCTCTGGAGTATGGCATTGCTGTCGCGCTTTTGCTTTTAATTAATCAATGTGTAAGCGTGAGTACGCTGTCTCTCTCACTCACGTATGGCATGTGTGCGGGGCGACCAGGGAACAACCTGTGTGCATCAATTCTTTCCTCATACCATGTGGTCCCAGACAACTGAACTCAGGTCATCAGCTGCGATGACGGGGCCCCTACCCACTGAGCCACCCCATCAACCCTGCTGTTGCAATTTCGATCTCACATCAGCTGGGATCGACGGTATAAGACTTGTGCAAGACTGGGGCTGTCAACATCCTGTCAAAAGAGGAAAGAGAGCCCTCGAGCTTTCCCCAACCAGGACCTTTGGACAGATAATGGTATTGAAGTGGGGGCTGGGGCTGGGGAGAAGGGAAGCCATGAGGCTCCACCCCTCCCTGAGTTTCCATAGGGACTTGATGGTTGCTGAGGGAGGGAGAGACATTTGTTTTAGTGGTTTAGTCACTGATATAAAGAGCCCATGCTTCTACAAACAGTTCCTCTTCCAGGACCCTACAAGTAACCCTGATGAAAATCATCACTTGTGTGTGTGTGTGTGTGTATACATATATATACCTATATACACACATACATATACACATATATACTGTGTATACATATATATACATACATATGGAACTAGGTGGGTGGAGAAAGAGAAAGGGAAGCAGCAAGAGCAGAAGAGGAGAACAGGAAAGGTACTGGGGATGCCTATAATAAAACCTATTATCATGTGCAGTCACATATGCTAATTAAAGGGAGAATATGGGGTTTTTTAATATAATGATTATCCTCCTACATTTTTTTCTGAGAATTGTTCACACCTCTTTCTCATTGGGATGATATTTTCTTTTATTATTATTATCACTACTACTATTATTTATTACAGTTTATTCACTTCTTTCCTTTTCTCACCCAGGACACAGCCGGGCAAGAGCGGTACCGGACCATCACCACAGCCTATTATCGTGGGGCCATGGGCTTCATTCTGATGTATGACATCACCAACGAGGAGTCCTTCAATGCTGTCCAGGACTGGTACATACCAACTTCATTCATTAATTCCTTCGCCAGACTGTTCACGACAACCTAGCCTGTGCTAAGCCTGTGCTATGTGTTAAGGGAAACCAGGTGAATCAGTCGTAGCTCCTGACTTTAAGATGTCCCCACATGAGAGGAGAAATCAGACCAGGAGGCAGACCATGAAAATGTCACGTGACAGGTGTCAGCCTACTCTGCTCTTTGTTGCTGCCATGAAACACTGACCAAAAGTAACCTGGGGAGAAGAGGGTTTATTTCATCTTACAGCTCACTGGAGGCAGGAACTGAAGCAGAGACCACTGAGGAACACCAAGCTTACTGCCTTGCTCCCCAAGGCTTGCTCTCTCCAGGACCACCTACCCAGGGGTGGCACTGCCCACAGTGGGCTGGTCCTCCCGCATCAGCCATTAGTCAAGAAAATACCCTCCCCCAGACTTACAAGCCGGTCTGACGGAGGCATCCATCTCCTCAGCTGAGGCGCCCTCTTCCCAGAGGGCTCTAGTTTGTGTTAAGTTGATGAAGACTGGCCAGCATCAGCCCTGTACCGACAGAGATGTGGGACCCAGCAGGGCACTCTCTCTGATCCAGCTGCTGGAGTCAGGAAAGGCATCTTGGGGTTGAGGACAGGTATGCTAATTTAGGAGGAATAAACAGGAGTTAGCCTGAGGGACAAAAGGAATTCCAGAAAAAAAAAAAAAGGATAGATATGCAAAGATGAGAAAGTAGGTGAGAGGGTAAGAAAACTGTAGGTCATGGGAGCTTTTGTGTTTGGGGGTTAGACTGTTTGGATTTTACCGTCTACGCCATGATTTAGAAATGAACTAGTTCCCAGGTTCTGTTTCAGGATGGCCCCTCTGGCTACGTAGCCCACGTAGCACCTCTATCACTGGGCCGGGCTTGGAGTATAGTATATCCAGACCAAGTTCAGAAGGCTTCCGTTTGCAGTGGAGCCGTCACAGCGCTCCAGAGACACAACCTCGGAGACCCTGATGTCTTCTTGGGGCATCAGTGACAGGGAAAAGGGAGACCCGTGAGGACGAGGCTCCGAGGCCCAGCGTCCTAGTCAGTAGAGGACAGAAGGTGGGGTGTCTGTACCTACACTGTCCTTTGGCAGCAGAGGCCTGAGTGAGCCAGGGAGCTAGCAAGTGTTGGCCGGCACCAATCTTGCCTCCACTCCCCAACCTGTCCTTTCCTCCCGTGGTTTCCTCTTTCTCCTTAGTCTTTCCAGTTATAATTTCCCTTCCGCCCATCTTTGCCCACCTTCCCCGTGTCTCCCCACGCCTCCTGAGGAGTGACCAGCTCTGTCTTCGTCACCATGCTGCTCCTTTCCTGTCTGCCATGACCCCCCTCCTTCTCTCCATCAGTCCCTGCTCATTCTGCCTCAGGAACACGGTGATTTTAACACCTGGTGATGGTTTTCTAAGAATAACCTGAGCTCGGAGCTAATCTGGGAGCTGAGAGAGGCTGGGGGGAGGGGGGGAGGGGAAGGTGAAAGGGAGAGTGAAAGACAGACCAGGGGTTGGCTTCGGGTTTGGGTCCGAAGGTTGAGTGTCCCCCTCTCCCATGTACCTGTGAGTCTGCCTTCCAAACAAGTTGGTCCCAGCCACCCAAAGCCTAGTACCCAGAGCAGAGACTGGCTCCCTGTGAGCTCACCGTGATTGCTGGCTGAGTGAATCCTGTCTCTTAAGGGAACAGTCGGCTTTTCACTGGCTTCACTAATGAAGCCAGTGGTGGGGCTGGCCTGAGGAACAGAATCAGAACTATGACCAGGCTGGAGCTAGGGTCCAGTTGGACTGGATGTTGATGTCAGGTAGGGCCAGAGTCAAGCTGTGCCTCAGGCACTGCCACCCTCTCTGCTCTGTGTCCGCCACTGGAGGCTGGCATTGCAAAGATGAAGAGGCCTGTCCCTGCCCCCTGGGAAAGACTTCAGGCAGGTAAAAGGGATACCACGGTGGAGGGGCCGGGAACTGAAGGGACATGACACCTGAAGGGAGAGTTAGATAGAGAATTAGGCCCGTTCCCCGCACCCCAAAAATGTGTACTGTGCAAGGTCCTTTGTTGTTCTTCTAAAATTTTTCTAATTATAGAAGTTATATACCTGTCTACGTTTTTAAAAGTGTGAAGAACAAATATTTGAAAAGTATCTCTTAAAGGTTTCATGATCCAGCTGGACGGTGGTAGTGGACCTCAAATATCTGAGAGATTAAGGCAGCAGAATCTCTGTGCGTTGGGGCCAGACTGGACTACACAGAGAGACCCTGTCTCAATAACAAACATCTCATCATTGAGCTGAGAGCTCAAATCTGAAATCTTGGAAACAGGAGGGGCATTGAATTGGAGGCCAACCTGTGCCACATACTGAATTCCAGTCCACCCTGGGCTCCAGTGATACTCTATCTCAAAGAAAACAAAAATACAAAAAACAAACCAAGAACCAAAAATCAAGTCTGATAGGCATCCTGTATGAACGGGACTACCTGCATCTCCTAAGGGCATGTGCAGCTGGGCCAGGATTATATGCAACTGGTAGGTGAGTGAGAGAGACAGACAGACAGACAGACAGGGAGGCAGACAGAGACAGAGACAGAAAGAGTATGTGTGTGCCTAGGAGAAGGGGGAGTGGCTATAATCTCAGCTCTGATGGCCCTTTCTCCACTCCTCCATGAGCAAATCTTAAACAGTGAGTTACAGTTAGGAACTGGAGTTATGAACGGCTGTGAGCCACCTTGTAGGCCCTGAGAACCAAACCTGGCCCCTCTCCAAGAGCTCTTAGCTGCTGAGTTACTTCCCTAGCCCCTGCCTCCGTTTTTTAAATTTTATTTTGTTTTTCAGGTCTTTTGAGACAAGGTCTGTCAATGTAGTCCTGGCTGTCTTAGAACTCACTCTGTAGAGCAGGCTGGGCTCGAATTCACAGAGATCTGCCCGCCTTGCCTCCCAAGTGCCGGGATTAAAGTCATAAACCACCACACCCTGCTCAATTTTTTTTTTTAATTTAAAAACGCTGTCTCTCAGTGCCATATATTCAGCCAAGATTTGATTGTTTGTGTAAACATAAAATAAGCAAACAAATCCATCCCAGGATGCAGTTTACTTCAGTCTTTAGTGAATGGTAAAATTACGCATCTATTTGCACCAACGAGCTGTTTTACAGTAAACTTCTTTGTGATTTATCATCTGGAGATGTCTAGTTCGTTTATCTAGTTTAAATACCTACACCCCTGACATCACTTAAAGGTTTCTTGGCTGAAAGAAGCCGTAAGCGGCTGAGTTTGAGACCTGTCCAAAGGAATCCCAACATCTCTAATCTCCTGCGAGCAGACCATCCGAGGCGCTCTGATTCCAGGATCCCTGCCAGATGGCGTTCCCGAACAGCCTTTAGCGGGTGAAGCAAAAAGGTGGGGGATGACTGATTGCTGTCTTTCCCTCTGTCTCTCTCTCTCCTTAGGGCCACTCAGATTAAGACCTACTCCTGGGACAACGCGCAAGTTATTCTGGTGGGAAATAAGTGTGACATGGAGGAAGAAAGGGTGGTCCCAACCGAGAAGGGCCGGCTCCTTGCAGAGCAGCTCGGTATGTATACGACATGGATGTAACGTACTGTGTTTATGTGTGTGCGCATGTGTGTGCACATGTGTGTGCCTGTAGGTGCCTGTGCACTCGCGTGTGTGTGCATGTGTGTGTGCACGTGTGTGCACATGTGTGTGTGCATGTGTGTGCACGTGTGTGCACATGTGTGTGTGTGCACATGTGTGCACACGTGGACATGGCATAAATACGGAACAAGAGTGGGCTTTATTTGTGACATCAGGGTAGGCTGTGATTCTAAATAATGTTCCTCTGTGCCTATGTTTACTGCTCTATATTTAAGTCATGTACATATGGACGCTGAGCTCATGATACTAGGGAACTCATCATTTGTATTTTTTTTTCTTATAGTGACTATATGAATAAAATTTAAATACGTCAACATTGTTTTTAAACTAGATCTATCCAGAAAGGAGTTGAGATCGATTATTAAAAATAACTGTCGTGTGGGAATGAAAAGAAAAAAATAAAGGAGCAAGTTTTAGCAAGGGTAGGAGGGAGATGAGAGAAGGGATAGATGTGCGGGCCCCAAGTTCCCGGGCGCCAGAACCAGCAAGATGTGGGCCAAAGTATTGTCTTAGGGCTTCCTAGCAACCACTACAGAGAGCGAGCGAAGCACAATGTGTTCTGTGTGCCGCATGCCCGTACTACGGAAAAACAAGCCTGCTGTTCCGGGTGAGCGTGTGAGCGGCACACACACACACACACACACACACACACACACACACGCACACGCTCCTCCCGTGGCACAGTGCTGGGCGGAATAAGCCTCTTCTCGACGTTTCCTCATGGAAATGGATGCCTCTCACCAAAACACAGTTCACAGCAAAAGTCAGCACCCGAAAAGGCAAAATCGTGCAGCTGGTTTGCAGCTCAGTGTTGCCTGCGCTCTTCAGGTTGGAAGCACTTCAACTCCCATGTTCCACTGTGGCCTAGAGGCCCAGGTGTGTTCCAGTGTCCTGTGCCTGTCTTTGCTGGGGAGGTCAGCGTGTGTGTGTGTGTGTGTGTGTGTGTGTGTGTGTGTGTCACTGCCATGTCTACAGAACATTTACAGTCTTCTTCTAGAGACTGGATGGGATTTTAGGCAGTTTTCCTACAAATTGGTCACTCTCAGTGGCTTTGTTGTTGAGGAATGGAGAGATTTAAGTCAGACTCTGCCATTCTGGAGCACAGATGTTGGGTTTACACAGATGTTTGGGGTTTTCACAGATGTTGGGTTTATAGCTGGGTAAACTCTATGGTATGCAATTGTGAACTGCGCCTGCGTGCGTGTCCACTGCTTGCCCCTCCTCTCCATTCCCATTAACCAAGACAGTCTGGACCAGAGATGAGTGACGCCTAAGTGCTCAGTAGCAGGACCGGGAGGTCAGCACAACCTCACCTGGGGTTGTGCTGCTCCTTTATCAGAGAGCGTCTCCTCTAGTTCCCGGAACATAAGCCTGTGCTGAAGCACACAAGTGTGTACGCTTCCAACCTGCGACCCCTAAGGAGCCTGGCAGAATACAGACCACAGATAGGGGAAGAAGGAGGTGTTGGGGATAGCCTCGGTGCCTCAGACAGACCAAGGTGACCCACCTCTGTGCTACACAGCCTCCTGCGTTTGCCCCTACTGTTCACCTGAGCGCGTCTGTTTACACACTTAGCTTTCCTTCCGTTCCCTGAGAACAGGAAATGTGTATGGTTTGTAAGGATGGAGCTTAGGGTAAATATTCATATATTCCATCTGTTTATTGGAAACTATGTCTTGAGAGCCAGGGAGACGGCATAGCAGGGAAGGCTCCTGCCATCAACCCCGACAATTTGAGTTCAGGCCTCCAACACACACGCATGCACACACTACACAAATATTTTTTAAAAGAATAATTTACACTGAGCATATACTCTGAGTCATGTTCTGCCCTGGCATTAAGGATGTAATTAATGGGACCATATGTCATTTCCTCTGTCAGGAACTAACAAGGACAGAGGTACTAAACAAACCATTTTATAAACAAATAAAAATTATATACGTGGGTGAATTGTACAGTGTGCAAATTACACCCCAAGAGTGATTTCTGATTAATTCTGATTAATAATCTTATTATGACAACTAATAAAACTCTTCAAACTAAAACATTTTAAAAATAGAAATTTTAGAATACATTTTTGAAATGAAAATATAATTACATTTCCCCCATCCCTTTCCTTATCATAGCTCCTCTCAGCACCCCCTTGCTCGCTCTCAAATGCATGTTTATATATATGGCTATGTATATATATATATATATATATATATATATATATATCCTGCTTAGTGCATACAATGTTTTTGTAGATACATATTTTCAGGGGTGACCACTTGATCCTAGATAACCAATTGGTGTTTTCTTCTCTGGGGAACACTAATTTCTTCTGTTCTCAGCTTTCCTTAGGTATCTGTAGTTCTAGAGCTGAATCCCTATGAGCTTATTAAGTCAAATGGAAAATTTCTAAACAACCTAAAAACTAATCCTGGTGAATTTCCTGGGATCTTATCCTGCCTCTCTACAGCTATCCCCAAAGAGAAATGTCACAATGGCTCAGAACAGGGCAGACATTTGTTAGTCTCCAAACAGTCTCCTTGGAGGAGGACACACCTAGATAGAGAACTCTTGACCCTTGTCCAGCGGGTGGCTGCTTCGCTGTTCTTAAAGAACGAGCCGTTTCATGGGGCTCACTGTAGAGTGCTTGACATCCCCAATGAAAACCTTGCCAGGATGCTCGGCTGGGCCCTCTGCTCTAGCTTCATTCTCTCTTCAGGAGCTCATCTCTTTCAAAGGTTAAATTCCAAGCTTCGGGAAGAACACCCACACCCAAGGGAGAGAAGCGGGGTTTTTGTTTTGTTTGTTTTGTTTTGGTTTGGTTTGGTTTTTTTTGCAGGAGTTGGGGAGCTATGAATCTGAAGCTTAGAGAAGCTACCCAATCCGCCACACAGCATCTGATTACAAGAGGAGGCTAGGGGAACCTGTCAAGCTGAGAAGTACAGAGTGCAGCGGTGCCCTGGGGCTGGTGGACTTCCCAGTTCCATAATTCAGTGGTCCGCTGGCTGCAGCAGCACTGCTCTCTGCCTCACGGCACTCCCTTCCTCTCAGCTCACTCCATCAAGCTACTGACACAGGCCAACAACTAATGCTTGAAGCTGTTCGTGGCCTCTGTCCTCGCTAAGTCCCCGGGACCTGAGTGAGGCTTTAGACACCAAGGTCGGTGGATCTTCGGGGGTACGGAGAACGTTTCTTCCACCCAGAAGTATGACATAGGGTGTTTGTCTCCATGTGCCCCTCAGAAAAGGGCTTCTCAGTCCCTTTCTTGGGTCTGATTTAGGATGATGCTTATGATGAAAGAGAAATGCGCCTACAAAGGAGAGTTTTGTTTGTTTTTGTTTTAAGACAGGGACACATAAATCCCAGGAAGGTCTTGAACTTGCTATAGAGCCCAGGATCCTGCCTCCACTTCCCCAGCGCTAGGACCACAGGCATGCACCTCTCTAGCTGGCTTTACTCGGCGCTAGGACTGAGCCCAGGCGCTCATGCATGTTAGATTAGCCCATTCCCAGCCTGAGCTCCATCCTCGGCCCTAAGACATAGAAGTAATGCAGGCAGGTTCAGTACTCAAGCTTAGCCTTTGCACCCAAACTCTTTATTTTATTTTATCTTTCCAGTGAACTTTTATTGGCAGTTGCACCATGATTCAGGGTCCCATCGTAGACTCAGGTACCCATTTACCACGTGGGGAGAGGGACAGAGGAGAGGTGGGCAGAGCCAGGTACATCTTCCCAGCCAACGTGGCCTCTGTTCCGGGTACCGCTCAGGACCTATCACCTCTTTTCCATCATCACCTTCACACGGAGATGGAAGCCCAGGTAGTTCTGCCAGCAGTTCGAGTCTGATTTCTCTTCAAATGTGCACCACCGGTTAGCACATTCGTGGGATTCCTTTACTTTCTTGTTGTGGTAACACATCGCTTGAGTCAGCTTTTGCGAGGAAGGTCTATTTCTCCTTGACTTAGGTCGGGCCAAGCCTCAGTTGCTGGAAGCGCTCACAGGCGGATGGCGATGGTCAGTTGAAGAGAGGGCGTGAACTCTCTGCCATAGCTCTTGATGATGGGTCCTGGGCACAAAACAAACGGGCTCCCTGCTCATAAGATACTCATGACCAGAGAAAGAAAACCATATATATATATTTTTTTTTTTTAAAGCATCTTTATTGAGTTTAACTTTCGTCATTTCCTGTGCCCCCCTCTGGGAAGGAGGACTAACGTAGTCAGGATGTGTTTCCTCGGAGCCTGGCTTCTGGTTGAGCCCAGCTATGGGGCCAAAGACTGGGAAACGGGAGAACTCATGCCACCCTCTCCCTTGGCAAGCTATGTCAGCAGGCTCTGCTGCTCCTGCTCCCTGCTCCCATGATTCTCCTTCCTTTGCCTCTTGTCATTTCATAAGTATTTTCATTTGCTGATGAGCTCTAGGTTTCTCTCATTCTGTTTTTCTCCTCGATTCCGTCACCATGCATCAAGCCAAACTACTTCTGATTTAAATGTGATGCCATTCCCGTTTTTTTGGTTGGAATCTAGCAGAAACAGTGCTGTTGAGTGCCATAGGGGGGCGAGAAGGCTGTCTGGGATCGGTTCTTCTACAGAAGAATGATGGAGATGGTTACCAGTGGGAACGGGAGAGTAACAGCAGGAGCGGAGGTTCAGATGAGCAAACGTTGATGCTTCGGCAGCGTGGTGTAAGAAGAGGAAGCCAAAGAAGCAGAAAGGTTCTATGCCGTGCTGGCTGGCTGAGGCTTTGATGCGGTTTGAATGTTCACCTTGACTGAAAGTCCTCAGGCTGGTAGTGTTGGGAGGAACTTGGGCCTTTGAGTTGTGCTCTTAGACAGTTCTCCTATGGACACTTTTTTAAAAAGATAGTCCAGGCTGGCCCTGAACTCCTGATCTCCTCCCTCCACCTCTCAAGTGCTGGAATTACGGGTGTTAACCACTATCCCTGTATTGAAAGGCTTGATAGAAAAGTGGTAAGCCTTATCTTCCCAGGTCTCTACTTCATGGTCCAAGGCTTGCTCTTCCTACCATTACTGGCTATGAGATAATCAGCTAAAGCTAAAGGGCAGCCATTACCACAGAGCCTTCGCTAGGCTCTTCAAACTTTGGAGCTCCTGAATCAGGAGCCACATAAATTATTTTCTTCACAAGTAGTTTCACTCAGGTATGCTATCATAGTGATTTTTTGACACAAAGTCAAAAAATCCAGGGTCTTGGGTTTTAGGCCAATGAGCTGATACGAGCTCCTCAGACTTCTTTTGGTTCCAGTGACACAAATTAGGAGAGCACAGCCGAAATAAAATGGGAAAAGATGTTAAAAAAAATGAACAGGTCAGGGGATATAGCTCAGTGATAGTGTTTGTCTAGTGAGAGGCTCTGAGTTCAACTTCCTTTTTTTCTTTTTTTTAAGGATACAGCTTTACAGAAATATCCTTTTCCCCCCATTTTTAAAAATTATTTATACACTGTTCTGCCTGCATGTGCGCCTGTACACCAGAAGAGGGCACCAGATCTCATCATAGATGGTTGTGAGCCACCATGTGGCTGCTGGGAATTGAACTCAGGACCTTTGGAAGAGCAGCCAGTGCTCTTAACCTCTGAGCCATCTCTCCAGACCTCTAAGTTCAATTTTCAACACCACAAAGTAAAAACAAACAAAAAAAAAACATGGCAAAATATGCCCATAACTTTGCTGTCTACTGCTTGCTGTCCTGATGCTTGGGAGGTTGAGCCAAGAGGACTGCAAGTTTGGGGCTAGCCTGGGCTACGTTAATAAGACATGGTGTGGGAACTGGGATCCAGGAAGGGGTGAGAGAGACTGAATCATGAACCCAGGAAACAGACTGTGGAGAGCACATCAAGGTGCCGGTGTAAGCGGCAAACATTTTTACATAGCCTTTGGACCAATGGGGAATAGGCACCAGCTCTGGGGTAGCCAACCTTCCCACTGGCACTATGGGAGGTGCCAGGCCGCCAGCCCCCGACGGAACTCCCGAGGAGATGGGGGAAGCAGCCACCACCCTGTTCTGGGCCCGTTCTGAGTTCTGCTAGTTTGCTAGGATCCTCTATTCTGTGTCATTCGGTATGGCAGCTGACGTGGGCACTTGCACTGTTTCAGAGGTTATGGAAGCCTCCCTCACTGTCTGCCGGGCTGCACCCAGGGGCCACAGCGCCCACACCATGGCATTAGGCAGATTGTTTTTATGACATAGTACATGAGAAAGAGGGTAAGCCTAGGCTAGGAAGAACAGCCAGCACCTAGCAAAATCAGGAGTTGAAGGTTCCTAAGTGATGGAGATTCAAAGGTATAGGCAGGGTAGAGAGGGACCCTAACAGTAGAGGGAAGCATGCAGGGGCAGGTGGCGGGAGGAAGTGAGGGCAGCTGCTTGCCAGTCTCCAGACAGAATCTGAGGTCACGCTGAGAAGCAGATGTGGGCTCCAGCTGTGGGTCTCTAGCCAGTGGCTTTGGCGATCTGGATAAACCAAACAATCTGGAAATGGGGACCGTTTCAGATTCAGTTGAGGACTGGACTCCATTAAAGACAGCCGAAGTTCCATTGTTCTGAAGCCAATTAGAGGGAGGAAGGGACCGGGGTGGCTAGTCTGCTTAATTGGTTGTCATCTTCACTAGACTCCCAGCTCCTGAAACACTTCAGTAATGAGGCAGAGGAAAAGGTTACCGCCTGGGCCTGCTAATAAAGAGCCTTCCAGAACCTGACAGAAATTGAAGGTGCCCTGCAGGCTGTGCTGAGCTGACTAGGCCCGAGAGGTGGGAGCTTGAAGCCAAATTTGCAGACTCTGGGTACTTTTGAAACAACGGCAAAGACATTCTATCAGGCCTCCATGTTTGGTCTCCCACGGAGAGACCGTTAGCCTGTTTTTCAGCCGTCATCGTCCTTTCAGCATATGGAGAGCTGTTTTCAGCCCCCTCTCCTGAGGTCACGCGGGTTTTTCCTGCCTGCTGTGTCAGACACGCACGTGTACCTCCCAGTCCTGCGTCTGTGTCCAGCTGGTGCCTGCCTCGGCATCACCATCCCCAAGACGCCTCGTCCAGCTCTCAGACTTGGTTGGTCCTCGGTATCCCCTGGCTTCCACTGTTCCAACGCTTACCACCATATCGATGCCTTCCTCTATACTGGACTGGGAGCTTGTGGAGGTGAGGGGCGACCTGTGAGTCACCTCAGTGTCCCTGGAGCACAGCACAGGTTCTGCCGGTGCCATGGCTATCGTGACCATCGCTGGCTACACCTGCAATGCTCCTTCCTACTTCGGCCATTCGGCCAACATCCACCAAGCTCCTACCCCTCCATTCCGGCTGGAGCACCAATGAATGGCTCAGTCCCTTCCCAGGGCTCTCCCAAGTCGGATGGATTTCCACCACATATGGGGGACAGGCCTTACGGCAGAGGAAACGGAAAGCCCTACCCCAGTCCTGTAGAATAAACAGTTCAGTGAATTCTGCTCAGTTCTAGCAGTAAAGGCTTGCATTCCCAATAACTTGCCTGCCTTTATTTCCCTTGCCATTTCTTCCCTCTCCTGCATTCCTCTTTGACCTCTGACTGCAGAGGTCAACAATTTGATGCAGAAATGTAATAGCTTGTTCTGTCACTGTTTCAAGTGAGAGTAAATCCGGGAGACATGCCATGGGTCCCTGCTCTCTCCCTTACTTTTGAGCTTTGATTTTCCAACCCCTGAAGAAGTGATAAGCCTGCCTTGCCTGCCTTCCTTCCCTCCCTCCCTCCGAAGGCTGTTTAAGATTCTGTTTGTGAGCTGTTAAGAACAATGCAGATATGCATGATTGAGACTCTAATGAGTCTTCAGAACTAGGTTTGATCTCCCCAGGTCCTTAGCACTTAGCAAAAGATTTGGCAAAATGTCAGCATTCCATAAAAATCTGCTGTGTTGATTGACCCTGAATGCTGAAGAAAAAGAGGGTTTCCCTGCCCCCAAAGTTGGGGGACCGTGGAATAGACTAGAGATTAGAGTGGGGTGAATTTCTCTGCATCCCATCCACATGACAGTCACTTCCCGTACCTCCCCGAGAGGCAGGTGTGATCACCCTCACCTACAGATGAAGACGTGGAGGCTGAAAACAATCAGGCTGCCTGCCCGTGCTGATAGAAATACACTGAAATGTAGGCTGGCTTCCAGGCCTCCTCCCACTGCCCACCTGTATTTTGTGGCCACCTCTAGTCAGTGTTAATTCCTCAGAAAGGATTTGTGGCAGGCCTTGACCTGTGTCTTCATCTTCATCCACACTGATGGTGGAAACGTAATTCCTGCTTCCTCTGTTAGCCCCTTTCCTAGGCCAGCTAGTCAGAGGACCAGGGAATCCATTTTTGCGGTCTTCATTAAGGAAGAGCTGTGTGCTAGAGGAGTCTCTGAAGCTGCTGGGTACCTGAGGCCTGAAGATAATGAGCCAGCAGCTGCCTCTTTCTTCTTCACATGTCTGCAATTAGCAAGTGCTTCCTTAGTTGGCTGTTCTCAGGTCAGGAAATAGGCCATAGGAGAGGGCTTCAGCTGGAGGTGAGCTGGCAGAAGGAGTGAGAGCCTTCAAGCTGTGAGGCCAGGGAAAGGGAGCCTTGTTTGTACCTGGGCTTCAAGCTTTCAGTAGATGACAGCGTAAGAAGAAGGGGGAGGTGGAAAGCGATCTCTTCTTTATGCGAGGTGATAAACCAGGGGAGAGAGATGGAGAGGTGAAAGGGCAGGATGAAAGAGTGTCAGAAAGAGCTGTCACTGTAAGAGGCAGCTTTCCGACAGCAATTTACCCTTTGTCTCACTCTGTCCTCCCAATCGCTCTCTGTGGGAGGCCTATAATTCCCACCTGACAAATGAGGAGTCTGAGAATCAGAGAGGTTAAATGATTCAGACAAGTGTGGTAGCTTGCCCAGACTCAGACTACGTGGCAGATAAAAGCAAACAGTTATGTAAAAAAAAAAAAAAAAAAAGGAAAGGAAAGGTTGGTGTATTCTCACTGGCCTGTGATCGCAGTTACTTGAGAGGCTGAGGGAGAGGATCACGAGTTCCAGGCCAGCCTGAGCGACAGAGTGAGTGCCAGACCAATCTGGGCTATTTGCTGAAACTCGGTCTCAGAAACAAAACAAAACAAAGAGGGAGAAACCCCCCCCACACACACATACAGTGGCAGACAGGATTGAATTGAATGATGGAGAACAAAGAGAAGAGGAGCAGGGCTGTGTATAGATGTCGGAGCCAGGGAACCCTGAGACCAAACTCAGTTCCCACCAACAGCCTTGTGGAGCTCCACAATCTCCTGGAACATTTATCTTCCAGTGTATCAGTGTATAGGCTGGGATGCTGATACTTACCCATGAGGCTGCTGTGCAGGTTCAATGGGAGGGTATCTGTAAAGTTTCTAGCTTGGTGCATGGCATAGACGAGATGCTAAGGGTACCAGAAGAGAAAGCCTGAGGCTTCAGAAGGGGAAGAGCAAATAGAACTTGTCCTCCAGAGCCCAGACTAGAGCTTGGAAGGATGGAGTGAGGAGGAGGTGAAGAAAGAAGAAGCAAAGGTCCCCAACGGGACTGGGCATGTGTGGAGTTGATGGCAGAGTGCCTGCCTGGGGTGTGCAGGGCTCTAGATGCTATCCCCAAGCAGGACAAAAGCAACAAAGTCTAGAAGCCGGGTTTCCCCACGGGGGCTTTTCCTTACCATGACGCGCCAGCTTGCTTCCCCCAGCTGTAGGTGATCTGAAGAGCACATGGCTGGCATCCCTTCCCTTCCTTCCCCCAGCCACCACCTGCACGGAGAGTGAGCTCAAGGATTAGCCAAATGCTTTGGACCTGTGAAGCACTCAGGTTCCATACACAGGCACCCACTCTTTCAGCTCACACCTGACATCCCCCACATCCCTCCCAAGGCACCAGGCTATACAAGTCACAGGCGTTTCAGCTCAGTTCACGTTGAAGGAATTCTGCAAGGTAGACAACAGGATTTTCATTTGCAAACCAGGAAGTTCATTTGTCAGCAGAATGAATGATTTGCCCAGGATTAAATAGTCACTGGTGGAGCCAAGATCTACGTGGCTTTAAAAGGTGTTGGGGCAGCCAGGCGTAGTAGCACAGGCCTTTAATCCCAGCAGTCAGGGAGGCAGAAGCAGGCAGATCTCTGTGAGTTCAAGGCCAGCCTGGTCTACAAAGTGAGTCCAGGACAGCCAGGGCTACACAGAGAAATTCTGTCTCGAAAAACCAAAACAAACACACAAACAAAAACTGAAACGTGTTCCGGCAACCCTTGACCCTTACACAGAACCCTCTGTGCATGGACTTAGTCCTCCCTGCTTCATGCCTGAGCTCTGACATCTCTTTTTCTCCCTAGGGTTTGACTTCTTTGAGGCCAGCGCCAAGGAGAACATCAGCGTGAGGCAGGCCTTCGAGCGTCTGGTGGATGCCATCTGTGAGAAGATGTCCGACTCGCTGGACACAGACCCCTCCGTGCTGGGCGCCTCCAAGACCACTCGTCTCTCGGACACCCCGCCCCTGCTGCAGCAGAACTGCTCATGCTAGGCCCCAGCCTCCCGTCTCCCCTCCTCACGCCCACTTACACCCTGCTTCTCTCTGTTACTGTCCGCTACCGACCCCAGGCAGGCAGGGGGCCCCAATTACAGATACCAGCGGCGCGGGCTACTGTGTGGGTGAAGGAGAGTCCTTTTAAACAGAAAACTCCCTTTTATGAAGGACGCTCACTACAGAGACTTGAAAAGGATCTTTTCTGCCCTTAAAATGAAAGTTCCTTCGTTTACCAAGACAGCCCTCCCACACTCACGCCTCAGGGGCTGGCCAGAGTGTAAAGTGAGGCCCACCCGCACAGCTAATCCTATTAAAGAAAATGTCTCCAAGTACAGCCCGCTTGCTTCCTGTCAGGCTCCCTGTGGGCATCTCTCTCTGAAAGCCACGCTTTGCTCGCTTTGCTGGGCAAAGCCCTGAGCCTGTTACCACGGATGCCCACAGGGCCTGGGCAGTTGCTGTGGTGACAGGACAGTCTAATCTCTGGAGAGCTCGGGCTCTAGCGTTGCTGAGGGAGCAGAGGCTGAGTCAGAAACACACTTGAAAGAACAGGATTTTTCATCTGCAAAATGTCAAAGGCCCCTGTCATCTAAAAGCACAAGGACAAGACGGGGAGAAAAGAGCAAGGCAGACAGGGCCGGGTCTCACCTCTTTAGCTGCTCTCTGCCTCACGATGTAGCCCTAAGCTTTCCTCAGACTTCCTATTTAATTCAGGTTGGCCTTGAACCTAATCCTCCCGCCTCAGCTTCCCCAGTGCTGGGACTACATGTGTGTAACATCACACCCAGTTTCTCCCGCTGGCTCTTGACTTTGGGAATGTCATAAAATCTGTCACTGATTCTTGCACTCCCAGAATCTGAAAAGTTTGAAGCCGTTGAGATCACTCCCAGATTTGTCTAGTTTGACCAGCGGGCTCCAAGGTTTCCGATTCTGACAGGCGGCTGCCAGGCATCACAGACAAATGTGTTCTGTGACCTGCGTGGCTTTGGGAGGGATCTGCCTACAGTGGCTGGGAGCGAAGGACCCACAGACGCAGGTACAGACAAGCTGGAATATGGTGGCTGCAGGCACCGAGGGAGACTGCCACCAGCAGCCGGAAACTCAGTGTCCTCCAGCTCAGCCAAGTGAGGAGGCAGGTTAGCTGATGGAGGCATGTGTGTGCATGCGGGTCTCTGTCCTGACCAGGCTCAGGCTGTAGATGCCAGCAGCAGGAAGCTGTGGTTGATACATCCTTAATGGACCAGGAAAAGGCCTTGCTGTTCCTACGGGTCCAAGGCACTGTGGTCTTGGGCATGGCTGTGCTAGTGTCAACAACACAGGTTCATTCTGAACTTTATCCCTTCCCCTCGAATCTCTCTTTTAAAATGTGCCTTCTATCAGACAGGAGCAGGGGCTCAAGCCTGTAAGCCTAGAGTATGGAAGGTTGAGGCAGAAGGGTCAGCTTTCCAGGCCAGCCTGGGCTGCAGATCCCTGTCCAATATATATATATATATATATATATATATATATATATATATATATATATAAAGCAAGCATGTCTTTTGGGCAAGCATCAGAGCTTTCAAAGTCAGGACCTATCTTTGTTTCAAACTGAAAATGATTCGTGGAAATCCTTCATCCTCCCATCCCGTCTGTCCTAGTGCCGCTGTTAGCAGTCTGTCCGTCTCCCCGAGTGTCCTTGGCTAAGAGCAAGAATCATGACCTACTATTTTCCAGGGTCAAACCTCCCTGTAAATCCATTCTTCACAGGGTCTTCCTCTCATCCTGCCCATTTCTTTAACCTGTCAGGCACTCCTGAGCATCCCAAGTGGAAAAGGTGAATCAAAGCAGACTAAATCCAAGGGGATATAATCCTGGAGCAGGGGGTGCAGGGGATGAGGAAAGCTGTACCCCCAGGTGTCACACCTCTGTCCTCTTTTTCCCTGGACTAGCATCTATCACAGAGATGGCTAACTCTGTTAAAGTCCCTTCATCAAAAGCTTGGGGAAGGGAGGAGTAAAATTTCCCTGAGGTGGTTAGCTCTTGGTTCTAGTTTGCTAGGGACACTGGAACATCCCTGTATTTTAGCTGAAATAATGACACGGAGCCACCCATAATCCCTGACGATCTTCCCAACCACAGCTCGACTCCATAGCCTCCCGCCCTAGTGTGTTACCTCAATATTCAGTGTGTATTTTAGGAGGAAAATATCTCAGTTTTCGGTGTTTCAAAAATCAGCTCATTGTACTGGAAAGGCACAGCTGGCATCGGGTCCAGTGATCAAATGAAAGAGCCAAACAGAGCCGGCTCCGTGAGTATGCTGCATTTCTTTGACACACTGGAGAAGACAGAGTTTAGGTTTGGAATTTAGGACGTCCGGACCTTGCCATCTCATCAGGGCTGCTGCTGGACATCACGCTTACATTGCACGAAACGTCGTTCCCAGCAACGTCTGTGTATTAACTTATTTATCTTGCTGACATTTTTTTTTTCCAAGGGAGTCACTTTAATCAGGCTCATTTAAAGATGAGGAAATGAGGCTCTGGTTTGCATAAGGTCACAATAATCAGCAAATGGTAGATTGGGGATTCAAACCCAGGAAGCCCATTCTAAAGTCTGTGCAGCGTTCTCCACCACAGCTCTTTCTGATAGATGTGATGTGACGCTTGGAATCCTGCCAGTGTCGGCAGATCCAAGCCAGCTTGAGAAAAGATGTCTGTCTGTGGTGTGCTAACAAATTGCTCAACTGCCCGGACTAATCTGAGGTGATGGATAGCCAGTGTTCGGCAGAGTTTCTGAGGCAACCAGATCCCATGGGCAAGGAACGCCCATCGTTCCTTAAGGCCAAGTGCTGACTTGGTCTGTGTCCCTGCCTCTGTGGAGCAATGCCTGAATACCTGTCTGGCTCCCAGGCAGAGACCTGAGCGGTCTCCATGCTCCAACCGTTGGCATCTTTGACTAAGGGAAACAAACACAAACAAACGGCAACAACAAGACAGTATATTCCCTTCTCAGGGCTTGGGTCCCCCCCGTGCTTTATACATTACACGGCTGCCAATGAGTGTCATGGAAGCTCACTGTTTTCTCTGTGCAAGGACACCCATCCACCTTAGCGCTGAAATGTCACATCGAAGTTCTCATAATGCCTGGGTGTTTCAGTGCCCATATTCAGTAATATTGCATGTCCAGGGAAAGGCTGAATCTTCTACTTCAGAAATTACTCAGAAGCCAGTCGAGGGAAGCCAAGCATCTTCGTGAACGACAGGAGTCAAGAGTCAGGCGCTGTTGAGCCAGCTCTTCTCCAGGCAACAGACAAACAGGCCTGCCTTCGAGATGGCAATCCCCCCCACCTCCCCGCCCTGCCCCGTGACCTCCTTTCTGTTTGGTGGAAGGCAGCCGCTTCCTGCTGATTGCAGCACAGCCTTCATCAATCACAGTAATAGCGCAATTAGCCACCAAGGCAGGAGCTGCATAAAATGTGTTAGTGGCAACTTGTCCCAGATTTCATCTTCCTAAACAAATAAAAGAAGGTTAAAAAAAAAATTGGCCTTTAAAGAGGTGAAAGTAGGCCAGAAGTGCTTCGAATCTGTTTTAAATGTAGGTGTGTCTGCAAATACAAAGTGATTCCTGACTTGTAATTGTTTCATTAGTGGGTAGAATTGTTCATTTGTGCTGGCCGCAGAGGGATACAGTGTATCTGGAGGACTCAGACCCATCAAATGTTAGCTAGAAAGTGGCTCAGAGGAGACCTTTTCCAGCCTATTTCCCAGGCGAGAAGACAAAGATTCGAGGGATGGGAGGAAATCCCCTAAACATCCAGTCCCTGAGTCATGGAGCCAGGACTAGGTCTTGGATGAGCTCAAAGAAGAAATTCACCTATTCCAAGTACCTCAGGGCCCAGTAATATTAAACACTGGACAAGTATCACAGATAAAAGACCAATGATCTCTGTCTGCCGGGCACTTATATTTAATGGTGATACTTAGAAGATCTTACGATATCATTATCCCCATTTGGCAGAGAAGGAAATGGACCTAGCAAAGCAAATGTGCCCAAGACAGCCTCTGGCACCATGTGAATCTACCCCTGTCTGAGTCATAGCCGTTCAGTTTTCTTCCTCACACTGAGGCAGTGTCTCCAGGTTTCTCCCTTGAACCCCTGCTCCTCACTTCCTTTGTGGCGTAGTTTTAGTACAGAGTGACAGGAGCACCCTTCAGGACCGACTCTCCCACCCACATGACCTGCCCCTGCTCCAAAGCTCCTTCCCTGGATATTGGGCTTCATGGGGTCTCTGAGGAATGTTTGCTCAACTTTGCCAAAGGTTTGAAAGAGAGGAAAGGAAGGAGAGCAATTAATGTCCCAGTTGGTGTCCCTCAATTTCAGATTCCTCATCCCAAGCCTAACCCGACCGACTACCCGCCAGAGCTGCACAACCAAGCAACTCGTGGTTTGTTAGTGTGTACCAGAGACTGGGCCGTGGGACACATGCTGTTGAGTTGTTTAAGATCTAAAGCTGTTGTATAAAGTATTCCTTCAGCAACTTAACACACACAAACACACACACACATACTAATGGCTTAAGAGAACAAACTGGTGTGTATGTGTCTGTGTCTGTGTGTGTGTGTGTGTATGTGTGTGTCTGTGTGTGTGTGTGTGTGTGTGTGTGTGTCTGTGTCCACATACGTGTGGAGGCCAGTGGCTGATGTCAGGTGTCTTCTTCCATAGCTTTCCTCTTTATTTTTTGAAATTTTCCCGAGAACCCAGCTCAGCTTTGGTGAGACTAGCTGACAATGGGGCCCAGCGAAGCTCCCAGCTCTGGGATTACAGGTGTGTAACAGCATGTCCAGCTTCTACATAAGTCCTGGAGATGACACTCAGGCTCTCGTGCGTCCGTGTCAAACACTTCGCCAACCGAGCAACACCCCAGCCCTCAGATGCACCACCCTTTGTACTAGGCTCTTATTAACTTATGATCAAAAACATACTGTTTCTTCTCTGGCTCTCAGTTTGCCCCCTTCCACACATCCTTCCAGCTCAAAAGTAAAAATTCTAATTTTTACCATCTAGCTTTGGGGAACGGGCTTGAAGTTTACTCAGGAGAACGCTTCCCCGGCAGGCCTGAGGCGTCCAGCCCAGCACTGCAGAAATCGGTGGTGATGGCAGCACGCACCTAGGAGGCCAGCACTAGAGAGGTGCGGGCAGGAGAACCAAGGTCATTACCCAACACATGTCGAATTGGAAACCAACCTTTGAAACGTGAAACCCTGTCGCCAACAAACAAACAAACAAACTACAAAACAAGCCCAGGTCATTCAGGAAATCCCACTGCTGTTGGTTTTCTGATCAAGACTATAACTGAAGAAGAGAGAGCTTGCCGTCTCCACTCTTCTCTTTCCTGTAGCACCACCACCCCAGTCTCCGTCTCTGTTGCTATTTCTCAGCGACCTCCACCATCTCGAGAATCCACCCCTAAGCAGAATGGGTTTGTAGCATGTGCCGTGTTGCCTATTACATCTACCATTTTGAAGTGGTCAAACATCAAATCCCTAGAACAGAGAGTCTCGGAGAGGAGACCTGGGGAAAAGGTCAGTGGAGAGCAATAAGCCGGTCCCGGAAGAGCGTGCTTGGATCGCTGGCACCCTTTGGTTTCTGGTGCATCCTTTCCTAGGCTCAGCAATGGGCGGAGATGAAGATAGCAGGCTGAGCACCCTGGTTAAGCCACTCCCTATTTCTGGGCTTCAGGAGTTGGACTGGATGGTTTTATTGGGCCCTCTTGGCACCAAAGCACTTTGATTCAATGCCCATTTTCTGTAAGAGCTGCAAGTAGAAAACAGAATTTTGGCAGGATTCTCTCATTACGAAAGCCTTCCTCTTCTAGGGCCTGATAAAAACATCTGAGGCCGTGGGACCCTCTGTTACTCAGCCGGGCTAACAGTCTGGTTCCTGGGGCTGGGGCACTCATGCCTGGCTGACCTAGGACAGAGGTATCTCAGGAGTTGCAAAGTAAGAGAAAAAAAGTCTTTGATGAGATGCCGAAACTGGAGCATAGACTCACGTGCTGGAGAACAGGCAGCAGGCAGCTGTGTTTAAGAACCAGAAATACATCCCGATTCAGGGAACACAACATACTGAGTGACGCACGAGTGGCAGGCAGGGTCGGGAGAGAGCTTTCTGAGGACAAAACCTGAATTAGAGCTAGAAGCCTAAAAGCCAAGCGAGGAGATATTCGCATGCGGCAAATTATCTTCACACTTCTCCAAGCATCAGACCTCAGGGTGGGGTCCACTGAGGCACTGTGGAGGAACAGCTAAGCATAGAGGACTTATACATAACTGCTTCGGCAGTCGGACCAATCCACATTCAGTTCTTGATTTTTTTTTTCATCACTCATTTTGAGACTTTGGAGTTTCAGTTACTTCCTATGACATAGGAGACTAATACCTACCTCGCAGGGCTGGTGGAATGATGTCTTAGTTTGGGTTTCATCACTGTGAAGAGACACTCTGACCAAGGCAGCTCTTAGAAAGGAAATCATTTTGTTGGGGCTGGCTCACAGTCTCAGAGGTGTAGTCCATTGTCATCATGGAAGGAAGCATGGCAGCATGCAGGCAGACACGGTGCTGGAGGAGGAGCTGAGGGTTCTTTTTGTGTGTTTGTTTGTTGTTTTGTTTTGAGGCAGGGTTTCTCTGTGTAGCCTTGGCTGTCCTGGACTCTCTTTGTAGACCAGGCTGGTCACTACAGTTAGAATAAATGACCAAAGAAAAAAAAAAAATCACCAAGTGCCTGGAGCACTTTCTTACCTGACCCCTGATGGTCTTTGACTCACCTTATGGAGGGTTTTTCAGTTCAGTACTCAGAGAAGGGAGACTGAGGTCCACATCCATGAAGCAACCTACTGAAGAGAGCGCGAAGGTAGGAAATTGCTTGGGTGGTTTCAGAACACAGTGGAGTTTCCTCCACGAGAGCAGGCAGTCCTAACCCTGAACTCTGCCTGTTGGACAGAGCTGGAGGCGATGGCAGCTGTCATTTATGTCGTGCGTCTGGCTTCCTCTGTGTTCAGGGAGGAGAACACCTTCCCCCTGAGCCCTCAAAATTAAACCCCAGGCAGAATCCCGCAACAGTGGTCTCTCTATACCACAGCCAGGGCCACTCTAGTCACCGAGAGATGTCCCCTCACCCAGTCTCACCATCCCCGATTCCCCCGATTGTCACTGCTGATTTATCCAACCGGGGAACAGGCTGGCCTCATGCCAGCCAAGGAGACACAGCAGGACAGGCTCAGCAGGCTTCCCCAGGAGGAGCTATTAGCAAAAACTGAGGTTGTCTCTACAGAAATGAGCACAAAGGGGAGTATTAGCCTTCATGTCTTTGCGCCAGATGCTAAGTGGATGTCTAATGCCTTTAAAGTTCCATGCGCTCTGTCCTGGCACCTCTCTTCAGTGAATGGGAAATATATAACATCACACAGGTTCTGAGTTTGTACAAATACAGAGAGGTGATGGGTAAAGAGTGGCCTACACAGTACGGAAGCAGAAGCTTCCATTTGCAAATATCCGTGGATGGTACCTTCATTTGTTTGGGCAGCAGAGATAGCTCAGCAGTTAAGGGCACCTCACTTGCGCCTCTGACAGAGGATCAGACTTTGGTTCCCAGCACCCAGAAAGAACAGATCACAACCACCTGCAACTCCAGTTCTAGGGGGTCTGATCTTGGATCTTGGATCTTCTGATCTTGGAGAGCACACACACACACACACACACACACACACACACACACAGACAGACACACGTGCACATACAACTCTAGAAGACACACACACACATACAAATAAATAAACCTTAAGAAGAACTTTGGGAGGGAAACTCTTGCGTTCTCCAGAGACCCTAAAAGAAAATTGTGTAAAAGACCCAGTGCAATGCAATAGAAGTTACAATGCAGCACAAGAAGATACTGAGGGACTCAGAAAAGGCTGGCCGGTGGTCCGGGCACTTGGAGGTCCGGTCAGGAAGCTGGTCACAGTCCATCAGAGGAGGCAGAAAGCGGGCATCAGCGTGTGCCTCCATCAGCCTAAACCTGTATGAGCTCCCACAGAGGGGCCTGAGGCAGGGACGTGCTGGAGCTCCTAGGAAATCGAAACAAAAGCACAGGACCGGTCACTCCAGAAATGTGGAAGGTGCTTTCTCCTCACCCCTCAGCTGCCTGCCCCTCTCGCTTGTAAAACGAGACTAAGAAGGTATTGGAGTGATTGCAGTCTATCTCAGTGCAGTGGGGAAGCCTGCCCATTTTTTTAACCTGGTTAATGCCTCCCCACTGTGTAGACCTTGGTGGACCAGATGGACACAGAGTAGAGACAGTGGAAGCCCTGGATTCTGAATCCACTCACAGTTCTTTCAGTTATGGGCCCAGAGAGATGCTTCAGGGATAAAGGTACATGTCACCAAGACTGATGGCTGATTTCAACCCTTGGAACCCACAAGGTGGAAGGACAGAACCAGCTCCTAAAACTTGTCCCTTGACCCCTACATGTGTACTGGGCATGTGTGCTCAAAAATGTGGAATTATATATATATACATATATATATATATATATATATATATACACACACACATTTATATATGTGCACACAAAGTTAATATATATATTTAATTTTAAAAAGACTATTCTTAGCTGAATGTGGTGGAACACACCTTTAATCCCAGCTCTTGGTAGGCAGAGGCAGAGGCAGAGGCAGAGGCAGAGGCAGAGGCAGAGGCAGAGGCAGAGGCAGAGGCAGAGGCAGAGGCAGAGGCAGAGGCAGAGGCAGAGGCAGAGGCAGAGGCAGAGGCAGAGGCAGAGGCAGGCATCTCTGTGAGTTGAGGCCAGTTTGGTCTACAAAGCCTGGTCCAGGACAGTGCTACACACAGAGAAACCCTCTGTCAAAAAAACAAACAAGCAAGCAAACAAAAAAACTAAAAAAAAAAAAAAAAAAAAAGAATTAGCAGAAACACATGTTTACCAGTCCCAACAGGAGGAGGAGAATCCAGTAGCTCAGTAGCTCATGTGAAGTCCAGCAGGCTTATCTATCTGGCTTTATAACAATTATCTATGACTTGGCTTCACTCTCCTCTGGGGTAGCTTTCTTTTCTGACTTTTCTTCCAGTATATCCACCTGGACAGGGGCAGAGTGCCTCTGCCTCACAGTTTGAGCAAAAGTCATAGATCATGGGCGGAATAGAATCAGTAGTCTAGGGTCAATCATTTCGAGGAAGGATGAGGTGCTGCGGTTGGTTGATTAGTGCTTACTTGCACCTGAAGCAGATGAACGACAAACAGGAAGGGAGCCACGGAGGAAGGCATGGTGTAGTTTCCAGAAGAGAAGGGAGCACTTACCAGATAAGAAGAAGATCAGGTAGTTACAGGCATCACAGATCAGAGCATTCCACAAAAATATAGCCAAAAACTAGATGGAGGAGGACAGGCATAGGCTTTGGTCCCCTCCCCCATGTGAGAATGGAAGGAGAGTTGGAGGGAGGTGCTGACTAAAGGCAGGCAAGGGTTGGTATATAGGGCTGAATACATTAGGTACCAGTAAGAGGTTTGGAGGGGGCCGCGTGGAAATCCAGCCTAGGCTCTTAGCACAAAGCCCCATGCTCTGGTGTGTGACTGCTTCTCTTAGGGGAATGGATATTTGAATAAGTCACGCACAAGCGTTATCTGGACAGTAAGCCAGGAGTAGAAGAACAATGTCCATCCAGAGGGGATATCTGTCCCCAGTTTGCACAAACAAGCTATCATGCAAAATTATATCCCTCACTGCACAGGAATAAGGTATGTTTAAGTCCTGGTTCCTGGGACTGGAGAGTGCAGCCTTCTTTGGAAAGGGGTTGTTCGCATATAACCATCAAGCTAGGGACTTGGGTGTTTATCAGAGTAAGCAGGGGAAGATTTTTCATACACAAGGACACAGAAACAAGGAGGATGGCGTATAAGGGTGGGAGGCAGAGACTAGAGTGACGGAGCTGGAAACCAAAAACCAAGGAATGGAAAGGAGAGCTGCCAACACCGGAAGCTAGGAAATGCGCATCACACAGAACACA
Source organism: Meriones unguiculatus (assembly GCF_030254825.1). NCBI lineage: Eukaryota > Metazoa > Chordata > Mammalia > Rodentia > Muridae > Meriones > Meriones unguiculatus. Next base: position 86,935,713 of record NC_083360.1, read on the forward strand.
ACCCCCTCCCCCCCCCCCGGCTTTCCTCCTGCCATGAGCCTTTGGAGGAACCGACCTTGTAGACAGCTTTATCCTGGCCGCCCAGTCCCCAGAACCAGAAGGGCCCTTTACGTACAGAAAGCAAAGAGTGTTGGTGCCGAAGAATGTAGCTCAGTTGGTAGAGTGCTTGCCTAGCATGCTCAGAGCCCTGGCTTCAGTCCTGAGCACCCCAGAAGCTGGGTGGTGATACATGCCCTTAATCTTAATCTGGGAAGTAGGGTGTGGGGTGAGAAATTTAAGGGATCCTCCGCTCTGTAGCCAGATCATTCCACAAAAGGTACTTAAAACCTGGGCGGCAGAGGACAAGCATATGTCATACTCCCCAGAGACCAGTTTGATACCAGCCTAGGATATAGGAAACCCTCTCTGGGGGAGGGAGGGGGGGAAGAAGGGAGGGACGGAGGGCGGGAACAGGGCGGGGGAGAGAATATTTTCAAATAATAGTAGAAGATAGAGTGAGGGGGCAAGTGAAAGGCGAAGGGACGCTCTTATGGATCAGAGGGAAAAACGGGTTAAGTTTAAGGTTGGAACATCTGTGCGTGTCCCCTCTGTCCCCTTAGCTCCCAGCCATGCTTCCCTATGTCAGAGAACTTACTCTGTTCTAGACTGCAGTCTTTGGGTCACCGTGGACTAATGACACAGAACACAGGTTTCCTAATGACACAGAACACATTTTCCTTCAAGGTACGCACTGTCCCTCCTATGATAAACCAAGCAAGCAGGAGGCGACTGTGCCTAAGGGGCCTGGGGGCCACACGGACAAAGGAAATGAGAAACTGGTAGCCCTACCAACAATACTGGGTGCCACTGAAATGTGCCGGGGTAAACCAGGATGGCTCTGAACAGCCTGCCGGCGGGGAGGAGCAACAAGGCTGCAACGCTGCTTGCTTGGAGACAGCTGCGTCTCCGTCGCAGCCCTTCGTCTTCTACCTCCTGCGTTGCACTGATCACCAAGAGAAATGTTATTTGCTTCGTTGGGTTTCACGGCAGCACCGGCCTTGCCTTGTGTGTTCATGCTGTCTGCGCTAAGTTATCTGTTCCACAAGAGAACTCTGCTACAAATTTCTCGTTTGTAAACATGGACGGATCTCGCCCCCCACAGTTGTGAGGATAAGACGCAGGTTATGTCAGTGCTCATACCGGTGACTGGTGCAGACTCCACAGTCAGCTCCAGCTAACACTTTGATGGTGCCCCGCCAGGTTCCAGGCTATTGTAAGTCCCTCACTTACACTTCGACTTTAAAATCATAATCCCCTGATGAGTTCTGTTCTGTTGTTATCCTTACTGCCCTGATTTATGATGGAGAACAGAGCAGGACCCCATGTAGCCGGGGGGCCTGATCCTCCCGCTTCCACCTTCCAATGGCAGAAATGACAGGCTCTCCCCACCCTGTCTGGTTTATGCAGTGCTGGAGATTGAGCCCAGGGCTTTGTGCATGCTTTGTAAACCCTCTAGCAAATGAACTATAGCTCCAGCCCGGTCACGTGGAAAAATGGAACTTGAATTGAAACCCAGGAATCTCTTCCCTTCATCAATATGGTATAGGGCATTAGTTAACATAAACCCTCCCTGAATATTTATTCCAACGCATTGGGTCAGGAACTGAAGCAGGAATGGACGAGCGATCACGGTTTTGGGTCAGTGATCTTTCAGCTTCTGGCTTCCGAGGCTGTGCTTGTCACTTGCTGTCTGCTTCCGGCTGCTCAGTGGACTTATGGATCCTGTCGAACTGTAAGCCCAAATAAACTCACTCTTTCCAAGTTGCTTTGGGTCACTGTGCCTTACCACAGAAACAGAAAAGTAACTGCTGCACGCAGCTAGCTGTGCTTGCCGTCGGCATTCTGGAGTCCAGGCCGAGGAGGTCAGCTAGGTGTGTACTGGTTTTTGGTCACCCCAGATTGGAGCCCACAAACATCACTGTCGATCAGCTAATATCCAAGGGTCGTGTCTAACATGCATAGTGGATATTCAGGCTGGAAGATTGCTTTCAGCCTCCGTATTTGCCGCTTTCAGTAAATGATTCGTGTATATTATCTGGTCAGAGGCATGGAAGACCACGCGGCTTAAGGTTACGACTATATGTTAGCTTGGGTTGTGAAAGTTGATTACAGTTGAAATCCACTGTCAGGAAGGCTGACTGGTAACACCCTTTTCCATCCCTCCCCGTTCTCCCCCTCCCCCCCCGCCTCGCCATGCAGCTCTGGCTGTTTTGGAACTCACGCTGTAGACCAAGCTGGTTTCGAACTCAGAGTCCACCTTCCTCTGTTTGCCAAGTGCCAGGATCAAAGGTGTGTTCTCTTAAAGACAGGTTAGACAAGCAGTTTGACTATACACCATGAGTCTTACATGACTTCCTGGTGCATTGTTACCTCTGGCTGTGAGATCCGGCAAAAGCTCCAGGCTCTTAAAATGTAAGATGGTACTGCATTGCCACATATGTTAGGTTCCTGGAGCCAGGCATGGTGGCACTCATCTGTAATGTCAGCAGTGAGGAGGCTGAGGCAAGAATAGCAATCAGTTTAAGGCCGGCATGGGCTACACGAGACCTTGAAGGCAGAAGGAGAGGTGAGGAGGAAAGAAAGCGAGCAAATACTTGCTTGGTTGTCTCTGAATGACTCGGGCAAGAAGACCTTATCTTAAAAGAGTGGAAGGTGAGGGCCAACTCTCAAAAGCTAACTTCTGACCTACACACACACACAGACACACACAGACACACACACAGATAAACAGACACATACAGACCGACTGACCGACAGACAGAAACATGCAGATAACATCGCTTTTCAGGTAACTTATATTTTTGCGACTTCTCAGAGCTTTGTTCATTTCCCAGGATTACAGTTGCCACCCTCTGGCAACTGTCTGGAGATGCTCCAGCAGATAGAAACAGCAGCTCTCCCAGAGGAAGAAAGAGCGTTCACACAGCGATGCTTCACGACCGGTAATTCCAGTCCCAGGGACTCCAGCGCCCTCTTCTGGCCTCCTTGGGCACAACATGTACACAGTACACAGACTTTCAAGCAGGCAAAGCACCCGTATACATATAAAGGAAAAATAAAAGGGAAAAAATTGCCACATGCTCAGATCTATCCAGCAGTGTAATAGACACTAATAAGTAATCTCCCTTTTGAGATTACCTGAAATAGAATGGTTTACTCTGTCATTTCTCCAGGGGCCAACACTATCAGGCGTTACGGTAAAGTAGCAGAAAACAAGAATGTCCCCTCTCCATAGTTCATTAATTCACTCTACAGTGTAACATGCTTTTACTCATTCACTTAGTGATTACTTCCTGAGCACACACGGCATGCGAGGCCTTGGATTAGAGTCCAAGGATATAATGATAAAAGAGATTCCCTTTCTCCCTTTATTTTTTGAATTGTTGGGTGAGCCTCAGACCCTCAGATATCCTAAGCAAGTGACTTACTTCTGAGGTACATCCCTAGCTCAAAACCAATTTTTAAAAGATATAATTAAGGCAGGTGTGGTGATGCACAGCTTTAATCTCAGCTCTCATGAGGCAGAGGCAAACCGATCTCTGGGGGTTCAAAGCCAGCCTAGTCTATAGAGCGAGTTCCAGGACAGCCAGGGCTATATGGACAAACCCTGCCTCAAAATAAATAAATAAATAAGTAAATAAAAGAATGAAAGAAAAAATATCTAGGGTGCAGAATGTAGCTCACCAATACAGCACATGCTCACACATAAGACCCTAGGTTCAATCCCCAGCACCATCAGAAGAAAAGAAACGGGGAAATCTGGAAGGACACATTCTGCTATGATATTAATAATGGTAGACATATTTTCATATGTTTTTATTTTTCACTTATTTATGTCCTCTTACTTTTAAATAATATATTCCTAAAATAAAAAATATTTTAGGGCCAGGCCTGGTGGTGCACACCTGTAATCCCAGCACTCTGGGAGGCAGAGGCAGGCGGATCTCTGTGAGTTCCAGGCCAGCCTGGTCTACAAAGCCTGTCTAAGACAGCCAAGGCTACAACAGAGAAACTCTGTCTTGAAAAATAAAACAACAGCAAAAATTTAGAAATATCAAACACCCTCCAATTTATGCCTAGATCCAATTCACTTTTCATTAAAATCAAACAGGCTTTTCATGGAGCTTGGCTTCTTCCTGGAAGAGCCAAGATGCTTCTGAAAAAACTGGAAGATACTTGTCCTAGCAGATATCAGAACTGGTTACAGAAACTACACAATTAAGACCTTATATGCTTCGGCAAATGTGTAGGAAATACGCAGAGCACCTATAAAAAGCCCAGTGCCGTTAGGTCCGGGAATCACTGAAGGAAGACCTCAGACCCAGGTAGTACGCAAAAGCAAAGAGCATTCATTCTAGGGAAATTTCCAGCATGCAGGGGCCTCCATTCTATGGACGGCGACCCTGAAGTGAGCGCACAGGATCGACTGAAAGACAGTTCAGGGATTTCGCAGTGTGGTTAGGTAATCTTTATGCCGATTGGTTGGCTGATCTAGGAATTCAGGGAACTCATGATTGGTTCTGCAGCGGGGGGGGGGGGGGGGGGGGGAGGACCTCGTGGAGTGTCCAGGTAACAAAGGTGCCAATGTAAGAAAGTATCATTTGACTAGCTAGACAAAGCGGCTTCTAACTGACCTTTAATTTGATTGGTCAAGGGCTTGGGGACGTTGCTAAGTTATTATTTCTGGTTTTCAGGGAGGCTATTGAGTTATTATATCTGGTTTCCATGGACTGTAGTTTTGTGTTCGAGAAATAGAAACTCAGGCCTGTTCAGTCAGAAGCCAATTTTGAGCCTGCCGTAGAGACAGACAGTAAAAATCATTCCCCTCAGTGCAAAATGAGATCAAAATTTATATCGTAGAAAATCTTTTCAGTTTTGAAAAGATAAGGCTACACAATAATTGATCATCAGTACGGGAAAAATTAACTTTCATTCCAACTTTAAGTCATACACAGGTATCACCTATGGGTGTAGCTAAGATTTATCTTAGTATGTTTGTGCAGTTAGAACAATTGCGTACATAACCTAGGCTCTTGTACTAAGACATCTACATTGGAATGTCCGTAGCAACATTCGTTCTAAATATTAAAAGACTAGAAATGGCTGGAAAGTTCATCAGCTGTAGGATGGCTCAGTAGTTTGTGATAAAGTCCTGTAGGGGACTATTATACAGAATTGAGTGCGAACCATGTAGCCGTGTGCTTGAACTCCTGTAATGAGCAAACCCCAAAGACAGGTCACAGAAGCGTATATACTATATAATTCCGTGTATATAAGCCTCAACAGGCCTAAGAAATGACGATATATTTGCTAGCTGTGCTCCACTCCTCTCTCCAAATTCACTCTCCGTATTTCTTTGGTTCCAAGAAGGCAGAGATTTATACCACCTCCTATCCGAAGTCCCTCCTACCACCACCAGTAACCAGTGGTTTCCAGTAACCACTCCCTCCCCTCCCCTCCCGGCATCCCCGCTCCCTGCTCACTCCCCCACACCTGGAGGTAAGAGTGATTAGCTCCAGGATAATAATTTATTCTTATGATCTTATCATACCCTGCTGGCGCCCTTGTAAATAGTTTCTTTAACTTGTCTAAAATGATCCTAATTTGAGTGTGCCATCTGTCTCCCGCCAAGATTCAGACTAATACAATATTGTCTAGGAGTATATGGATCATATAAAGAAAAACATGAAAACTATTACTATAAAATTGAGGATAGGAATTGCCTCTGTGGGGAGGGAGAAAAAGGATACAGAAAAAGGAGCTTCATGGGAGACCCCATTTATATGATAATATCCTGTTTTTGTTCTTTTTTTTTTTTTACCAAAGCTATTTGTAGAAGCATATTTATTTTATGATCATTCTTTATGATTCTTTTTTCCCTGAGACAGTGTCTCATGTAGCCTAGACCAGCCTAGAACTGCCCATGTAAATGAGCCTTGCCTTGAGCTCCTCATCGTCTGTCTTTATTTCCCTACTGTTGGGTTTACAAGTTATGTGCTGATTGTTACTCTTTAACATGGCCTCATCTTTTGTAGACAGTTTCTTTTTGTATATTTTACAATAAACATTTTAGATAAGGGGCTGGGAATTAGCTCAGCTGGTGGAGTGCATTCCTAGGACGTACGAAGCCCTGGGTTTGGTCCCAGCACTGGGTAAGCTGGGAGATGGAGGAAGAAAAATCAAGGTTGTCTTCAGCTGTGTAGGCAGTGTGAGGCCAGCCTGGGATACAGGGGACCCTGTTGCCAAAAAGGAAGGATTGGGCAGGGGGTATCTGCCAGCAGTTTTCCATGAACAGCTGCTGGTGGAAAGCGCGCCCTGATACCAGGACAGGTGACTAGAGAGACATTTCAACAATTGGCTTGTGGTTATCCCAGGTTCCGTTCCTAGAGCCAAAACTGTTCCTGTTTGTTCTTGCAGGGACGCTGGTCATAAAGGATGGGAGCCTCCTCTTTATCATCATTTGCCTTGATTATGTCCTAAAAGGTCCTACCTCCCAAGGCGGTCGCTGTGGAGCTTGGAATAGGTACACATGAATCTGCTAGACGGCACAGTTTAGTCTGTAAAAGGGTCACGCACTCCTTTGTTGTTTCACCTCAGACTTAAGGAGTCATCACAACAAAACAGGTAAAAGCCCAAGTGTTGGTCAGCCAGAAAATGAAGAGTGTGTGTCAGCTGGCCAAGATTCAATTACGCACCTGGAGAGTGCATTAGGAAGAGCCCTTTGATAGGCATCTCAGAGTACTCGGAAGTAGGGGCCCTTTCAAGGAACCAGATGAAACTTAATTAAAACTGTTCGGAAAGCATTGTTTTGACTGCCCCGTGATTTTCTCGCTTGTTGACAGACTGGAGGTTAAGCTGTTACGGTGTGTGCTGGTTAGCTTCTACCAGCTTGATGGGGAATAGAGTCACCTGGGAAAACAGAACCGCCATTGACCAATTACACCCAGCAGATTGGCCTGTATGCAAATCTATGCAGTATTTTCTTGATTCATGATAGGCTTGGAAGGGCCTCGCTCTCTTCCGGTGGTGCTACCCATGGGGCAGGTAGTCCTATGTTGTATTTAAAAAGGCAAGCAGCGCAAGCCACGGGAAGCAAGCTAGGGAGAGGTCTTCCTCGACGTTCTCCTTCCCAGTTCATGTTCCTGCCTTGGCCTGCCGTGGTGATGGACCCAAAAACAGTTAAACTTAAACACGTTTCTCCCCTCTCCAGAAACCAGAGGAGGACCCTATGAAAACAACCATTATGGTTAAAAGGAATGTTAGGGTTAAAACAGGTGAGGCAGGGCTGAGAAATAAGAGGGCCTGCAGCTGAGTGAGAGACGGCCAAGCTGACGGGAAGAAGGTTCCACCCCTGTTGGCAGGCTCCAAGCCTTCCGAGAAGGCCCACCTCCTCTCAGCGCAGGAACCTATGCTAGGCATGGTAGTCCTTGCATGCCTTCTTGCGTCTATTTAAAGTCCACAGTGCTGAGGCCACCCCGCTGATCTGATTGAGTCCTCTCTGTAGTACCTGCTTCGCTGAGTTACTAGCTAAACTTGTGCTTCCTTCCCAAACAGATCGCCGCCGTTGTGCTGGATAGATCTCTGTTCAAACTGTCCGTGTGTCTGGACTGAGTGAATCCTTTCAAGCAGAGAAGAGTCGGACACCCCTACCTCCCACAGTCCCTCCCCCACCAAAAAAACAATCTATTCACCAGGGAAGACTGGGGCCCCCCTCTGTGCAGTTGTGGGAAAGTCACCACCATCACTGCTGGGGAACGACTTTCCAGTGTGGCCTTTGGTGGAGGAGCATCTCACTCTGGTAAGCACCCCCTCCTCTACGCCCTAGAAGTCTACTGATTCCCCACTGATTCCTTCAGTCTTTGGTGGAACCATATCTCCATTTGCTCCATTTATATTCACCTCCCTGGAGGAAGGGATTTCAGCAATAAAAAGAATAGCACCCACCACAACCACCACCACCAACGAATGGCTTTCATGGTGGAAGAACATGAATGTTGAAGAAGGAGGAGGGAGAGGAGGAGGGGGGAGGGGGAGGGGAAGGGGAGGGGAGGAAGGGGGGGGAGGAGGAGCTGCTAATCTAACAAAATCCAGAGGAAAGGCAACATCTTTTTATTCTTTCCACCCAGAGCCCGGTTAAGGACAGCCACTTGTGTGTATCTGTCTCCCCCTGGTGGTTGATCAGGAAATCACCTCTGCCATCATGGGCTCTTTAGGTCTTCACATTAAATGTCAAGAACTGAGGTAACAGTGAACACACCGTCAGGCCTGTAACAAATGTTCACTGAGTGTAATGGCACCAAATCCTCACAAGACCCCTACACGTATGTGTTTTGTAGATGAGAAAACCAAGATTAAGAGACTTGTCCAATGGTTGGGCCCTGGCGATGCACCCCTTTAATCCCCCCTGAGGCAGGCTGATCTCTGAGTTCAGTTCGAGGCCAACAAAGAGACTTGTCCAAGATCTTGTACGTGATTTGCGCAGGGAAGATTTAGCCCAACCCCTTTTGCGCTTTTCCTTTCTTCTGGGACTGTCTGCTCACACGCTCATGTACACACCTTTCAGGGGCCCCACTGTACATGTATACATCCGTCATCTTAATTAACCCTTACAATTCCATAGGGACCCAGTATCTCTTTCCCTGAGCTCTGTGGCTCTTGAGCACTGCATTTTATCCAGGCTCTTGTCCTTACCTTGAAACTTCTCAAGCTGATTTGAGAACAGCCCTGACTATTTGTCTCTAGGATAGATCTGTGATCTCGCCAAAGAATGTACCTGAAAACTCTTGATAACAACTCTTGCCTTAACCATGTCATCAGGCCCCATGCCCAGGACGCCAAAAACAACAACAACAAAAACAAAACAAAACAAAAAAAACCCTCCCTATTTGCTTGTTTCATAGGCTTTTCTTTTCCATTTTGTTTTGGCATTTTTTTTTTGTCTTATTGGTTTTTTTGTTTATTTGGTTTGATTTTTGCTTGCGGGGTTTTCTTTTTTAGAGAGAGAGAGAACACAGCTGGATGGGTAGGAAGTGGGGAGCATCTGGGAGAAACTGAAGGAGGAAACAAGATAAAAATATATTGCATGAAAATTTTAAAAATAAAGTTCCTAAAAGCAACTGATAATCATAAAAAGAGTATCATCACAGAATATAATTTCCAAATAAGGTAAGTGTGTGTGTGTTTGTGTGTGTGTGTGTGTGTGTGTGTATTGGAAGAGTCCAGCGTTGCTTAAGACTGAGAGCCAATGAGAGTGGCTACCTCTACCCAGGGGAGGTTTTAGCAATTTAAAAATTATTCCAGGTCATGGACTCTTGGAATTCACAACACTGGATCTTGAAATGCCAGACATCTGCTGTAATAGTATTGCCTCTGCTATGTGGGCTTGGCATCTTAAAATAGTCTATAAGTGAATGGGAGAACAAATTGAAGTTTAAATGGCAAGCATTAGCTGTAAGCCTTGGTAGTTAACATCAATGCAAAAGCATAATGGAAAAGTGAGCATAGCATTAGGATCTAATTTTGAGTTCCTGCTCTTTTTCTTTTTCTTTTCTTTTTTTCCTACTAGTTGCATATCCTTGGCAAATAAAGCCATTGATCTCAATGACCTTACTTGTTGGAGGAGGCTTGATTTGTTTCAGAGGATACTAATTTTTATGTAATCAAATGTTAACTAGTCCAGGAAACATTTGTCTTCTTGGGATCTAATGCTTTTTCAGTAGGTGGAAAGCTATTCAGGGCTTGGGTTAAGATCCGAATGTGCTGAGTGGATCTTTGGAACTCGAAATTGGAAAGAGGACACACACAGGGTAATCTTTCTCTTTCTTTCTTTCTTTCTTTCTTTCTTTCTTTCTTTCTTTCCTTCCTTCCTTCCTTCCTTCCTTCCTTCCTTCTTTCTTTGCAACAGTTTAAAACTTATAGTTAAGTTGCAATAATAGGACAAAGGCTGTTTTCGCTTGAGCCTTTTAAAGTGCCTATCTGGCACTATATTACCCACAAATGGTCAAAACTGGGACTTCTTTCTTTCTTTTCCATTTTTTTAAAATTGTTTGGTGACAGGGATCAAATTTAAGGCTTTGTATATGCTAAGCATATATTCTAGCACTCACAGACATGCCCAGTCCCAAATCAAGAAATTAACACCACTGGGATGGTCTGAACAAACACCTCTTCACCCCAAGTAGGCACCAACGATGGACCAAAGTAAGGATCCCCCACAATACAATTGGGTGAGCCAATTGGGTGAGCCAATTGGGTGAGCTAATTGAACTCAAAGGCATGTGGCCACCTACACAGCTCATCCCTGCGAAGCCACACTACATCACGGTAATGGCCTCGTGGAAGCTGCTCACAGGGTTTCGCCTTAAATCAAATTTCCACTTTCTTATTTAACAATCATGGACATTTTCATGCTATTATGCTATTGTACAATGAGCACATTCCTCCCCCACATCCCTTTAACTCGCCTTGTACCCTTCCCTCTCCCATTAGTCCCCCTTGTTTCCCCAGAGAGCTTCATTTCTCTTTTCCTGTCACAGAGACATTCATGACATTACGTATCTGCATAAAATCTAAGAACCACAAGTGACAGAAAACATCTGATGGCTGTCTCCCCAAGACTGACTTGATTCGTGTAATCTGATTATCTCCATTTGCATCCATTTTTCTGCAGATGACATAACTTCATTCTTTCTAGCTGGAAAAGCCCATTCTGTCATTAATATATATATTTATATTTATATTATTTATATTTATATATAGAGTGCCTGGTGTTTTAATAGACAGTGGTAGGCAGCATCTCAGTGGTCTCTAGCCAGGAGTGGTACAGCTAGGTCATGCAGTAGATACTGGTTTGGTTTTTGACAACCCCATAGACTGGTGTCCACAGCAGTTAGATTAACCCCCGTTACCACGAGCAGTGTATGAGGTTCCCCTTTGTCCGCCATCACCACGCCTTGTTGTTTTCTTTGTTTTTCATGGCCTCGTGCAGTCCAGACTGGTCTCATTAGGTCACAAAGGATGACCAGGAACTCTCCCAGTGTGCTGCCACCACACCCCGAGGGATTACAGGTTACCTACACCTAGGTTTAGGAGGTGTGTGTGTCAGAGGCGCTGGAAACGAAACCAGGATTTCACGCCTGCTAGGGAAGCACGCTACCAACTGAGCTACATTCCAAGCCCTTGTTTGTTTTCTTAATGACATCCGGTTTGACTAGGGTGAAATGGAATCTCAGCATGGTCTCAGTTTTTGTTTCTCATGTGTCTTTAGCTGTGTGGATTTATATCTGAGTCCTCTCTCTCTCTCTTTCTTTTGGTTTTTCAAGACAAGGTTTCTGTGTAGCCTTGGCTGTCCTGGACTCACTTTGTAGACCAGGCTGGCCTCAAGCTCACAGAGATCCACCTGCCTCTGTTTCCCCGAATGCTGGGATCACAGGCGTGTGCCGCCCCCACCCAACCTTGCTATTTTTTTAAAAGCTGTATTTTAGATGTATGAGTGTTTTGCTTGCCATTTATATATGTGCCTCACGTGTGTACTGTGTAAGCCAGTAGACCGCATCTGATCCCTGGGACCGAGTGTCAGACAGTTGTGGGGGGTCATGTGGGTGCCGGGAACTGACCCCACTCCTCTGCAAGAGCAGCAAATGTTCCTGACTGTGGAGCCATCTCTCCGGTCCCCAGAAGGCCATCGGCTTTGTGTGGTGATTTTGTGTCCTGCCACTTGGATGAAAGTTTTTATTTTTATTTTTTTATTACATCTGAGAGTTTTCAGTGGAGTCTTTAGGGTCTCTGATGTATAGAGTCATAGACTCTGCAGATAAGGATGCTTTGATCTCTTTCCTATTGGAGTCCAGTTTGTTGGCTTATTTTGTCTTCTTGCCCTCGCTGACTTCCATTAAAGTGGTGAAAGCACACATCTTTGCCTTGTTCCTGATTTTAGTGAACATGGTTTGAGTCTTTCCCTAGTTTGTGTAATGTTGGCTATAGCTTTGCTGTATATAAACTTATTGGGATATATTCCTTCCATTCCTAATTTATTGAGGGTTTTTATTTTGAAGAAATGTTAGATTTTTTACAAAAGCCTTTTCTGGGCAGGTGAGGTGGCTCAGGGCTTGCATCCAAGCCTAACAACCTGAGTTTTGTCCCCAGGCACCACCATACCTGGCAAATACAAATTCTCAAATGTTCTATTTTACCAATAAAAATTCAGGAGCCAGATGCTGGGGTAAAAATCTGCTAGCTCAGACAGGCAGAGAAAGCACCCAGCTGGTTTTCCTATTCAGCTCAAGTACCAGAAGGAAAAAAGGCCTCTTCTTCACACTGTCTTAAAAACCCATCAAAGGTGGGGTTGGTGGTGCACACCCTTAATCCCAGCACTTAGGAGGCAGAGGCAAGCAGATTTCTGTAAATTTGAGGCTAGCCTGGTCTATAAAGTGAGTTCCAGGACAGCCAGGGCTACATAGAAAGAAACCCTGTCTCAAAAAGAAAGAGAGAAAGAAGGAAAGGAAGGAAGAAAGAAAGAAAGAAAGGAAGAAAGAAAGAAAGAAGGAAAGAAAGAAAATAAGAGAGAAACCCTTGAAATGGAACGTCCCTCCTTTCTACTTCCTGTGAGTCTCTCTAGCCATCCTCCAGACTTCCTCTTCTATGTTTTTTTTTTTCCTGTGTTCACTCCCTGTCAGTTGCTTGCTCTACTTGTTGACCTATGGTTGGCTCTATCTAGCTCTTGTTTACAGAAAGCTCTTGGGTTAAAGGTGTGTTCTAGGGCTGAGCCACACCACAACAAGAAACAGGTGTTTCCAGTTTACAATGCGATCAAATATCCTGCAACACAAAGGCCTTTTCTGTATCTGCAAAGATATCATGTGATTCTGTCTTTGAGTCTTTCTGTCTTTCTTTAGCATTTGAGAGTGCTAATGCTGAACGCAAAAAGGCTATTAGAACCTTGAGGGTAAGAGCTGCACCTTTTCATGAGTGGATTAAAACTACTGCAGACTAGAAGCAAATGCTCTGGATTCAGTTATAGGTAGTTCAACATTCATAAGAATGCCAGTGGCAGGGCAGTGACCAGATTTCAAGGGATTGAAATCAGCATTACAATATATAGCACCAGAGGAATCTCCAACAACCCACAAAGAAATGCTGCTTACTGGCTTGCTCCAGAGCTCGTATTCACCTGCCCAGGGATGGCACTGCCCACAGGGATGGCCTCCTACAACAATTAGAAATGTGAAAAATGCCCTCAAGGGACATGACCACGTGCCAACCTGGTGGAGGCAACTATTCAGTGGAGAGTCCTCTTCCCAAGTATGTAAGCTGACAGCCAAGGTTAGCTGTCACCGATTCCTTTAAACATTGTCTACGGAGCTGCTTCAATGGCTGGTCATGGATTCCTTTAGGCTCCTTTTATTATTCTTCCTCCTTCATTGATGACAGTTTTGCTGCATATCCTGGGTTGGTACTCAGTATCTTTCAGAGTTTGGAGTATACCATTTTAAGGCTTCCTGGCTTTTAAAAGTTTCTGTAGAGAAACCTGGTGCTATTTTGATGGGCCTGCCTTTTTTGTGTGTGAGGATGTGTGTATCTTTTAATAGAGCTTATTTCATAGATCTAGTAGTTTAACTGTAACATGACAGGTGGAGGGTCTTTTCTGACTTTGTCTGTGCCTCCTAGGCCCAGGTAAGCATCTCTTTCCCTAGAGTTGGTGAGTTTTCACCTGTGGTTTCTATTGAAAACGGTGTTCTATGCTTTTGGAATGAAGCTTTTCTCCTTTGCCTGTGACTTGCGCGTTTGATCTTTTCAGAGTCCCACGGAGCTCAGGTGTTGTGCTTGTATCTTCTTATTTAGCTCTTGAAAGTTCCAACGCCTCCATGTTATCTTCAGCCCTGATGTCTGTCTTCCCTTTGGTCCATTTTACTGGGGAGGTTTTCCATGGAGCTTTTCATCTGACTTACTGACTTTCCTATGTTTAACATTTATTTATTTATTTGTGTGTGTGTGTGTGTGTGTACCATAACATGCACATACAGGTCAGAGGTCAACCGTGTGGAGTTGGTTTTCTCCTGCTACTATGTGGCTCCTGGAGCTTGAGCTCAGGTCATCAGACTTGGTGGCAAGCGCCTCTCCCAACTGAGCCAACTCAACACGTGAGTTATTAAAACTCTCACTGCCAGCACTTCGGTTTGTTTGTTCTTTCTTTCTTTTTTTTCAGTAGTTTTCTTTACCAAATTCATTGGCTCATACTTGTATTCCCAGTGCTCGGGTGGCAAAGCCAGCCAGCCTGGCCCAACTGGCAAGCTCCAGGTCAATGAGCAACCCTGTCTCCAAAAATCAAGATAGAAGACTCCAGAGAAACCGCCCCTGAGGTTGCCCTTTGACCTCCACCATATGCATATGCATGAACCTTTCACACACAGAGACAAATAAGAAGATGATCGAAAAACGCCCAGCCCTCAAGAGAGTCAGGCACAAATCAGGCCAGGCTATGTTCTTTGAAAAAAAATCTAAAGGAGGTGAGGGAGGGAGGGAGGGAGGAATGAAGGAAGGAAGGGAGAGAGACAGAGAGACAAAGAGAGAGCACATAAGAACAGAACTGGCCTGGTAAATTGACATTGGGTGTTAAATAGAGGAGGAATCAGTGTGGAGAGGGCTGGAGGGAGTGTGCAGCCTGCGTTCAGTCTCCATGCCTGTCACACCCCTGGGCAGTCCTCACAGATACTAGTCTTGACAGAGGGTGGGCCTCTCCAGGTTGCATCATAGATACTGGTCACACTTCTGAGCAGTCCTTCCGTAGTCAGGTTGCAAATGCTGGCCCTGTCCTCTCTTTTTAAAAAAAATATTAAATTAGCCAGGCAATGGTGGCCCACGCCTTTAATCCCAGCACTGGGGAGGCAAAGGCAGGTGGATCTCTGTGAATTAGAGGCCAGCCTGGCCTGCAGAGCGAGTTCAAGGACAGCCAAGACTACACGAAGAAACCCTGTCTCAAAACACCAACCAACCAACCAACCAACAAGCAAACAAATTAATTAATTAATTAAAATTTCTTTCATTGTGTGTGTAAAGGTGTGTCGCCTGCATGTATGTCTGTGTACTACTTAAGTGCCTTTGGGAGGCCAGAATTCCCAGGAACTGGAGTTCCAGACAGATGGGAGTCACATCTGAGAATCAGTCTGAGTCCTCTGTGAGAGCGGACCATGCTCTTCACAGGAGAGCTAGCTCCCTCCTCCTGCGGCTGCTCTTCCCTGTAGGCCCTGGCTCCGTCGGACTTTGCTGAATACCTGTGTGTGGCTATGATTTAAGATTTTTACCCCTGGCCAAGTGGCTCTTCAGTCTCCCACTGCTCAGAGCTCACATACAGTTTCTGTTTCCCCTTCCTCCTCCTCGTTGTTGTTGCTGTTTTTCATTCTTCCCTCTTTATTACGCCTGTCCCTGATATCTCAGCGCCAGACTCTTGGGAGCCTCTCGAAAGCGTAGCTCTAGCCATTCCCTTTCGTTGAGGAGAGCCACAGACCCTCCAATCTCTCGGTCAGAGTCCGGTATTCCCGACCTCCTGTTCTGTTTTGTAAGGTTTCCCATTTTACTGTGCTGCTAACTGGGAGCTTTTCAGCCTTCACCCTCCTTTCCTGGTCGGTCCAGCCTCCCCCAGGGTATCCCTCGGTGATTCTCGCAGGCTGAACCTGCACGTAGCCACCACCTTCTGGCTCCATCTTCCCACGTCCCTTGTAGCTGAGGAACAGAGACAGGTGAGGGCTGGAACCTCAGGTCAGGGTCCTGTGGTCCTTCCTCCCGATAACACGCGTCATCATTGTCACCGCGGGCCACACCGGGACCACATGGCGAGAGGACGGTCATGTTACACCCAGGGGGAAAGGCCAGACCTCAGGGCTCTCATCTCACCCTTAGAACACATTCATCAGATTAGTCAGTTCTCCCAGTAATACCACGACTGAACTGCCACGTCTCTGCAGTCCTTGATCGTGACCTTGACATTCTTCCACACTATATATACATATAAAAGCTTTTTGATCACCATCCTTCAATTTGTGTTGCTCTGATATTTTCTCTTGATCAAATCTGAGTTATGGATTTTGGGCAAGAAACAGCTCAGAAGTGGCGGTAGTTTTTTTCTTCATTGCAAACCGTCAGCCATGGCTATAATTGCAGTTTGTCTCATTACTGTGTTCTTGAGGTAAGCGATATTTGCCAAGTTTTTCCATTACAAAGTCATTTGTTATCTCTTCTTAATCAATACCTATTTTTGAAGAGATATTTTGAACGACATAAATACAGCATCCTTTCGGCGTTTGGGGGTACATTCTTCCCCACTGTCCTCTTCAGCAGTCTGAGGAGTTACCTTAGAGCTTTAGGGACCTTGACTCAGGCCAAACCAGATTCATGGCTGGCCATAAAATATTACAGTTACTCAGGAAATAAAAACTATCATCTTGGTTTGGCTTCTTATATATTAAGTCCCATAAAAGGAAAACCCATTATTTTGTTTCTTTGCCCTAGCCTTGACTGTACATCACATTTCAAAAATAAAATGAAGTCTGGGGCTACAGGATAAAAACACTCAAATTCACACTGCTTTCTTCTTTCTAATGCTATTTAATTTTAAAATTACATTTGCAACTGTCCATCTTTTTTTTTTTTTTTTTTTTTTTTTTTTTTTTCCAGGCCCAATGGTAGAAATCTTTTCCTCCAGCCTAAGACTAATTTCACTCTTCTACCTCTTCTGGGATTTTGAGATTCCAGGGATGCCCCCCTCTTCTGTTTCACAAATTCATCCAATTCAGAAGTTACTTATTGATCAGGTCAGCCATGGCTACATGGTGAGACTCTGTCTCAAAAAAGAAATTACTTCTAGAGCAGGCATGAGTCTTGATGTTAGGAGCACAGGAGGGGATGGGACAGATGAAGTGGACACTCTCCGGTGGAATTGAGCTATAATGATAAGCTGATATATGGATAGACAATGAGCGTTCTTTTCAGAATGGTGAGAGAAAGACTCTAAAAATGGTGTTTGTGGAGCCAGGATGACGGCTCAGTCAGTGCAGTGCAGTACAGGTACAGGGACCTGAGCCTGATCCCCAGAAAAGATGGGCATGGTGGCATGAACCTGAGACTGCAGTACTAGAGAGGCACAGACAGACAGATCCATTCGGTTCAGTGGCCAGTGGGTTCCATGGCCAGCCAGTCCGGCCTTATTAACAAAGCCAACGCCAGCGAGAGGCTGTGTGGAAAAGCAGGAGGCTATCACCCAAGGGAGACACTGAAGGGTTTCCAAGACCAGCTTTGACACTGGGGGAAACTGAGGTGGGACATGGCATTGGTCAGAAGAAAGACGCAAAGGAGCTGGTTGCTCTGGCTTCTCAGGCTAGCCACTGAACTCTAAGTCTCTAAACTCTCCTTTAACTCTTACAGTGCCAGTGTGATGGCTCTGATGGCTCTGGCTATCATCCTTGAGTATCTGTGAGACACCCAAGGGAAAAGGAAGGGGGAGGGAGCCAGAAACTGATGGTTCTGGTGAAACACTCTTGTCTGGCACCAGGCATGCGCTTGGTATACTGGCACACACATGCAATGAATGGAGCAAAGCAGGCTCCAACACTTCACACATACACAGATGTACATGCATACCGACATGCAGACATATACACAATTACACATTACATGGATGGAGCAAAGCTCAAACCATCCTACATCCATATACACATGTATACATACATACATACATGTATATATACATACATAAATATATATCTGTTCATCTATACATACATATATACATCTGGTAGACAGAGCAAAGCCTTGATGATCAAGTTCTAACAGTTTCATACATGCACACACACACATACATCTATACACTTACACATATCTGCAACTGGTGGATAAGTCAGCTTGAGCAGCTCCAACAACTTTTTATTTTTGTCCTTGGGCTCGTATACTTTCTCAGACAAAGTCTCTACATAAGAAGAAAAGTTACCTTAGCTATAAAAGCAATTATCACAAAGACAGTTAAAAAATTGTAGTTACGTCAGGATTATTGATCGCTAAGAATGAGTTACAACAAGACGATAGATTATGTGTTTTTCCATTGAGACTCATTTCTAATTAAACATTTCTTATGTATGTCTTCATCCCACAGGTTCATTGTAAGTTCAGGGCAATAGTTTTTCATGTCATAGGTTAACAAGATTTAAGGTTAACAGCAGGATTATTGTTTACATGTCTTTCCATTAAGACTCACACCTAACTACACATTCTTTAGCCCCATGAGTTCATTATAATAGGTTTCTAGGTCATAGGTTAACAAAAATTTTAACTAAGAAACAGATCATCTATCTGAGGTTTTGTATAGTTAAATTAGTTAATTATATATTCTATTCATGCTTTATTCATCATGGTGCATACCAAGACCTGAAGATCTCATTTACAACCTAGAGCAAATGTTATTCCTCGACGTATAAATCTATCTCAAGCCCACTCTTCTCTCTATGGCTGTTTATACGCCAGTGACACGTGAAGGCTCACAGATACTCTGTAGAGGGGTGGGTGGAGTGTTAGAGTTGCTTGAATCAAGCCAGGAATTCTATAAAATCATTATCAGGAATTCCAAAATCATCTTCTTATTGATTCTGCGGGAAACCTGTCCAGCAGAATGAAGTGGTTGCACCAGAGCATAGGCAGTGAGGATTTCTTTATGGCGTGCCAGATATAGGAGAGATACAGACGTGACAGGCATGGAAAGGCATGTCAGTGTCAGGAAGCAAACTGAGACAATGTCCTTGAGGCCATGCCTCAACCAGGGCACATCCATTGGAGACTGTAGACTATACAAAATGCTGGCCTGCCCCCAGGAAGCGCACTTGCTTGCCACAGGCCCTTTCTTGGGCATGAGTGGCTTCTTGCAGAGGATGTTATCTCTCTCTCTCTCTCTCTCACACACACACACATACACACACACACACGCGCGCACACACACACACACAAACACACAAAGATGGTATTTGAGATGTCATATTACCGCCAGTGATACAAAATTTAAAGGAAGAAAAGTTCAGGCAGAGGACAATGTGAAAGCCCTGATGGAAGAACACAGAGAGTTGGTGTGATGAGCAAAGGCCTTAAGGGGTAGCTGAGGTGATGGACACAGAACAGAAACCCCAATGATGCCTATAGGCCATTGAAATTACAAAGGGGAGCCATTGAGGGGGAAGTTATTTTAACTAATACAGTTCTTGTGTAGCTACAGTTTTCTTCTAGGGAGTTTCAGAATGAATGTCTCTAGAAAAAAAGCTGAGGAACCATTAGCTGTATTTTTTACAGAATAATCCTCCACATGACATATTCCCTTCCATCCTTCCTTCCTCCCTCCCTCCCTCCCTCCCTCCCTCCCTTCCTTCCTTCCTTCCTTCCTTCCTTCCTTCCTTCCTTCCAAGATAGGGTTTCTCTGTGTAGTCTTCGGTGTCCAGACTCCCTTTGTAGACTAGGCTGGCTTAGAACTCACAGAGACTCAACTGCCTCTGCCTCCTGAGTGCTGGAATTACAGGCACACACCGCTGCACCCAGCCCTAACTTCTTTTAAGGTTGGAGTACTAAATTCATCCTAGAACTATGTTCATAGCTGTTCTATAAACTCCATTTCTATTGCTGTGATAAAATAGCCCGACCACAGGCAGCTCTGAGGAGAAAGGAGCTTATTTTTACTTACAGTTCCATCGTACAGCCCACCATGGTGGGAAAGGCAAGTGTACACATGATTGTTTGTGTTTAGCTCTGTGCCTTCGTTCTTACGCAGTTCAGGACACCCTGCCTAGGGGTGGTGTGGTTCTTCGCAGGCTGTGTCTTTCCAGATCAGTTAACCTAATTATGATAGTCTCCATGCCCCCAGGCAGACCTAAGGTAGACAGTCTCTCATTAATACTCTCAGACCATGTGATTCCATTCTTTTTGAAGTGGACAGTTAAAGCTAACCACCACAATAGTACAGGCAATTATGGTCACACAAATGCCCTGGGCTAGTGTCACATATAATTAGTCTCCTAAGACAGAACTCCATAACGATACACCTATTTCTTGACCTAGATAGATACAAAGCTGCTTCATGTGAATAGCAAAACTCCATAACGATACACCTATTTCTTGACCTAGATAGATACAAAGCTGCTTCATGTGAATAGCAATCAGTGGGTGAGACACTTATTAATTAAAGCTCCAAAGATAAATTTCTTACACTGTAGGCCTGTAAGACAGGACTAAAGATAATATTTTCCTTATTTCTTCCGTCTTTTTTTTTTTTGTAAACTCTCTACATTTCCTTCTTCATTTGGCTATCTTCTTGCCCACCTTGGGTTTATGATAATCTCAGATTGCCCAAAGCATGCTCAGAGAGAGAAAAAGAGAGAGAGAGAGAGTGAAGAAATAAAATAAACCCATTCACAAAATGGTGTTTTGCATTCCTAAAAGTGTTATTGGCATTTAGGTGGAGTTATAGGGAGGAGAATGAACAACTAGGGAGGGAATTTTGGACACTAAATGGGATAATTTGGGGCTTGAAACTTCAATGGGTTCACACCATCCCGTGTTTACTCAGTGTAGAATCCTCACTCCACACTTCTGACATCCAGACTCTCTCAGGAGTTACCCTTGAAATCGCTACTTAGTGAGGAAAAACAAAACAAAACAAACAAACATGAAAGCACAAGGGTGGATATTTGGTAAAGGGAATGTGTGTGGGGGGGTAAATATGATCAAAGTACATCGTGTGTGTATATGAAAATGTCTTGATGGGAACAAAAGAGATGGCTCAGTGGTTAAGAGCACTGGCTGCTCTTTCAGAGGACCGAGGTTCAATTCCCAGCACCCACATGGCGGCTCACAACTGCCTGTTACTCCAGTAACAGGGGATCTGATGCCCTGTTATGCGTCAATGTGCATAAAATAAAATAAAAAGGGAATGTCCTAACCAATCTCATTATTTTGCATGCAATTAACACATGCCGATAAAAAGGAAAAATAATAAAAATACCCCCACTTAAAATTTCATACTAAAATATATTCAAAGATAAAATTATGAATGTAATGAGAAAATTCAAAATATAATGTGAATTAAGTAAGTTACCTAAGAGCTGAAAATCTCTTAACCAATTTTGCTTTTGACATTTGAAACTATGCTGTGTGAAGAACACAGGTGTTTTTTTCTCTTAACTTTGGCTTTTCTAGTTTCCAAAAGAAGAAAATTATTTTTCTATAGCTCAAGTATAATACTTTATGTAATATTCTTTTAGTTTTTTATCATCTAAGGTAATTCATCAAATTCTAAGCATTTAAAAAATAAAAAGAATTATCCTTTGGATTTTAAGACTAAGGTTCAGATCTGTCCCTCTGTCAGTGGACAGCCATTACTTGATTAAAATGACATTCAGAGCTAGCCATTAGTCACGGAAATGAGATGTTTTAAATTCTGATGAGTCCTGAACTCATGCCTGAACAATAGGAAGGGTTATGGAGTCCACAAGGGGCTAACTCTCAGATTAAAAATTAGGAAAGAGTGTGGGATGGCTGCAGAAGGAGTGAAAACAGAAAAAAAAATCTATTTAAATACTCTAAGAAAGTATGGGTTAACAAGATTGAAAATTATGTGTTGGAGCTAGGGAAGTAGCTCACCCAGCCACGTGCCTGTCCTACAAGCATGAGGTACTGAATCTGATGCCTGACCCCACATGAAAAAGTTGCTCCTGGTGGTGCAAACCTGTTACTCCCAGCTCTGAGAGGCAGAGATGAGCACCTGCCTGGACTCACCAGCTGGGCAGCCTAGTCCATTTAGCAAACTCCAGACCAAGGAGAGACCCTGTCTCAAAAACCACGGTGGACAGTTCCTGAGGAAAAACTCTCGAGGTGTCCTCTGCCCTCCACGTGCGTGCTCCCCACCTCGACGACCATCTCTGGGCGCACACACGCTTTATAATGGTCTTGTGCTCTGTAGCTTTCTTGGTGATCTCAGAATCTTTTTACTTCGGAAAACATCAGTATCTTATAAAATGGTTGTATAAGCAGCTTAAATGTACTTTTTTTTTTTTTTTTTTTTTTTACAGTAATGAGATGTGGCAACTCTTAAGTCCTGGAAATTCACTTTGTCGATCAGGCTGGCTTTGAACTCGCAGAGATCCGCCTTCCTCTGCCTCCGAGCGCTGGGATTAAAGGTGAGCACCATCCATTGCCCAACTTAAAATTATTAAAAACAAAACAGACCAAGACAAAAACAGGAAAAACCTTCAAAACAAAAAACAAAAACAATAAATAGTTCTAGTTTTGAAGTCCTGGCTAGGCTATGGTCACTTATAGGCTTTAACTTTTTGGGGTATATATTCAAACTAAAGTATTTTTTGTGACTTCTTGACAGTTCTGTTTCTAAAATAAGAACTTTTAATTACGCTTATTTATTATGTGTGTGTTGAACACTCATGTTGGCACATGCCGTGGAGGGTATTTGTGAGCGTTCGTTTTTCCCTTCTATCCTGTGGCTCCCACGGAACAAACTCAGGTTGTCAGACTTGGCAGCCATCACCCTTCACCTGTGGAGCCCTCTCACCAGTCCCCAATTCTTATATTTTATACACCTAAGTCGACACACAACTTGACAATTAATTTGACATTTTGACGCCTGCTGTGGTCTCAGGATTGTATTAGGGTTAGCATTCAAGAGGAATTTTTCCTGTGGATACCACATTCTTCTGGCTTTTCCGTTACCACTCTGGAAGCTTCTCCCTCACCTCACTTTCTTCCTTATGAGTTTTTCCTCTTCCACAAGCACTTAGGGGCTAAGTCCTTTACTCTTTTTGCTTGTTTTGTTTGTTTGTTTGTTTTCTTTTTGAAAAGATTTATTTATTTATGTGTATGTGTGCTTGCTTGCAAGAGTTTATATGTACCACATGCGTGCAAGAGACTTTGAGTGCCAGAAGAGACTGTCAGATTCCCTGCAATTGAAGTTAAAGGCAGCTGACATGGGGCACTGGGATCTGAACCCAGGTCCTCTGCCAGAGCAGCAAGTGCTCTTAACCGCTAAGCTATGTCTTCAGCTCCTCTGTTTTTTGTTTTGTTTTGTTTTTTCTTTTGTTCTTTTTTCTCTTTCTTTCTTTTTTTTTGAGACGAGATTTTACTATGTAGCTCTGGCTGGCTTAGAACTCACTGTGTGGTCAAGGCTTGCCTTAAACTCACAGAAATTCTCCTGACTCAGGTTTCCTGAGTGTTGGGATCACGAATTCGAGCTGTATGCCCCACTTCTTTGCTTCCCTTCACCCCCGGTGTGGGTGATCTCGCTCTGTAAGTTTTGTTTATCACCTAGGAACGGGCCAGTTTTCCCTGCAATCTAGGCTTCCTTCTGACTCTAGATCTGACTTCATTTGTGTGGGGCACAAATAACTGTCCCAAACCGAGGTAATGTCTTCTCACCAAACTGTTTCTCTTCCAGAATTTCCTCTTTTTCAAGTTACTAGTAGAATTGGAAGGGTCAGAACCTGGGCA
This sequence comes from Meriones unguiculatus, assembly GCF_030254825.1. Classification (NCBI taxonomy): domain Eukaryota; kingdom Metazoa; phylum Chordata; class Mammalia; order Rodentia; family Muridae; genus Meriones; species Meriones unguiculatus. The sequence goes on from NC_083360.1 coordinate 86,959,269, forward strand.
AGTCTAAGAAGCTCAGCTCAGCCACTAGCCCTTAACAGGCCACTTACAAAGGACAATATAGTTAAGGAATATGGCCACATTGAGGAGAGAAACTCCTGGGAAGGCCGGTGACCGACCAAGTCCCATCATCTGGGTCCTGACCTAAGGTCTGGGTTTGCAAGGATGGAACTAAAGCAATCCTGGTGGAGGTGTGGTCCCGTTCATCCCTGACCCACTAGCATCTGGCCCTACCCTGTCCTTCCAGTTGCCTGCTTTCAGAATTACGTGAAAGATCTTCCTGGGAGACAGTTTCCTCCTCTGACTAGCAGCAGGTCATCCGGCCTGAGATGACTGGGGACATTCCAGTTCCCTGGGGACTAGGGTAAAAATAGTCTAATAGCCAAAGGAAGGGTCACAAGTGTCTCTCTTTGGAATATCTCTTCTCCTGCTGGGATGGGGCATAGCCCCGTGACCTACTCTACAAAGAAGATTAGCTAGCATCGCATCACTCTTCTTCATTATCCCAATCAAGAAGTTACTGTTGGGGCTGGAGAGGTGGCTCAGCAGTTGAGGGTGCTTGTTGCTTTTTAAGAGGACTCTGGTTCAGATGCCAGTGCTCAGGCCAAGTGGCTCACGGCAGCCTAAACTCCAGTGCTAGGGGATCTGGTGGCTTTCGTGGGCACTGGTGGCACATACCCATAAATAAAACATTTAAAAAAAATCACTGAAATCAGGCAGTTTGGGACTAGAGGTAGCTAGCTCAGCCAGCTAAGCTGTATAATGATAGCAAGTTAAGAGCACTTGCTATTCTTGCTAGGGGTCTTGGGTTTGGTTCCCAGCACCCATATGGTGGCTTACAATCATCATTAACTCTAGCTCCAAGGAATTTGATGTTCTCTTCTGGTCTCTGAGGGTACCAGGCATGCACACAAGCACATACATATATACAGGCGACATTCACACATACAGGGTAAATACAATATATAAATCTAACAGAAAGATAGACAAAACCAGTCAGTTCAACCTCCTAAATTTATGTCTGGCTACAATCCTCCAGCTCCATTATTACTGCTACAATTAAAGTCATTTTCTAATTTCTGTATTATGTCAATAGCTTTGAAATTGTTTTTTTTTTGTTTTGTTTTGTTTTGTTTTTGCTTTTTGAGAGATCTCATTATTTTTTCCCTGGCTAGTCCCCAATTCTTGGGCTCAAGTAATTCTCTTGCCTCAGCCTCCTGAATATTCCCAGGTCAGATCACAGACATATCTATTTTATTTTTTCATTTTCAGTTTTGCCCTTCTCTCCTCCCTGCTTCAATTCATTGTTAAATTTTTCCTCCTTCTTTTGTTTCTTTTTGTATGTTTACATGTGTGATGTATGCTCCTGTGGAGGCCTGAAATTGATGTCAAGTGTCTGCCTCAATCTCTCCACTTGTTGAGGCAAGGCACTCTCACGGAACCCAATTCTGGCCAATCTAGCCAGTTAACTTACCCTGGGAATCCCCCTTCCAAGTGCTGGGCTTTTTAGGTGCCTACCACATCTGCCACTTTTACATGGGTTTTGGGAACTCTGATCCTCAAGCTTCAACCTCCAATTGGTTTGTTTGTTTATAACTCATCAACCATAGTGATTTCTTGGAAAACAACTGCGATCATTCCTTCTCTTCATTTGCTCACACATCACTTAGTATCTACAGTTTATTGGAAAACATTCTAGGATCTGGGAGTTCGATGAGACACTCAACAGGCAGGGCAATGTCTTAGTCTCTAGGATGTTCTACGTGACCTTTGCCATTGACCCCTTTCTCTTTTGCTTACATATCACCAGTGTAACCACACTCAGAGCTTTTCCTAAGTCCATCCCACACCAATCTTTACAGTTTCCAAGTGTTAGCTTAAATTCCCTTCTTTGGGAAAACTTTCTGAAGAGGGTGTATGTTTGTGTATCTCCATCTAGAGTCATTTGCAGTTATAGACTTAGGCTATATAGTCAGATTTCTACACTGAAAAAGAAAGGCAAAAATAAGTTACAGGGACACCATCTTAATGTCTGCTCTTGGGGCTAGAGGGGAGAGAGACAGGAAAGGATTGAAGCATGTGGTCATGGTACCTGGATACTTCAGAAAAAGATGGAGCTCTTCATGAATGTGCCTGTCACCCAAGAACAAGGGCTGTGCTGATCTTCTCTGTATCGGTCCAACTTTAGTTATCTGCTGCTGAACTGAGGGCTCTCTGTGCCTTTTAAATGTCTGTCTCCTCTCCCGCTAGCTAGCTCCCTTGTAAGCTCTGGAGAGAGGGGGGAAATACTTAGTACTTCCAGCTTCTGGCACACAGCAGCACCTCACTTGGTTACTTAAATAATGGAACATTTCACTACAGGGAAATGCAGCAAACCGCAATTAAGGGTATAAATTATTTTTCTACTTAGGGAAACGATACAGAGTTGAAGCTGAAGATTTTTTATTTCTGGCATTATTGCTTTGGGGGGGGAGAGAGAGAGAGAGAGGCACACAAACACCAATCCAGTAGAAAGCACAGACTCTGTCACTTCTGGATCTATTCAGCATTTGCTATTGTTTTTAATGCACGGGGCAGCCATTCTAGCACTGGAGAAACACAGATGAAGCCGCTCTGAATGAGGAGTCCAGCGGAGTTGCTTTAAAAAGTGTCCTGAAACCAGGGTGCTTCAGTGCCTCAATTTCCCTATCCTCCTCAATACTTTTCCTATCCTGTACTGTAGTCTTAGAATTTGTTTTTCGAATGTATCATTTATTTTATGGTCTTTTTCTTCCCTTAAGAAAATAAGCTACAAGAAGGAAAGGTTTTTTTATTTTATTCTTTTTTTATATTTTTTAATTAAAACAATTTTCTTTTGAGACACTGTCTTAGTAGGTTGCCCTGCCTGGGCCTCCTTGAGTGCTGAGAGTCAGGGCGTGGAATACCAGACCTGCAAAGCTTTGCGTTTTGTTCAGGGCATTATCTTCAGCACCCCGAGGTTCAGAGGTAGCAAAGATAACCACCAACCCACCAGCTTCAAGTGGTAGGTTTTTTTTTTTTTTTCCGTTTGAATGTTGAATATGTTTATTTCCTCCATGTGGTACCATTTCATTATCCAATGGTATCAGCGTACTGTATCTGGTCAACTGCTTTTTGTATTTTTATGTTGTGTCTGTTCCAGTCGCAGCAAAGGCTCTGGCAAACATCAAAAACAAACACTTGGGAAAGTTAACTTGAGGGCAGCAGTCTAACCTGCTTTTGCTTTTCAGTAGAAGTTGGGTAAACCTAAAAAGGTAGGCTGAGGGCTCCTGTCTACGGGCAAGCTGGGGAAACATTTCACATACAAGAGCGAGCACCCCGAAACTGGCCTTTTGGGCACCCTTTCGGATTCTGGGCGTGAAAAGCACCAACGGTCTGTCAGCCTACAAGGAGGGAAAGGGCCATTATTTCCGGTGCTCAGTGACCCCACAAGATCAGCGTCCATCTCAGGACAGGGTAGAAGAACACTTCCGGCGCCCCGTCTTTTCAAAAGGGGGCTTTGCTGAGTCACCGCGAGCGGGTGAGGAAGCCCGGCGTCCCCCGGGTCGGCTCGCGTCGGCGCCGTCCCGCCGGGCAGTACTTGCTCACCCGCGGAGCGCTGCGCGGCTTGCTCCAAACAGCGGCGGCGCGCGTCACAATCGCAGCACGGCCGCTCCCGTCATCCTCCGCCTCTTCGCTCCTGCCCCGCCCACGTCAGGTTTCGAAATGCTCTCTGGGTGCTCCGGGGCCCCGGCCCGTTCCTATTGGCCGCCCGCTCTCCCCGCTCCCATTGGCTGCTTCCGCAAACGTGACGGCTGTGCTGCCTTGTGATTGGCCAGAGGTCCCAGCGTCATCGGCTGTCAGGAGGTGGGATGAAGGAAGTCGGTGTGAGCGAGGCCGGGTTGGAGGAGGGGTTCAGGCCTGTCCTCCCCAGCGGCTGCGGCAGCAACAACGCCGGCCGCCGCCGCCGCCGCCGCCCCTGGGACCCGGAGGAGGAGGAGGAGGAGGAGGAAGAGGAGGAGTGGCTGGAGGAGTAGGAGGAAGAGGTGGGCCTGGGGAGCGGGATGTCCAGCGCTACGACTTGGTGAATGCTGAGGAGAGTCGCGGTTGCTGCAGTCGGTGCCACCGTGAAGAAGTTGTGGTGTGAGGCCGGGCGGGAGCTCACGACTTCGGGGCGAATCGAAGCACGGGGTCTGTGCGAAGAATCTGCGCGATCCTTTCCTAAGCTGACCATGCCTGGAAGAAACAAGGCGAAGTCCACCTGCAGCTGCCCGGACCTGCAGCCCAATGGACAGGACTTGGGCGAGAGCGGCCGGGTTGCCCGTCTAGGAGCGGATGAATCTGAGGAAGACGGACGGAGCGGGTCTCTCAGTAATGCTGGCGACCCTGAGATCATCAAGTCTCCCAGCGACCCCAAGCAGTACCGGTGAGAGTCGAGGCTTGGACTGGGGAAGAACAGGGTGCCGGCTTCGGTTGGTGCTGAGTTACTTTTGGTCTCCGTGTTTCCTGGAGGAGCAACAGGGCGTAATCACTTCCCATCCCAAATGTGTTCTTGGGCGGAGGTGGCGATGGCAATTTGGGTTGTCCCGAAAGGAGTCACTGTGTAGCCATGGCTGTCCTGGAACCCACTCTGTGGTCCAGGTTGGCCTCGAATTTAGAGATCCGCCTGCCTCTGCCATCCAGATGTTGGGATTAAAGGTGTGAGCCGCCATCGCCTGGCTAATTTTCACATTTATTAAAGCAGGGACCAAGGTTTTCGTGAGGAAGAGAGGGTGGGTGGTAAAGGGCGGTTTGGTGTGTTACAAGGAAAGCTGGACAGTTGGCGATCTTAATTTTGGTGGAGAGGATATTTGAGATGTGTGTTATTTCTATTCAGTCTCAGTCCATATATATATATACATATATATGAAAGTCTGTTAAACACAAGAGAGGTAAAAGAGATTGAAAATTACGAAGGGGCCGCTGTAGCTTTCATAAAAGAACTTTATACCACAGCTGGCCTGAGATGGAGTGGCTTGTGACTATGGTAGCTCGCCTTAACTAGATAGCTTCTTTCAAAAACTTATTAGAGAGAACTTGGACCTGAGTTGGGTGAATGGTAGGCTTGTAAACTCCCATCTAATCCAGTGTTTCAATCATGTGTAATGAATGGTGCCTGAGTCTCCACCTAAATAAACTTAAAGAGTTAGTTTGTTTCATTACACAGGGGCATCTTGGATTTGAAACAGTTGATATGACCTAACAGCTTCGTTTTACTGGCCGAGGGCATTCAAACCTAGAGAGTTGCCCGCTCTCTCTCTCAGAATTAGACAGCAGAATAATATCGGAGCTTGTATGAAACTGCTGATCTGCCAAAAAGCCAGTGTAAGGTGTGCCTGTATTAGCCCGAGTAGTGTAGGTTCAAACTTACTATGAGCCTGTAGTGTGTGAAGAATAGGAAGGAATCCTAGACATCACCCTTTCCACCCTTTTCCGGACTCCTGATTTACAAACAGTGGACACTCAGGTCCAGAAAGCAGTGACACAGACCCAACTTCAAGACCAGCTTAATTTCTCTATATAGTTTTTTTGTCAGGCTATCAGGGTCAAGTTATCTTTCTAAATTAGGGATAACTTTTCTTGTCAGACATGTAGTTCTAACTTGTAAGTGAGCAAGTAGAAAGTAACAACATTGCTTGATTTTTTTTGCCTCAAAGATAAAAGTTTCAGTACAGGCTTTAGTGTTTCTTGTTTTTATTTTTCCTGTTCATACAAAGTTACCTAAAAGTAGCTAAATGTCAGATGCTGTTCTGATTGCTTTAGATTTGTTCTTTGACCTTATTTTCTGCAGATTGTTTAACAAATACTAAACTTATATGTCAGGTGCTGACCTAGCATTTCTACACTTTGGTCAAATATACTGCAATAAATAACATTTTCTCTGGGGTGGTATACAAAGGTGATTGAATTTACAGTGTAGGAGGATACAGACATTTAAAAAAATAAAATGAATGGGGTGTGGTAGGGTGCCCCTGTCATCCTAGCACTGGGGAGGTAGAGGAAGGACAATCAGAATTCAGGAGTCATCCTTGGTTATATAGTTTGGGCTACATAAGACTCTGGCTCAAAAAACAAACTAGGGAGGGAGAAGCAAAATCAGGAACCCAAAGTTTAAGGAATTCCAAGTGGAAGTATGTAATAAACTAGGAAGTGATAAACTGGAGTGGCTGGTTTCTTCCAAAAATGTATGAGAGGATGTGGAGATTGGTTGAATGGTAGCCCGTAAGATCCCTTCAGACCTTCCAGTGTTCTGACCATCTGTAATGAGCAGTGACTGAAACCTGTCCTGAATGAACTCCTGAGCTAGCTTGTAATACAAGCTAGAAAAGGAAGACTTCCAAAGGAGAGATTGGATTTGGTGGTGCACAGCTTATAACCAGGGCTCTGGAGGGGGAGGCTGGTCTACGGAGAGAGTTTCAGGAAAGCCAGCGCTATACAGAGAAACTCTGTCTCCAAAACAACACCTCCCCCTTAAAAACAACAAAAACCCAAACAACAACAACAACAAAAGAGATAATGCTTAAGAGTTACTCAGGGAAAATTGTTGCGTTTATGTTTTATGGCTTTTTAGAGCATGCTCTTCCCTTTTTGCCCACTTTTACCTTTTTTCTATACTTTGCCCACTTTTACCTTTTTCTATACGTTTCAGATAGACTTTGTTTTTATTTTATTTTAATTTTGTGGCTGGCTCGCTAGCACTGGCTGCGCTGCAGCTCGTGATGTAGACGAGGCTGATGGAGTCTTCCTGCCTCTGCCCTGAGTGCTGTGATTTTGGGCTTGAACCACCACATGGTTTTGCAGTTTGACTTTGGAAGAAGTTTTTTATCCTTGTTACTTTAAAGGTGGAAAACTTAAAGACTAGATCTTTGAAGTTAAATTCTGTTAAGTTTTGTGTCCAGAAACAAGCATCAAGTGTCTGCAGCCTCTAGAGTGAAACCACCTTTCTAATATTTGCATGTAGACCTTTCCAGCCAAAACTGATTCTTCCCATCGTGTTTCTGTAGAGATTTATCGATGACCCAATATAGCACACAGGAAGAGGAAGAAGAGAGAGAGATCGGGGGGAGGGCCCCAGTTTTCTTATAGGGTGACCCAGGGACATGCGCAGATAGTCTAGGTGTCTTCATAACTGCCTGATAACTGGTCTATCATGTCCCTTGGGGCTGGCCATAGAAGTGCCTGCTTACTGATCCCAACAGTCTTTTTAATATGTGAATGATTATTCCTCCACTCCTGTTTGGAGGAATATTGTGGTGGAATAATGCTGTCAAGGGTGTATCAGCTTGCGTTTATTAATAGTCTGCAGAATTTTATTTTTCTGTATATAATTTGTATTTAGCCTATTTTGAAATGTTGATAATAGCCCCAGGACGTGTGTGTGTGTGTGTGTGTGTGTGTGTGTGTGTTGCAGAAGTGTGGAGGTCAGGACAATTTACAGGAGTCAGTTTTCTTCATTTGCTGTAGGAGTACCGGGGACAGCAATCAGATTGTCACACGTGGCGGCAGGGGCTTTTACTCACTTAGCAAACTCCCATGCTCCTTTTAAGGTTTTTCGGTGGTTGCTTAAATACCAGCTAAGTGTTCGTTTCCCTTTTTTTTCCCCCCCTGGAGGGATTATTCAAATCTTTATTGGTTGGGATACTTTTCTAACAGTGGGTACATAATGCTGGGAAGTTTAGATTGACGAAAATCAGGAGAAAAGACTTTGTTGTTTAATCTGTCTAATCTACGGGAGATGGTAAAGGAAACACGGACATGTAGTCCCTTCTAATTTAAATTTTGCTCAGACTGTTAGATGTAAGTAAGAACCACATTTATTTTTGTTTATATGCTGGGAGAGGCAGTGCATGTGCCACTGTGTGTGCATGTGTGCATATGTGTGTGTGTGTGTGTGCGTGTGCGTGTGCGTGTGCGTGTGCGTGTGTGTGTGTGCGTGTGCGTGCGCGCGCGCGCGCGCGAGCATGCGTGTAGGTTGGAGGACAACTTGCGGAAGTGGCCTATTCTTCCACTGCGTGGGTTTTCAGAGTTGCTCTCAGTGCAGCGGTGGGTCAGGCTTGCCCTGTGCCTTCACCTGCTGAGCCAGCCTGCCAGCCTGCTTACCTTTAAGTTCTCCGTCTGCTTACTGTAGGAAGTACGGCATACCGAACGAGGTTCAGGCTGTTTGAGTATTGATGACGATGTTGACTGTTACATGCTTTGAACAAAAAGGACACAGCCCAACAACTGCATTGAGAACACCAGTGTCTGCTGACTTTTCCAGTTTAGCAGTGAGGTGACTTGCTTAGCCAAAACCTTAGACAAACCAAGTTATCAGAAGGCAGACATACATCAAACATATTTCCTTCTGTATTGAGTGGTAAGAACATGGGCTTTTTGTTGATATTTATTACTAAAACTAGTAAGTGCTTCATTGAGTATGTGCGGGATTAATTTCCTTAGTATAAATGCATACAGATTAATAGGCCCTTAGAGTTATAAATGAATTATGTGCATTTACTTGTATTAAATTCTAGGAACTTTGAAACGTTTATTTTCTTGGCCTGCTACTTGAATTTAGACTCCAATCCCCAAAACATTTATTTATTTTCTATTTCAAAATTTTAGGTGTATGAACGTTTGCCTGCAAGTATGCATGGACACCACTTGTGTGCCTGGTGCCCTTAGAAGTCAGAAAAGGTGATAATCTGGGGCAGTGCTGTCTGCAGTGGTAGAGGCAGGGCGGAGACACTGAGAGACAAAGCAGTAGGTGTTATGAGGACGGTGTGGTGGCTTCCGTCACTGTGTGTTTAGTTTCCAGCCTGAGCTGTGTGACCTCGAGCAAGTTAATCTCTCAAAGTCCAGGACCTTCAAGAGACAGAGCAGGACAATCCTAATAATCGAAACAGAATCTGAACAGTCAGCAAGAAGCAGAAGGAGAAACTTAAATGAAGACCCCTTGAAAGAGAACCCTTTAGCAAGGAGTGATTGTCAATAATCCTGACTACTTGATACTGTTCAGTGACAGAAGACTTGAAGGCTTAGAGACCCAAGAAATTATTCCTGGAGAAAATACTTTGAGAGGGAACAGAGGGTGTAGAGATGTTAATTCAGAACATGCCTGTTCTGGCAAGAGGCCACATCTAAAGTCCAGGCATGGTGGTACACACCTTCAATCCCAAACAATGAAGGTAAGGATAGTTTGTAGAAGGAAGCATCATGTTTGAAAGTGATGTCTAACTGAGCGGCAGAAACAGTGACGAATCAGAGAAGATTTGACCGAATGGGATGTACCCAACTCTCGGAGGAGAGAGGAAAGGGAAGCTACTTAAGGACCAGTACAGAGAGAGGAGGAGGCAGCTTGTGGGGGCAGCAGTAGACAGGTTGCAGAGTGAGAACTCGGGTGAAGACTGAAGGAGCCAGAGATTAGAACAGACTGCTTGAGTTAGAGGCCAAACAGAGCAATTCAGGGGCCGAGAGAAAAGCCAGATTGAATAAGTCAGCTGGGAGAGGAGTTTGAGCCAGAACAGCTGAGTTGAACTAGGGGGCCTGGAGCTCAGAAAGAGCTGGAAAGGCTGAGCTTCTTCAGCAGTAAGTCTCAGAGACTGAAAACATTCTAGGCCTAGATTAGATCTTACGGAGTCTAGAAGCTTCCATGATTAGTCCCAAATTAGCAAAAGGAGTCAGAAATCCTCCCAGGCAACAATTGGAACAGGTGAATAAAAGTTCCTTTTATAACAAGGAGGCATAAGCCATGTTGACTGGTTTAAAGAATGAATGGGAAGCATGACATTTTAGGTCATCGGGGAGATAATTTTTCAATAAAATTTTTTAAAAAGTCTATCTTTGTATATCTGCCTGTCTCCCTACCTACCCACAGAGTTTCATATATTTCCATTTGGCCTTAAGTTCAGTATGTAAGCCAGAATGGCTTTGAACTTCTGATCTTCCTATATGACCTCTCAAAAGCTGGGATTATAGGCATGTGCGCCCACACCCAGTTTATGCAGTGCTGGGTGGGCTCAACCCCGGCCCTAGTGAGTGCCAGGCCCCTGCTATACTAACTGAGCTATATTTGTAGCCCCCAAGATTAGAACAATCATTTAAAAATATTGGGTGCTAGAGAGATGGCTCAGTGGTTAGGAGCACTGGCCCCTTTTCCAGAGCTACTGAGTTCAATTCCCAGCAACCACATGGCGGCTCACAACCATCTGTAACATGATCTGAAGCCCTCTTTTGGCATCCAGGCATATATGCAGATAGAGTACCCATAAATGTCAAATAATAAATCTTTAAAAAAATATTTTTGTGTGTGTATGAGTGTTTTACTGGCATGTATGTTTGTGTACCACACATATTCCTGGTGCTTGCAGAGGGCAGAAGAGAGCTGCTTTGGAGTCCCTGGAACTAGAGGTACAGACAGTTGTGAGTTACCGTGAGGGTAATGGTAATGGGAATTGAATTCAGGTTCTCTGGAATAAGCAGCCAGTGCTCGTAACTGCTGAGCCATCTCTAGCTCAAGAAGATTGCTTAAAGTGGAAGGGAAGAGCTATTAGGATAATGAATTGCCTAGAGTAGAGGAAGAGCTTTATCAGAGTGCAAGAGACGCCATGTTTAGTGCTTAGAGATTTTGAAGGTGAAGATAATCCTCCGATGTTTGGGAAGTGGGCAAGATCCATATTATTTGTGGAATGATTGCTTTTTGAAGGAATAGAAAAGTCCTGTGAAGTGCAGGAAGGAGGGGGGAAGTGGAGAAGGTAGAAGGACAGCAGCACAGTGGCCACAGGTGGTGAAAGCTGATTCACTCTAGCATGGCAGCGTATTTAAGGGGTCAGTAGTAAGGGGGCAGTCGGAGGTACAAGGAAAAGCTTTGGTTGTGCTGTTAGTCTTACAGAAAGCTGCTGTAGACAAGTCTGTGGGACATTTTCTAGCTGATGATTGACGCGGGAGGATCCAAGGCCACTGTGGGCAGTGTCACCCATGGCAGGTGCCCCTGGGCTCAATAGATGAGCAAACGGAGGGGAAACCAGTAAGTAGCAGTTTGCTGTTGTCTCTGCTTTAGTTCCTGCTTCCGGGTTCCTGCGTAAACATCCCTTCAAGGTGGGCTGTAAGCTGTATGTAAACCTTTCCTCGAGTTGCTTTTGGTCATACTGTTATTCCAGCAGTAGAAAGCAACCTGGGACCGGAATTGGCACCAGAGAATAGACTGTTGCTGACCATGTTTGGAGAGGATCATAGAAGTGTTTGGAACTTGGGTTGGAAAAGCACTTGAATGCTCAGAGACTAATGGATTGTTCTGGGAATCTCGGAAGATCAGAATGTTGAGAGAGGTGCAGATGATAGAGGCCTGGCTTGTGCAGTTTCAGAGGGAAGTTTGAGGGTCCCTCAAAGACTCTATTGTGGCTATTCTTGTGATATTTTGAACTAGGAATCTGGCTTTAGTCAGCTGGGGCTTAAGAATCAGCTCTAGTTAACAAGAGGCTGGTACCAGTGAAGTAAAGCTATTGCTGTAGTGGGACAGTTGATGCTAGTTAGCTGGTGCTGAAGTATCAGCTGTGATTAATCAGAGACCAGCATCACATTCGGGAAGTGTTTCCTTAGGGTCAGCACACAGACGCTGTAGTCCGGAGGATGGCTAAATTGCATCTTAAGCCGAGAGCCAAACTGAGTGATGTGAGAAGCTCCCATTTGATACTGTTTTTGAGGGCGTGAGGGTCATGGAGAGTTGCTGAAGTTTGGCACCGTGCGGGGTCAGAATCCCTGCTGAGGACCAGGAGGCCGCTGGTAAAGGTTCAGCCTCAGTTGCAGAGGAGACCCAGGATATTGGAGATACCAGGAACATGGGATGAATGCCAAGAGCTGTATCAGCTGTGGAGTGGAGCCAGCCTGAGCCAATGAGATGAGCTTTGTGTGCTGTGAATGTCAGTCATAAAAGTGGGCTGTACAGGAAGTGATGATTGAATACCATGCCGGGGAGCTACAGGCTTTAATTACAGTGGTGGATGTTGGTTTTGCTTTGATTTGATTTTAACTGTTTTGGTTTTTCTCTCTTGGAATAAGAAATGTGTAACTTACTGTTGATTTTACAGAAACCCACAATTTAGACACTTTGGATTTTTAAAGAGGTTGGATATTTTAAAGAAATTATTATTTTTTAAGACTGTGGGACTTTGAACGCTATCCTGTTTTGTATTGTGATTAAAAAAAAGATTTATTTATTTATTATGTATACAGTATGTGTTTGCATGTACACCTGCACGCCAGAGAGGGCATCAGATTTCATTTTAGATGGTTTTGAACCACAATGTGGTTGCTGGGAATTGAACTCATGACCTCTAGAAGAGTAGCTAGTGCTCTTGACCTCTGAACCATCTCCCCAGCCTCTTTGTATTGTGATATTAACGAGATCTTATAGATAAACAAGAAAGGAAGAGTTAGGGTTCAGTAGTGTTGTATGTCAGGTTGACAAAGGGTTAGCTGCTTAGCTTTTTGTTTTTCTGTCACCTTAATACAAGCTAGGGTCATCTGGAAAGTGGGAAGGAACTCTTATCGAAAAAATGCATCCACCAGATTGGCCTGTAAGAAAGTTCGTGGTTTTTTTTTTTAATTGATTAATGATTGATTTGGGAGGATCCAGCCCTCTGTGAGCAATACCACCCCTGGGCAGGTCAGATGGCCATGGGTTGTATTAGAAAGCAGGCTGGGCAAGCCATGGGGGAGAGGGCCAAGTCAGTAAGCAGGGTTCTTCCCTGTTCTCTACTTTATTTCCCGAGTCCAGGGTTCTGCCTGTTTCATGATGAAAAGCTGTGAGATGAAATAAACCCTTTCCTTTTCAAGTTGCTTTTGGTCGTGGTGTTTATCACAGTAACAGAAAGAAAAGCAGGGCACTGGTGGAAGTGTGCAGAGAATACTGAAGAGGCTAGGTGACAGTTGGTGAATGCCAAGTATTCTTGTGTGAAAATGGCTGAGAAAGAGGTAATCTGAGGGCTACTGCTTAGATTCTTAGGATGTGTCAAGACTGGCTTGAGAGGCAAAGTAGTGTGTTGAGTACCGCGTATGCTGACAAATGACGTCAAAGTGTGTGCTCCCCTCTTGACTTTTGTTGCTGTTTTTTCTCACTCTGTCTCTCTTTCTCCCTCCCACCTTCCTTTCCTTTTCCCCTATCTTTTTTTAGGCAGGGTTTCTCTGTGTAGCCCTGGCTGTCCCAGAAGTTGCTTTGTAGACCAGGCTGGCCTCAAACTCACAGAGATCCTCTTGCCTCTTTCTTCTGAGTGCTGGGATTAAAAACCTGGATTCTTTATTGATTTTTCCAATTTTTTAAAATTATTGTATGTGTGAGTGTTTTGTCCGTGCACATGTGTGCACCAGGTGCATGCCTGGTGCTCCCAGAGGCCAGAAGAGTGCTGGATCCTCTGGAACTAGAGTTCTTGGCAGCTGTGAGTGACCGTGTGCATGCTGGGAATCTAACCCGGGTCCTCTGGAAGAGCAGCGTGTGCTCTCGTCCACTGACCCATCTTTCCAGCCCTTCAGTTATCTGTCAGCTGTTTCCCTGCCATCTCAATTTAACAAGTGTTTGCAGGCTAAAACTTCATGAATATGAAGAACATGTCTGCTTTAGTTGCTCTGTGCCTAGCACATTGTAGATTCTTTAATACCATTTAGCATTAAATGTGAATGAATGACTGCTAAGCATTTTCCTAGAACTCTTAGTAATATTTTTTTCCAGAACTTTCTTAAATTTATATCTGGCCAATTTCTTAAAATGCCCGTATTTCCTAGAAAACAAGTATAAACAGGTAAATTACAAAACAAGAAGTACAGATTATGGCAATATCTAATTTATGGAAGCTTGTGTTTAGCATATAGCAAGTGCTTAAATGTTAAATATTTATGTTTAAAGTTACTGAGTTATATTTGTATAAGGTTATTGGGGTTTTTTTTGTTGTTGTTGTTGTTTTGTTTTTGTTTTTGAAATAGGGTCTCATTATGTAGTCTTTGCTGACCTGGAACTGTACTATGTAACCCAGGCTGGTCTTGAACTTGTGATTCTCCTGCTGCTGGGCTTACAGTTGTGGCACCATGTCCAGCCTGCAGCATGGCTTTTGTAGGAGCAAAAAGTTGGCAACAGTTTTTTTTCTCACTGTTATATAAGGATCACGTTATGGTGCAGGTCTACAATGATGATAATCAAGCTATAAAGAAATAAGTATGTCTCCTTTCCTTTGTTTCTTTTCCTTCCTTCCTTCCTTCCTTCCTTCCTTCCTTCCTTCCTTCCTTTCTTCCTTCTTTCCTTTTTTAATTTGAGATGTCTGGAGTTGCTATGTAAACCACTGGGTTGGCTTTGAAGTAATGACAGTCTGTCTGGTGTTGGGGTTACAGCTGTGAGTCACCATCCAGGGAGATTGTGTTTTGTGTATTGACATAGAAAAACGTCGTATAACTTACTGTTGAGTTACAACTAATGGTCAAACAAAGCATTGCATAATTTTGTTTTTAAAAGGAAAACCCCCCTAAAAACAGTACCTCTGTTCTTAATCTAAAATACAATTTTCTTTGTTTAAACGTATATAGAAAAGGAAGATAGAATTTTTGTATTTGGTTTTTAGTAGTTAAAAGATGTTAAATAACAATAAGTACAAATATTGTGTGGTAATTGTAGGAAATTTAGATAACAAAAAGAAAAGTGTAAAGTTTCCCATAATCATTTTATCTATTATTAACACTAAGTAACTTTTGTGTGTATTTTTTACGTGTTTATAACATATCTTTTGGGCTGGAGAATGTTCTAAGCATGTCTAAGCATGTATTCAATGTACTGCTTCACTTTCTGATATTTTATAAACATCTTAATATTCAATAACCTTTTTATCCTTTTTTCTTTCTCTTTTTCTTTTTTGATTTCTGAAATTTCAGTTACATTTGCAGAAATAATTTGCCCTAAAATTGTATACTGTTGAGAGGATCATGATGAAATCCCTTGTATACAGATGTGGCTCTCCCCTTGGTAGCTTAGTCTTGGTTGTCAGATATGTTGTTCAGTTCTGTGCTTCCACATGTGGCTCCTGAGGATTGGACTGAGGTCATCAGGCGTTGGCTGAGGATTGGACTGAGGTCATCAGGCGTCGGCAGTAAGCTTTTATATTTACCCCACGAGCCAGTTCTCTGGCCCCTTGGTTGTTTTCTGTATAGCTTCTGGGTTTGTGTATTGGCGAGTGTAAAATGTCTTCGCTCATAATAAATTTTGTCTCAGAAATATTGTAAAACATTCTTTTTCACTTCATAATATATATGGTATGTGTAAATAAATATATACTATCTTATCACAAAGTGCACGGACACCTATTTTTCTCCATTTTTATTGTCTCATCAAGTACAGATGACTTCATTTGAGACTTTTTAGGGTTTTGGTATACTTTTTAGATGCATTTAATGTGTACATCATATCTATACAAAATTTACAAGGTCTTAATTTTTACAAAACAAGCTGTTAGATTTTATTTGATAGTCTTTCATTTGACAGAGATTAAGTATTTCAGTGTGCCAGGCCCCCTTTTTAAACTGAAAATTCATACAATGTTCTAATCATGGTTCCCTCCTCATTTCCTCCATCCTCCTCCACCTCCTCACCTAGCTAACTCAACGCCTCCTTTATTTCCCTCTTTAGGAAACAAACAGGCAAATAAAAACCAAACAGGCCAGAATTAAAACAAAGCACAAAAAGTACACACATGGACACACACAAACACATAAAAACGCAAAATCAGTAACCATAATAAACTGTAGAAGATGGTAAAATTACCCCCCCCAAAAAATATACAAACTCTTGAGTTCCTTTTGTGTTGGCCATTTGCTGCTGGGCGTGGGCCTCCCTGAAGTCTGGTTTATACACCGTGTGAGGCTTCGCTGGAGAAAGCTGACTTTCCCTGTGTAAGCAGTTGGAGATAGCTTCTTGTTAGGGATGGGAAATAGTGTTCACTCCCTCCTCTCGGCGTCGGGACCCATCTGGTATGAACTGTGTGCAGTGTGCAGGCCCTGTGCGTGCGGCACAGTCTCTTGTGAGTTCACAGCGTGCTTGTGTCTAGTGACAGTTTTCTTGGCGTCTTCCATCCCTGCTGGCTCTCACAGTCTTTCTTTTTCCTCTTCCACCTAGTTCCCTGATCGCCGAGGGGAGGGCTTTGATGAAGACACTCCATTCAGAACTGAGTGTGTCAAAGTCTCTCACTCTCTGCCCATTGTCCAGATGTGGGCCTCTGTCTTAGTTCCCATCTTCTGCAAGAGGAAGCTTCTCTGATGATGGCCGAGTGACACGCTGATCTGTGGTGGGGTAGAACGCAGGAGTCCTGTTCCTGCTCTGCTGCTTTAGCAAGAAGATAGTTTTTGGTTCTCTCCTAGGCCCATGTCTGTCTAGTCTCGGGTTCTTGTTTGGCCTTAAAGGCGGTCAGACAGTGGGTGGGCACGCTCACATTTGTGCCATTGTTGCACCAGTATAATGTGCAGGCAGCCTGGTCGCCGTTGTACTCCAGGGTAGTGGATGGAATGGTGGTACCTTTCTCTCCGCTGGCAGTGTGGAGTATATGTACTATGAACACTAGTCGGTAGATGTGAAGGCTGTGGCTGGGCACCAGCTGGACTTCTCCGTGTTGGTCAGTTATCAGGCTCCTTCTGGGAGTAACGTACTTTTTTTTTTTTAAATAAAAAATTTAAATTGTGTGCGTGCGCCTGTGTGTGTGTGCACATGCGCGCACCATAGCATGTGTCTGAAGGTCAGAGGACAGCTTGTGGGAGTCAGTGCTCTCCTTTTACCGTGTTGGTCCTGGGGATTGATCCTCATGCTGTCAGGCTTTGTGGCAAGCACATTTGCACCGAGCCATTTCAAGCAGCCTCAACATTTTCTGATTGGCTTTGCTTCTGAGACATTGTTTCATTCTGTCTCCCAGCCTGGACTTGAGTTAGGGTCCTCCGATCTTTCCCCCTTAAGGCGTACTGTGCCGCCCTCATCTGTTAACATTGTTTTGTCTGCTCAGCAAATGTTTCTTAAATATTTGGTATTTGCAAGATGATGGTATATGTGGAAGAGAAAAATCTTTGTAACATTCTAATGAGGCAGACAGAAAAAGTTTTAAGAAGTAATGACAAATGTTACACATTTAAAGTAGGATTAAAGAGAACAGAGATTGCCCGGTGTGCTATGGAGTGGTCAGGAGACACAGGTTTTTGTTTTGTTTTGTTTTGTTTTTTGTTTCTTTTAAGGTGCATTTCAGCACAAACTGCCTTACTGATGGCTGTTTTTGGCATGGAATCATCCTATCTGTCTTTTCCTCTGAGCTCAAGAACTAGGATTTGCCTCCTCTTCTTCTTCCTCCTCCTTCTCCTCCTCTTTCTCCTCCTCCTCCTCTTCCTTTTCCTCTTCTTCTTCTTCTTCTTCTTCTTCTTCTTCTTCTTCTTCTTCTTCTTCTTCTTCTTCTTCATAAAAGCATGTATACTAAGCAAATGCTCGAGTGTTACTCTGAATACCATCTCCAACCCTAAAAACCTCTATTTTGTAAGGGGCCTAGGTCCAGTTCATGCATGGTCCTTGGCTGATACTTCCATCTCAGCAAGACCCTCTTTAGCCTGGTTAGTTGTCTCTGTTGGTCTTTCTGTGGCGTTTCTGTCACCTCCGGGTCATTTTATCTTTTCCTCCCACTTTTTCCCTAGACTCCTGCGATGGCCCAATGTTTGGTTGTGAGTCTCAGCGTCTGTTTTGAAGCACTGTTGGGTAGAGTCTCTCATAGAACAACTCTGACAAGCTCCTGTCTGCAGGGTTAGCAGAGTATCGTTCATAGTGTCAGGGGTTGGCACTCTCTCTTTCGGGTGGGTTTTGGTAAGGCCAGGCATTGGTTTGGCATTCCCTTAATCTCTGCTCTGTCTGCTCTATTTTTATCCCTGCACTTCTTGCAGGCAGGGTAAATTTGAGGTCGAAGTTTTTGTGCGTGGGTTGGTGTTCCCCTCCCTCTCCTAGAAGACTAGTCTAGTTCTAGAGGGTGTCCTCTTCCGTCTCTATGGCCCCCTACAAAGATGCAGCAGATGGGCAGCTTAGGCCTCATGTGGGCCCTCTAGTAAGGGAAGTGGGGACTGCATCAGACAAGGACTCACTCGCCAGCTTTTTAATCACTTCCCCCTGGTGGGACTGCCTTGACTGGCCACCGGGGAAGAGGACATGCTCAGTCCTGATGCAGTTTGATGAGCTGGGATGGATGGGAAAGGGAGCTTCACTGTTCTGAGGAAAAGGGAAAGGAGGAGGGGGCAGGAGGAGGGAGACAGGGTGGGTCTGGGAGAGGAGGAGAGTGGGGCTACAACCAGATGTAAAATGAATAAAAAATAAATTAAAAAATTAAAAAAATAAAAAAAGATAGGAACAAAAAAAAACCCTCGTATTTTGAATATATAAATGTATTTTATGGTTAAAAATTCAAAGAACATAAACAAGGCAAAAAAAAAAGTGTCTCTTCATTTCTTTCCAGCCAAAATGAATTTTGCTTTCAAGGTTCCTTCCCCAAATCGACCAATTAGATTAATTATAATTGTGGTAGTTTTTCCTGATTTGTGGAAGATTCAGTCTAAGACCCTCAGTGATGCTTGAAACCATGAATAGTACCAAATCTTTGTATGTTTTACATACACACACATTTAATGCATTTTCTATCTGTACTTTTAGTAAAATGAAAGTAGTGTTTACAGTTTGAGGTCATAGTATCATGGCTAGAAGTTTTGCTCTTATTGTAGATCTCTTGGACTACTTTGGCATATTTCTTTTCTGTCTTTTAGTTTTTCCCTCCGTTTGGTTTTTTTGAGACAGAGATTTTCTGTGTAACCTTGGCTATTCTGGAACTCACTCTGTAGACCAGGCTGGCCTCAAACTCAAGTGCTACGATTTTTAACATAGCCACCACCGCTAGGCTATGTTTTTTTTTTTTTTCTTTGAAGAGACACTTTATGGCTTCTCGTTGGTGTATGCAAATACCAGCATTTCCTGACTTGAGCTTTGGAAGCCACTGTTAAGTGACTAATGGTTACTTTTGAACACAAGCGCTGGGATACCATTAATGTCCATCTGCTAAAACAGATAGCTGTTGCTGCGTGGGGAGTTACTCAGGCAGATCTCACATGTAAGCTCAAGGCCAGGCTGGCCTACACGGTGATTTCCAGGATGGCCAGGGCTATGTAGATAAATCTCGCCTCAAAAATCCAAATGAAACCAAACTGAAGCCTAAAGAGCAACAACAAAAATCTGACAGCTACTAAAGTGACTAAGATCGTGTGTGTGTGTAGTATATATAAGTATATTCATATCTTGGGACAAATAATCATTTTTATGAAATCTTTATGCCTTGTCTGGATGGAGCGGTGCCCAATTAAAAATGTATTAATTATATGTTTGGACCATGGTTGATGGTGATTAACTGAAACTTGGGTAAGTGGGGTGCTTACGTAGCATGCAGTGTGTGTATTGTACATAATGTAGGTTCTTCTTACTGAATAGTTGAATCAAAATGCTTTGTGATTTTTTTTTCCCCCCCAGATACATCAAATTACAGAATGGCTTGCAGGCACTTTTGATTTCAGATCTAAGTAATACAGAGAGTAAAACAGGAAATGCAACAGATGAAGAGGAGGAGGAGGAAGAAGAGGAGGAAGAAGAGGAAGAAGAAGAAGAAGATGATGATGATGATGAAGACTCTGGAGCTGAGATAGAGGATGATGATGAAGAAGGTTTTGATGAAGATGAATTTGATGATGATGAACATGATGATGATGATCTTGATAATGAGGAAAATGATCTGGAAGAATTGGAAGAGAGGTTGGAAGCCAGAAAGAAAACTACTGAGAAACAGGTGTGAGTCATGTCTATATCATCTTTCTCATTTGGGAACTCCTTGGGGTAATGACTTCTTAGTAGCAAAAAGGAAGTATGCAGCTATCTTTTGATATTTTTTTTTTTAGCTACAGTCTATTCTATATAAAGATTATATTTTGAAAACAATTTGCTCTAGTTATAAAATAATAAATGCTTACTGTAGAAATTAAAACAAAAAAATGTAAAAATCACTCATCAGAGGTAAAAATGGCAATAATTGAGTTTATATGTATCAAGTACATCATATGCTTTAAGAACTGCCAGGAGGTGAGACTCTGTATACTTCCTAGCTGAAGATAGAGGATAAGAAAGTATATCCTCCTTGGAAAGACTGGAGAAAGGTGAGCGAGGCTGCTGCAGCGTCTTCACCCGGCCCCAGTGTTCTCAGTGCTGATTCCTGTGGAGGTAATGGAATTTGATCTCACCCACGAGAAAGTGTCACCGGTGGGAATAATTGAGTACATCAGAGATAGCTGAAGTGAGAGGTGGCTTACTTCCATCATCAGGAGTAGGTATGGTCCTGATAGATTTTCCTCAACATATCTTTTGAAGAATGCTTCCATTTTGCAGGAGGGAATGCCTGTATCAGAGGGTCAGTAACATTTTGGAGATATTATAGTAGAACTGACCAGTAAATATTTGCTAAAGTTAGTTTCTTTCTTGTTCTGTTTTTTGAGACAGGGTGTGATATAGCTCATGCTGCCCTTGAACTTAGTGTAGATGGGATGGAGCTGCTGATCCTCTTAAGCCAGCGGTTCTCACCCTTCCCTGCTATTTTACTACTGTTATGAGTCGTAATGTAAATATTTAGAGATGGAGGTTTGCCAGAAGGGTCATGACCCGCAGGTGGAAAACCACTGCTCTAGACTCTGCTTCCCAGTGCTGGGATTGCAAGCATGCACCGTCATGCTTGGCTTTTCTGTTGAAGAGCAATCCACCAGCATGGTATAGCCTTAATATATAGGAGTCATAGCCAGATTATTAATTTAGGTCTCAAAAGAGTACCAAAAAGTTGTCAGCCCCTAAGACTGATGAAGTAGCTCAGTGGGTAGAGTTTATGCAAGTTCAATGAACTGAGTTTGTCCTTGGAACTCAAAGGGCAGAGGAGGGAAGTAGCAGCCGGAAGTTCTCTGACCTCCATATGCACAGTTGTATTCAGCGTATACCACACATACATACCTATCCACACAGCATCATCAAGATTCAGTTCCTAGGTTTAAAAAAGTGAAAAAGTGGTTACTCCTCAAAGATTTGACAGTGTAAGTTACAGGCAGTAATGGCTGTGGGCAGTGCAGGTGTTTGAGACCAGGGCTTGTTTAACTTAGGTCAGCCTTGAGTGTTCTGTAGGGTGCTGGGATCACAGACGTGCTCTGTCTTGCCTGCCCACCCCACCCCCCTGTCTGGGGATGTCAGTCTCCTTTGGTTGTCCCTGCTGGTCTTGCACTCTTAGAGTGACATGGTCCTGCCAGTCCCTCCTCCTCCTCCGGCTCATATGCACCTCCTTCTTCTTACCTGCTCCTCCTCCTCCTCTCTCTCCTTCTTTCTCTCTCCCTTTCCTTTCTTCTTTTTTAATTTCTCAAGACAAAATGTTACTATGTAGCCCTGGCTAGCCTGGAATTTGCTATGTAGACCATGCTGGCCTTGAACTCTCAGAGAGCTGTCCACCTCTGCCTCCAGAGGGCATGGATTAAAGCCATGCATGCACCACTACCCCCAGACCCATTTTTTTTCCTTTTAAGAAAAGTGTACCAATTTTTCACCAACATTTTTGGTAGACTGAGTGATGTTTAAAGAAGCTTTGTGTGTGTGTGTGTCACACAGTAGGCCGAGTTGTGTTAGGCTGGAGAACTTCAGAGGGGAAACTCAAAACACTGAATAAATTTGTAAAATAGCCACGTGGTGGACTAGTCCAAAATCTTTGTAGGCAAATTGGGAACTGATGGGTTTATTTCTAAGCCTTACGAGAGCAGTAGTAGAATGGAGACATTCAGAAGTCATAAAATGAACCTGAGTGCTAGTGCTAGGTGTGTGCCTGGCTTCTCGGTCTCTTTCTTTCACACCACTTTAACGTGAACACACTTTTGAGCCCTAGCTTAGCTCCCAAAATGACAGCATTATTAAATTTTAGATTCTTACCACTAAGTTTGTCTTTTTGTGTGTAAAAACCTGTAGCTTTTCCTGTGTGTGCACTTCTTTTGATGAAGCAGTTAGTTTTGACGAGCTCAGATCGTTTTGGCGCTGAAGCGGTGGGTACCCTGGTGGAAGAAAGGATTCCTTGACTGTAACTGCGGGGAATGGCTTCTGCTTAGTGGGTGGGTAAGCGTCTGGAAGGGAACACGAGCAAGTTAGTTTATGTGACAGTGCCTTCAGAATTGCATTGGTTCTGAAGTGATTTTAGGACATAATTTTTATTTGAGAAATGTGAGCCTTATTTAAGGTAAGTAACTCATGAATAAATAAAATGGGAAGAAAAAGATCTGTTAGCTTTTGGAATACCTTATCCAATCAGAAGTTAATTACTCTCCTGAAGCATTTTAAAAATTATCCCCGTTTCTGTCCTTTGCAAGAAGTTTTTCTTGACCTGAAAATTAATAAATTAACAAAATTGAAGTTTAAGTATGATATATTTGAATTATGATTTGTTCATAATTTTGAGTTTTATAACTCAATTCTCAAGTATAAATTTTTTTGGGTAGAAAATTCTCAAGTATGAATTTCTTTTCTAGCAATCGCAGAACCTGTTTTTGCTGTGGTTTAAGTCAACTTATTCAAAAATGTCTTCAACCCTGCTGGTCGACACAAGAAATCTTTGTGGGGTGGTTGGACCTGAAAGCAGGTTAGGCATCTATTAAACATCACAGAACAGGTTAGACTGTGGTCTGAGGACGTGGATATTCTTCCATGTTTAAATGAGCATATGTGCTAAGTCTTCAAAAATGGGACTTACAGTATCAGGTGAGGCTGTTTGGTTCTTCTCAAGGCACAAGGCTGGCTTTGTGCCGGGTACATGCTTTCCTACGAGGATAACCCGACTGAACAGTCCTTCACAGTGGATTAATTCTGGAGACTGAGACAAAGTTGGAAGTTAATTTCTACTTCTGTATTTTCAAATTGAGTATTTCTTCTACTTAACAGAACTTTTAACTGATGATGATAATATGTGTCACAGTCATTTAAAACAGTTTTGTGTACATCTTGGCCATCTATTTTGTTAAAAACAAATTTTCCCAAGGAATTTGGCAAATGTACATTGATAAGTAATACATGATCTATATGTGTGTTCAGTGCAAACAGAAGAACTAAAAAGCCTCTTAAACCTATTTCTGTAGCTTTTTTATAACAAAAGTTTTCTCTTAACCATTTACATACTATTTTATTAGACTGAGGAAGATACCATTTTCATTCAAATCCTTAATATAAGTCTACTTAGATGAAAAGTCTTTCTCTGTAACTATTCCTAAGTCAGCGTTTTCTTCTTGGCTTTTTCTTTGTTTAAATGTACCTCCTGAATTGTTATTTTGCCCCCCCCCATGTTAGTAATAACACTTTCTGTGTAACATACTGAGAAGTTTCACACTTTGTCACTGAGTTACTGAGCAGAAGTATTTTAAATCGCTTAGAGCTCTTTATTCTACCTAGATAAGCTGGTTCTGCAGATTTCCAAAACCTAGTAACTCAGGGAACAAATTTGGTTCAGAGTCCTGAATCAGCAACAGAGATGGTGTCTGGGTGGCCAGCCTCTCCCGTTGTCTCTGTCTGTTTCTGCTTTTTCCTTTAGGTCTGCACCTGTTGAGCATTTGGCAGGATGGCAAGCGGAGGAGCAGCAGGGCGAAACTGACACAGTGCTGGTGAGTTTCGCTTTGCTGCTCCTCCTGGTTCCCAGGGAAAGCATTCTGTTCCTTTCTGTTGGAAAACTTCTCCACTGAGTCCTTGAGGTGCTAGTATTGCTTTAGGATTGACTCAAGTATCTATGTGTTCTGCTTACTGCAGTCTGCAGCGGCTCTGTGTGTTGGAGTCGGGAGCTTTGCTGATCCAGATGACCTGCCTGGGCTGGCACACTTTTTGGAGCACAGTAAGATCTTGTAAAATATCATTCCTGGGTGTGGTTCCTTCTCCTTCAAGTTTGTGTTAGTTGATTTCAGAGAAGAGTAATTGGTTAACCGAGTACATTTAAAGAAAAAGCTAAGAAGAGAAGCCTGATTTAGGAATAGTTATAGGGAAGGACTTTTCAGCGAGGCACACCTACATTAAGGATTTGAATGAAAATGGTACCTTCTCCAGTGTGTCCTTCATTCACTGAAGTAGGGTCTCAGTCAAGGCCAGAGCTTGCCGATATGGCTAGCCCCCACATCCAGCCTGCTCTGGGGTGCCTCTCTCTCTTCCTCTGAAAGTAATTACAGGTGGGCTGTCACACCCACCTGGCATATTAAATGGGTTCTAGGGATCTGAACCCCAGTTCACATTTGTTCAGAAAGTACTTTAACCACTGAGCCATCTTCCCAGCCCAAAACCTGTTTAACCGTAGGCATCATTATTTGGCTGCAGTACAGTGAATAGGGCGAGAGATAGTTGCCATTCTCTAGGAACCGGCTCGCTCTGGTTGGAGTAGCCTTATTTCTGTGTTGATAGTACCCGGGGACATCAGAGCATCGGAAACACAGACAGTAGTAAACAGGCACGATTAACATGCCACAAAAAGGAGCCCTGCGTTTAGGCCTGAGCACGCCTCCGAGACTGTGGGCCTTCTGCGGGTGTTCACACACGCGCTTGCTCTTCCACATTGGTCATTTAAAAATGTTTTTAGTTTCCAAGTTATTTGAAAATAAACTTTTTACCTGACAGCTCTTTTGTGGTACTGATTAATCTGCACATAAGCTTATGTTTAACTTTGACCCTTCTTATAAGCGAATTACTTGCTTTTGACAAGGAAATGTTGGGGTTTTCTTGGAGTAGAGATACCACAGAAGCCTTGCGCAGCGTGGCACAGCATCAATGTGACAGTGTTAGTGAGACACAGCCATTGTTTGTATATGACTTTATCTTCTGTGCATAGAAAAGTTCATCGTTGATAATAAAATGCTGTCTGTTTCTTTGTGTTATGTGACTTTTTTTTTTTTTTCCCATCTAGTGGTGTTCATGGGTAGTTTGAAATATCCAGATGAGAATGGATTTGATGCCTTCCTCAAGAAACACGGAGGTAGTGATAATGCGTCAACTGATTGTGAACGTACAGTCTTTCAGTTTGATGTCCAGAGAAAGTATTTCAAGGAAGCCCTGGATAGGTAATTATTACTTAATAACATTATACACATGGAAATATTGAACATGTTTTATGGTATTTTCAAGAAGTAGTCTAGTTCTCTAGAACGGTCAGAATATTTGGGGAAAAAAGAGCAAACTATTAAATGTCCTACCTTCCTTTCTTTTTTGTTTTTGTTTGTTTTTTGAGACAGGGTTTCTCTATGTAGCCCTGGATGTCCTGGAACTCACTTGCTGGACCAGGCTGGTCTTGAACTCACAGAGATCCTGCCTCTGCCTCCCAAGTGCTGGGATTAAAGGCGTGTGCCACCACATCTGTCTCCATTCTTTGTTATTTTATTTTTTTGAATTCTCAGGAACCTGGAGCTCACTAATTTGTTTGGCCAGCAAGCTCTAGGGATCCTCTTGTCTCTGCTTTTCTAGCGCTGAGATTACAGTTGTGTGCTCCATGCCAGGCTTTTAGATGGTACTGGGGATTGAACTCAGGTCTTCATTCTTATGTGACAAGCACCCTATTGACTGAGCCATCTTCCCAGCTCTTCATCATTATTTTTTTAAGATATTTTGTGTTTGTGTGTGTGTGTGTGTGTGCGCACGCGTGCACAGGTATATGGATGAATTCCCACACACATCAGATGCCAGGTGTGTTGCTCAGCAGTTGGAGTTACTGGTGTTTGTGAGCCACCTGGTATGGGTTCTGGGATCCAAACTCTGGTCCTCTGATAGAAGAATCAATTCTCTTAACCACCAACCAACTTCCCTGGTGCCCTCATTTTCTTCTGTACTAGCAATGAAAAGTCCAGTAGCAAATTTAAGAAGATAGCTTCCTTAATAATGACATCTTCAGAATAAACTTAAAGAGAAGTAAAAGACTTGGGATAATGGAAGATCAACCAGTAAGTAATAAGTAAGCAAAGTGCAGATGAGAAGCCATGCCATGAGCCAAGACTTAGTATTACTAAGGACGGCCCACAACAGTTCCAAACAATTCTGAATAGTTTTCACTTCCCTTTTAATGAAATTGGTGAGCTGATCTCATAATTCATATGGAAAAAGTAAAAAGCAAAAGTAGCCCAGGTTATATTTAAAACAAGTTGGACTGTCATTTCCCCAAGACTTAGAGCTGCAGAAATCCCAGGAATGTGTCTCTGTCATAAGAGTGGACACTGCTCAGCGGAGCTCTGGGGCTCCGGAAACAAACCACCACACTTGTTGCCAGTGTAGGACAGGGCCAGGAAGCTCAGTAGGAGAAGAAGGACTTTTAGCACTCTGCCAGAACACCCGGATAGCCACATGCAAAAGAACTGAAGTTCTTATTCAGCTGTATACAAAATTTTAAGTTTAAATTGTGCCACAGATTTAAATGTGAGAACAAAAATTATGAAACTTTGAAGAAAATGTCAACCTTTGTGACCTTATTATGTTTGGTGATAGTTTGAACATGTGGTGTTGGCAAGAAGACAAATAGAATAATAAATTACAGAAATAGGTAATTGTGGACAATTACACAAAGACACGATGAGAAAGTGGTAAAGTTTTTTTTTTTTTTTAATTGAAATGATGCCAAGAAAATTGAGTTTCCATGAATATAGAAATAAAATTGACTCCTTAACTCAAAAACATGCAAAATGTTCTGGGTTGACTAAAAAGTGGACAAAATAGCTAACTTTTTTGAGCCGCAGTTTAGGTAAGCTTTGTCAAATAAGAGTAACAAACCAACCCGTGAATGTAAAGGAAATGGTATTCATGGAAAGACGCTGGGGAGCTGGGGACCTGGCTCAGTGTTAGCAAGGTTCAGGTTTGATCCCAGTACCATTCTCTGTTTAAAAAAACACAAAGTAAATTAAGAGTATGGAAGACTATTTTTGTAATGAATAACTAACAGATTTATATTTTGAATAGTCATTGATTTTTTTTAAAAATTTATTAGATTTTTGTATGTAAGTATCTAATATGATTTAACTTGATACTGTATAAAACAAATATTAGATGCATTGTTAGAATTAAAAAGATACAATCTAGAAAAAAAAACTTGAATAAGCATTTAAAAAATAAATTTCTGATATAACTTCATAAAATGCTATTCAGTCTTACTAGGAATTAGGGAAATGTAAGTCAAAACTGTTGTGAGAGTTAACTATCAGAAAAGTTACAGAGAAGTTGAAACTCTGATAGTATCAAAGGAAAGCTGCAGAGGAACGATGGGGTCAGGCCACCGCGCAAGTGTGTGTTGTTGGTACCCCCGCGTGGAGAAAACTGGATGTTACTTGGTAATGCGTGTGCATCCGAGTCCTTTGAGGTTCTTTCCTGGTTAAATACTTAGAAAAACTGCATGTGACCAAATACACAGTATGAAAACTAACTTATGGTTCTGGTGTCTGTAATACCTTAGTTCTAAAGCCCAGGTATTTGCCAAACAGCAGTGGAATAGATGCATAAATTCACTTCAGTGAACATTGTCACAACAACGAAAATAAACTACAGTCACATTTGCCATGTGGAGGAGTAGACTATCATAGCATTGAGTTGAATTGTGAAAGTTGTTTTTTCTTCAGAGGAGGGGATGAGTTGAGAACTGTATCCAAGCTATAGGAATACACTATAGCTGAGGCCAGAGCATTTCTGTCCTATCTGTAGGCCTAGGCCTGGAAGCTTCTAGCCTCCGTACAATCTAATCTTCTGTAATCCTAACCTCGAAGGCTTCCATTTCTAGCCTCTGCTAACCTAGTTCTAGTTTCAGCCTCCGAGACTTACTGCTGAATAAACTCACCATTCTACCTCTTTTTGAACTCCCGCTGGTTGGTTCAGCTCCGAGACTTACTGCTGAATAAACTCACCATTCTACCTCTTTTTGAACTCCTGCTGGTTGGTTCAGCTCCGCTGTTCTGGCCCAGCTCCGCTGTTCTGGCCCAAACTCTCCAAGCTGACTGATTCAATCTGTGAGATCATTCTCTGATTCATCACTTTGTCTGCCCCTCAATTAGATGTCACTGTCAAACATGCCTGCTTCCTTCTATACGCTAATCTTTTATTGTGTGGGATTAAAGCTCTATAGTAAATGGTGTGTCTATTCCAGCCAGATCACAAAGAGCTAGGTCTTTGGATGTGATCCCTTGCCTGAGCAGCCATGTTGCTGGATTAAACTTCCTTTACATTGAACAATACACGAACAATTGCATACCATGTATTTACAACTATATAAAGTTCAGGAACAAAATCATTTTGCTAAAAACATATATTCTCAATGGAAGTGATGGTATTTGTTCGCTTTGGTGGCAAAACATAGACTAGTTCTTGAGAAGTTAAAAAAGATTAGTCTGTTCATTTGTGGTCCTATGTTTAATCCCCTGTGTTAAACATCTTCACTTTATTTTTAATTTCCCTTTGTGTTTAGCTTTCTTATCAAGTGATCACCATTTAATTCAGTATTTGATTTCATGGGACGCACACATGTGCGGGATTAGTGCTGTGAGCCTCTGGGAGCGGGCGACTGCCTGGAGAGCTGTGAAGAGCTGCTGTGGCCCCAGAGTCACTGTGCCTGTGGTTGTTCCTGGCTGCTTTGTGTGTTGCTTATGTTTTATCTGAAGTGTTTTGCATGACTTTGTTTTCTTAGACCTAAGTAAAAACAGTTCCTGTTTTATTCGAGGTATACTAACTGTTAGGAAGAATGTGAACGTTTTAATGAATGTGTAGAAGTCAAAGTTACAGCAAAAGATTTCAGGAAGTTGGTCTTTCAAGTGTTTCATCTTTATTGGGGAAAGACCAGTTAGGGAAGGGTGCAGGCACATATCTGTAATTGCAGCTACTCGAGGGCTGAGGCAGAAGATTGGCTTGAATTCAGTAGTTCCAGGCCAGATGGGGCAATACAGTGAGATCGTCCACTTCAAAACAACAAAAATAGAGCCAGGTGTGATGGCTTGCACCTGTAATCCTAGTACTGCGTAGGCTGAGGCAGGAGGATTGCCGCAGCACAAGCTAGGCTAGGCTGTAGCATGAGACTGTCTCAACAAGCAAATAGTTCTAAATGCTTAAACAAAATCAGTTTTTATTACATTGTTATACATTTATATACATGGCACTTACATATGGAACTTGTTGTGTAACAGTTCACATAAGTAAATAAATTATATTAAGAAACCCGGGCCATGGAGATGGCTCGGTGGGTGGCAGTGTGTGCTGCGCAAGCCTGATTGCCTGAGTTCAGGCCTTAGAATCAGTGTGAAAAAGTGAGATGTGTTTGTGAGCATCTGCAGCCCCAGCACTTGTAAGCAGAGGCGGGGGCAGCCATCCAGGGCCTGGAAGCTCTGGGGTCAGCTGACCCTGTGGGTGCAGCACCTCAGAAACAACCAGAGGGCCAGAGCCCTGCCCTGGCGGTGCTCCTGAAAGTTGTCCTCCGACTCCCACGCGTGCATTGCATGTCCACTCATATTCTCTCCAGCCCTGTCCCTCCCGCCCCTTCTCACACACACATACAAGAAAAATAGCGGTAGAACTTTGTGGCTAAATTAAATATCAATAGCTTTAAAATTCTGAATTTAAGGTGTGGAGAGTTGGTTAAGAGCACTTGTTGCTCTTGCGGAGATCCTGGGTTTGATTGCTTGCAGCCACACAGTGCTTTACAGCCATCTGTAACTCCAGTTCCAAGGGGTCTAACCCTCTCTTCCGACCTATGTGGGCACCAGGCACACACATGGTGCATATACATGCCATACAGGCAAAACCTTGATATACATAAAATAAAACTAAATAAAATTAAAATTCTAATTTTTATTTTGTAGCTTAAAATATCATTCATATCATAACGCTACTAAGTGACTAGAGTGAGTTTTGCTTAGTTTTATGTGCAAACGTGTGGATTGCTATAAAGATTGTGTATTAGAGAGAGCCGGGGGTGTTGGAAGTCTAATGTCAGCTACTTGGAAGGCGGAGGCAGGAGGGTCGTGAGTTAGAGGCCAGCCTTGGCAACATGGCAGTGTTTCATTTCTTAAGATAGGCGTGTAGCTCAGTGGCAGAGTGCTTTCCTCTCATATGGGAGGTTGTGAGTTTTGATCCTTGTCATTACAAAGAGAGGGCAGGACATGGAATAGGAATAATCCGAAAAGGCTTCCATCTGTGTATTTATGTCTTAGGTACTTTTCTGAATTAGTATTTTATTTCACAAAGAAACAAAGTGGTTTGTGGGCTTTAGATGGATTGTTATTATTTTCATCGTGTAGATTTTGAGGTAATTCTTCAACAGAGTAAAAACATGTGTGAACATGAACAATCCTGGAAACACTTGTTGTACTTTTCAGATGGGCCCAGTTCTTCATCCACCCACTGATGATCAGAGACGCCGTTGACAGAGAAGTTGAAGCTGTTGACAGTGGTAAAGAAACTTTTTATGTTTTGTAACAGTTTGTTTTTTTTTTTTTTTTTTCAAAATGTTAAGCATTTTTCATTCTTTTCAAAACTGTCATTTTATGTGTATATTTTAAAGGGCGCAACATTGAAGTAGAAGCATCAAATTTAGTCCTGAAGATGGTAAATATCTCTTTAGGATCACGTTGCCATACACTGAAAGGCTGCTGGATTCTCAAAGCTAATGTTTAGGTCTTAGATCTTCAAAAATCCAGTTACTCTTTATGTGTGAAGAGACGCTTTCTCTGAGGCTCCATTTCAAGTGTACACATTTATATTTGTCTTTTACTACGTGTCAGTCATGTGTGTGTATTCTTGTGGCTTGAATTTTGTTAAAAAAAATAACTGATATGTTTGTGGATGAAGAAATTAAATCCCCAGCAGGAAGTGTAGTTTCTTTTACTTTCTGATAATTTCTCTTAACTTTGGGGATTTATTTGCAATGCTGAAAAATAAATAGGAGACATCTTTTTTTTTTTTTTTTTTTTGTCTTTTTTTTTTTAAATTTTTTCCCAGAGCTAAGGACTGAACCCAGGGCCTTGTGCTTGCTAGGCAAGCGCTCTACCACTCAGCTAATTCCCCAACCCCTCTTTCTTTTTCTATTTTTGTTTTTTTTTTGAGACAGGTTTCTGTAGCCTTGGCTTTCTTGGGCTCCCTTTGTAGACCAGGCTGGTCTCAAACTCGCAATGATCCACCTGCTTCTACCTCTGTGAGTGCTGGGACTACAGGCGTGCACCACCACTTTGGCTCAAATAGACTTTCACTGGAATTTATTTGTTCCTACAAGAAGATCGTGGGAGAAATTACTCTTAAACGTTAGCTATTTTGAGCTGACTGTGGTGATGTATTCCTGTAACCCCTGTACTGGAAAAGTCTATGCAGGAGGAGAGACTTGACTTCCATGGCAGGCTACAGTATGAATCCATGTCTCAAAAAAAGAGAAAAAAGTTTTAGCCATTTTAATGATAATTCTTACGTTCACTTAAGCACATATACTTGCTTACATAGTGCATCTTAGTGGTTGGGGTAAAGGGAAGGTCCAAAAACTCACTGATTTATCAAGTGACAGAATGTATTCTCTGAGTGTTAGATATTTACACTGTCAATTTTTTTTTTTTTATCAACCAGCCAATTTTTATGGATATGTTTTTATGTCTAGGATGTTAACTACTTGTTGCTGTTGAACAAATTACCAGAAGCCTGGTAGCTAAAGCAAAACAAGTTATCTTCTTGTTTAGGAGGTCCAAAGTCTAAATGTTTCCTCAGGGCTGCATGCTGGTGATTTTGGACTCAGTGGGACAATCTGTTCTTTATTCCTTTTTCACCCTCACTGGAATCTCTGCATCTGACAGTCTTTTTCTGATCCTCCTGTCCCCAACTCTTATGGCCCCTTATTGTAATAATGAATCAAGTAATCCAGAGTAACCTCTCCTTTTCAGGGTTCCTGATTTTATCATATCCAAGTTCCTATGACTTTGTCAGCTAACATACTCGCACATGTGGAAGATCAGGAAACGACTTTGCCCCAACATCCCCACCTGTACTGCTCTGTGCATGTGTACACATATACCTCAGCCCAGTGGAAGGGAAAGAGGAGGCAAATTGCAATCAGTGAAAGGAAAAGCTAGAAATAGAAACATCCGTCATAAACCAGAAAACTAAACTAATTAAATGATAACTCAGTGTGCAAGTAATTTTGAAATTATATTGTGCATAAATCTGTTCCTTCCCAATGTGTATGTTAACTACTCAATTCTAGTCTCTCTGAATGTGACTGTATTTGGAAATAAAAGCTTTGCTTGTGTGTCTTAAAAAAAAAAAAGAAAAAAGCCTTTACAGTATCCATTGCTAACACAGACATGCTTGTTTTTTTATTGCCTGTCTCCCTATGAGGATATAAACTTAGTAGAGGGCCTTCATTAACATTTCTGTTTCCAGTGATTTATTTTTATTTTTATTTTTCGTGTCTGATGAGCAGTAGGTTTTCAGTAATACTTTTTGAAAGACTACCTTACATAATCTTAATTGAGAGTCCTGTGATCTTGATCTTGCTGGGTCCCTTTATGGAATCAGAAAAGTTAGGTAACTTGCTCAGAGTCTGGAGCTGAGTGAGACAGGTGGTGTTGTGGCTGTCCTGGAGGGTTTGGGCTACCCTAGCACAGCACTGGAGGCTCTGGGCTTACAGAGGCACCTGCCGCATCTTTGTGAGGCTGAGGAGTCCAGTGTGAAGGCACCCGGCAGGTTTGCTGTCTTGTCTTTACATAACAAAAAGGGGGAGCTCTCTGGGTTGCTGTGTCATTTTGGTTTTGAGCCTTCAGTGGCCAAGTCCTCTCTTCAGCGCTGGGATCCCTTCATAAGTACACTCGCTTCATTCTTGAGGGTCTACGGTCTGAACACTTAACAGTCCTCATGGGGTTGTAACACGAATTTTAGGGAGATAAAAACATCGAAACTATTGCTTTAGCAAAGATACTTGTGACTTCAAAGTAACTGCTCTTAACCACGATACGTTACTGATTGCTTTGGATGATGTTTAAACAAAATATATGACCAAGGTTTCAGATCCAAAGACTGACGTAGCATTTTATTAGCGCTTTCCTCCGGGAATTGTTAGACCTAACATTCTAGAGCTAAACCATTCAGATTAATAATTACACTGCCTCGTTTGAAAATAAGAGAAAAACTCTAGAAAGGTGATCAGCATCCTCAGAATGACTGACAAGTGATTGGATGGAGTTTCGGTCGTTGAGTTACCAACTTCAGTTGTATAACATGTTTAAAGTCAGTTTTATTACTGCCTTGGTTTCAGTTCTATAAGCTTGAATTTCTAGTCAACCAAGAAAAAAAAAACTTTTACTTTACTGAAAATATTTCTTTAAAACTGACAGAATATCAGCTTGCAAGACCTTCTGATGCAAACAGAAAAGAAATGTTGTTTGGAAGCCTCGCTAGACCTGGACATCCTATGGGGAAATTTTTTTGGGGTAAGATACTATAATTTATCTTATCCTTAGGTAAGGGACACTAAGAACAAGACAGAGTGATAAGGAAGTTAGAAATGTTGGGAGAGTGCTTGCCTTGAAAGCATAAGCCTCTGGGTTTGAGCCCCAGAACTGCATAAAATTGGGTGTGCTAGGTGTGTTCTTACTCCTAGAACCAGGAGGATCAGAAGTCCACCGTCATCTTCAGCCACAAGCCAGTCTGGGGTATACGAGACTGTCATAAACAAGCAAATGAGACAACAAAACCCACCCACCCAAACCACCCAAAAGGAAAGAGAAATTAAAGAAGCCGAAACTTAGCTAAAGTAGATAAGTGCTCTTCACCTTGAAAGGGTGCAGCTAGGAAACTTGAGACAGCGAGGTGTGAACATGCTTGTGCCTGGCTCTCCTGCTGGGTGTTGCTAGGACAGAGTTGGACGTTCTGTGACTGCTGTCTGGGTGTCCCATGCTGGGCTGGCTGTGTGCGATCATACTGTTTGCTCATTATCCCGGTGTTGAGAGGTAGGTACCGTGATAATCCTCCATGATAATCCTGCCTTTGCTAATAAGCATGCTCGGGAAGCTGTGTGTAATTTCCTTAAGCCACAAAGGTAGTAAATATTTGATGGGGGGTTTGAGTATCTGTTTATCTGATCGTAAAAGTCTGCACCTCAACCTGATGCTTCCACTTAGCAGCAGACACTCAGAATGGTTTCTCTAATAGTTTTTGAGCTGTGGCCTAAATTTGTTTAGCTGGTAAGATGTTGAACTGTGTTTCACAATGGCCTCTGTTGTTGGTGGAAATCACTTGTAACCTATTAATCCTGTCATAGCATGGGGCCCAGGATGAGCTGATCTAATTAATTAAAGGCTGTTTTCTTACACCTTCTGTTTCTGTTGTTGTAACTTAGGGCATCCTGACTGTTTATATTTTATTTTTAAGAATTAGATAGGATTAGTAAAATAATTCAGAGGGGAAAACGTAAATCAATACTAGACTATTCAGCAAGGAAACTTAGACAATTTCTGTCTGTTGTTGAGGTTTTTCCAACCATTGATTAATTCCTTATGCATCTATTTCAGAATTGTCTCTTGGCTTATGCTATTATTACATGCCAGCTCAGATGTTTGGGTTACCTGGGTAATATCACAGGTTTTGTAATCTTGCATTCATTGCAAGATTACATTGTTGGTATAGAAGACCTTTAATAAACTACTTTTAGTTCCATAATCTTTAATCTTTTTCATCTTTTCACAGGAAATGCTGAGACACTCAAGCATGAGCCAAAGAAGAATAACATAGATACACATGCCAGACTGAGAGAATTCTGGATGCGTTACTACTCCGCTCATTACATGACCTTAGTTGTTCAGTCCAAAGGTAGTGTTCTCTGTTACATCTTTAGTTACTCTGAAGTATTGCCAGCCCTTGGTCAGCAGGGCTTGAGTAGCCTGAGTCCACACACATGCAGTTTACTTTTGAAGGTTTGTAGTGTTTTGGAGAAACTTGCAGATGAAACATGTAGTCTAGAAGTATCAAAAGGAATTTTTTAAAACAGTTAGAGGTCATGAATAAAATACATGTGGATAATATTGTTTACTATCATGAAATGCATACAGATAAAAGATAAGATTAATGTACACGTAGGTAAACGTTGCATAATTACAGCAGAGAGTAATGTGAACAGTTAAGATGCTGCGTTAGAGCATAACTACGTGAGGTTAATAGTAGCGAATTACTGCTGAGATAGTTCACTCCATTGTTGGAGCATCTGTGTGAAGCTGATCATGTCCATATGGACAGGTATCTACTCCAGTAACGGTATTATAGGGTTTTACCCTTTTATAAAGATCTCATGGTGCTTGAACAGTTGTCATCAGCTCTAATGTGTATAAAATCTAGGATATGTGTGAACAGGGGTTTACGTGTGCTGCTTGCTCTTTGTTTTGGTACCACCGAGGGGTCAGCATTCCCACATTGTCCAAGGCTCAGCTGTACTGCTCTCGTTGAGTGTTTTTCTGAGTCAGTATGACATTACTTACTTCATTATCTGACATTAATTAAAACCGGAGCTGGGTGTGGTGGTGCACGCCTGTGATCCCAGAACTTGGGAGGCAGAGGCAGAGGCAGATGGATCTGTTATTTTTCAAGACCAGCCTGGTGCACAACATGAATCCAGGACATCCACGTCTTGTTACACAGAGAAACCCTTTCTCAAAACCAGAAAAATCAGAAAACAAAACAAAACAAAAAAACCAAACCAAAATAAAACACAACAAAACCCCCAAAACAGCAACAGAAGGCCCTTGGAGCTAGAGAGATGGCCCCGCAAGGAGTGCTTGCTGTGCTTGCGCTTGCAGTGAGCTAGACCTGGGTCTCAGCATCTGTGATGCGTGGCTCATAACCACCTATGGCTGCAGTTCTATGGCATCTCACGTCAGGCCTCCACCAACACCCACACACCAGGACACACAACACACATACACCACTGTACATAAATTAAAATAAAACATTTTCAGAACGGAATGAAATTAAAATTTCCTAATGTTACAAACTAATGGCCAAGTTCACAGAAATGTGAGATATCTCATATAAATTATTTCTCATAGAAATAGGTCTATTCTATTCCTAGACTAATCTCAAGTGTTTATGAGTATACTGATACTCATTTTTTTAAAGATTTTTTTATTATTTACTGTGTATATAATGTTTTGTCTGCATGTACACCTGCACTCTAGAAAAGGACACCAGATCTCATTGGTTATGAGCCACCATGTGGGTGCTGGGAATTGAACTCAGGACCTCTGGAAGAGCGACCAGTGCTCTTTACCTCTGAGCCATCTCTCCAGCCCCCTACTGATACTCATTTTGAGATGGGGTCATATGTAGCCTTGACCTTCTGTGATTTCAGGTATGTACCACCACACCTACCTTGGCTGTTGTGGGTTTTTTTAGATGACTCTTATTTGTGGTTGTATATTTAATCCATATTGATAATAAACTCATAGGGCAAGTTGTTGGTTCATTCTTACTTAAGGTCCTATGAGATGATTGGGAGCAATCCTATAGCAATAGCACAAGTGTTTTAAAGGTGAAGATTGAAGACTGCCTCTGCTCCTTTCCTCTTGTGGTTCTGTTTGGCCACCTGTGTGACTCAGTTAAGAAATTCCAGTAGTTTTCTTCTGATTTCTTGGGGTTTTAACCTTTTTTAGGCTTCTTAAAATCTTTCTAAACTGCCCCTTTTATTTTTTATTTTTTTAAACTGCCCCTTTTGACATTCATTAGTTTGCACATTTCGTCTCTTGAAGAGCTGATCCTCCCAAATATGACTCTCTTTTTTAGAAAACTCTGCCCAAATCTCTTTAAAATTGAGATCAAAGCTGGTTACATATGGAATATTTTTTTTTCAAAAATTAATCTACAAATGTGATTACTTTTATATTATTGTAACAGACATTGCTTATTTTTAGTACAGAGATTAATTTATAATTTGTTGCAAATTATTTCATGCATTTGAATTTTTATTCACCCAGATGTTTTGTTTCTTTGTGTTCTTTTCCTGTTTGACATGCCTATTAATACCTACTTCAGGTTTTTGTTTTTGAGACAGGATATCTCTGGTTTTCCCTGGTTACCCGGGACCTCACTGGGTAGACCAGGCTGGCCTTGAACTCAAAAAGCCTCACCTACCTTAGCTTCCCATGTTTTATTGTAAATTTAAAAATAAACAATAGAATTTTGATGAAAATCACATAGAATCTAGGTTCCATTGATTTTTGAGGATTTCTCATTTATTACACTATTAGCAAGCCACTTTTCTGGGCCTGGGGAGACGGATGGCTCAGTTACTGAACAGCTTGTTTCAGAGGCATGAGGATCTGAGTCTAGATCCCCAGCACACCTGTAAAAGGCAAGTGCAGTGTGTGCACTGTCACCCCAGCACTGGGGAAGCAGCTATGGGGGTCCCTGGGCCTGGCTGGCTGCCCTGTCTAGTAGAATCGCTAAGCTCCAGATTCAGTGAGGCTGTGAAGATGCTCAGGTTGAGGGGCTAGTGAGATGGCTCAGTGGGTGAAACACCAAGTGTGAATTCAGTCTACATGGTAGACCTTCACACACATG
This sequence comes from Meriones unguiculatus, assembly GCF_030254825.1. Lineage (NCBI taxonomy): Eukaryota > Metazoa > Chordata > Mammalia > Rodentia > Muridae > Meriones > Meriones unguiculatus. The sequence continues at coordinate 86,996,935 of NC_083360.1, forward strand.
AAATAAGAAAAAAATGTAATTAAAAATAGTTTTTGAAGGTAGGCAGCAGTAACTATAAAAAAAAGTGTTTGGGATTTAATGTATGAGAGAAGAATTTAAAAAGGTGGAAAACAATTGAGACAGACAGCAAATGTCAACCTCTGGCCTCTACACACACACACACACACACACACACACACACACACACACAGAATATCAAGTATAAAGCCAGCAAAGTGGTTTAGCAGGTAAAGGTACTTGCTGCCAAACCTGATTACTTGAGTTCAATCCTTGGGACCAACATGGTTGGAAGGAAAGAACCAATTCCTGCAGATTGTTCTCTGACCACCTCACATGCACAGTGGTATGCATGCATGTACACACACACACACACACACACACACACAAATTTAACAAAAAACTCAATTATCTGTAAAGTCATTTAGGTTAAATTCAAAACTTGGTTAGTCTCATTTGTACATCTCTATATGTAGATATATATTTAAACTTTTTCTTGAGTTTCTTTTCTTTGAAGTTCTGGGAATTAAGCTCGGCCTTCACATAATAATTACAAGGTCTGCCACTGAGCAAAACCACAGGCTTACTGAGAATTACTGCAGCTTCTGTGTGTGGGCGAAATTAACACTGTCCAGCGACGGGACACTTAGATACATATGAAAGGTTGTCTTTTTCATCTTGTGTTTTACTAGAAATTTCAAACGGTGACATGCAGTTTAGGAAAGGAATCAGAGTTAGAAATCGTGCATTGTATCTGTTCCTTTTCTTAGCGCTGTGACAAAATCCTGACAAAAGCAAGTTAAGGAAGGCTTTCTGGGTGGAGCTCATTGTGATGGGAGCATGTTGCTGGTCCTCTTCCCATCCCTTGCAGACCAGGAGTTCTGGCAAAGGCTGGCGCTCTGCTGCCTTCCTCCTTTTTCACTTTGTCATTCATTATGGACCACTGGTTCACGGAATTGTGCCACCCACTATCAGAGTAGGTCTCCCTAAATTAAATGTCTCCAAAAATACCCTCATGCATGTCCAGAGGTGTGTCTTTTTAGATTCTAAGTCCGCCCAAGCTGACATGAAGATTAACCCTGAGGTACATACCTGAAACCTAAGAAGACTTGTGGGTAATGCCTCAGCAAATATAGTACAATGTGTGTGCAGGTGGGGTCTGGAAGCAGTCATAGATGCCAAAGAAAGAAAGGCTTGTCGGGGAAGATGAAAACCTCCTAAAAGCTGTACTCTGGGGTGGGTGCAGGAAGTCAGTTGACATCCTCCGTGTCTCTTGCCCCTTCACACTTGCCTCATGGGAAACAAAACCGTTTTGTGTTTTTAAACTTGTGTGCCCTTGCTAACTTTGTTGGTGAGCAATTAGAGATAAACGAAACTGTAGGTGCCGTATGGTTTTCTTGTGTGTTGATACCCTTCCAGTTTTCTTCCTGACTGGTTAATACCAGTCAGCATTAGGCCGACTCATGTATGTAAGAAACAGTCACCAGTATCTCTACAGTCGTTGACTTTGACTGACAACATTGTGTGTCCTTTTCTCCTGTACCTCTCCCTCCCGTCCTCCTTCAAGAAACACTGGACACTTTGGAAAAGTGGGTGACGGAGATCTTCTCTCAGATACCAAACAAGTAAGAAGTCATTCTCTGTAGGGTCTGGGTCTCCGCAGCTAAAGAGCGTATCTGTTGTAGGAGTCCCAAAGGTTTTTTTCCTTTGGTGCTTTTGAAAGGTTATAATACTAAGACCTAAGGAAGTTTACTTAGTCAAGATTGCAGTTTTTGAGTAGAAAGCTAAGGTGGGAACCTATCCTATAATTTCTCTAGTTCAAAAATACATGCATTTAAATTTTCGGGAAGCAGTAATTCTGAGGATTTTATGATTCTTTTTACATTTACTTTTTCACTTTTCTGTGACTGTCCAGGGCATTTGGAACTATGATAAGAAAGTACCATATTGAAAAGCATAGCATGTACAAGTATCTCTCCAAACAAACTTTGTTTTGAACAGTGTCCTTTTTTTTCCCTTTTCTTTTGTCAGTTGTTTGGAATGTGAAATATTGTTCCCTTTTAAAAAGCTATCTTGTACATGATGGTGATTTATACTTTATCACTCCATATATAGTTGTTACATTAAAATATTATTTCTAATACAGCTTTGCTAGGAAAGTACATTCTATAGGAGGAGAGCTGGAAATAAATGGGCACAGAAAGAGACGGTAAATTTTAGGGCAGTGTCCCTCTGATGCAGAAGTGACAGACACAGAGTGCAGTTAGGATTCTAACCCATTTGCTCGTGCCAAAGATGCACTTAGCCAGCACTGTAGAGTAGATGCTCATGAATGCCTGTCAGTTGGTGATGCATCCCTGATGATACTGCTCATCCAGGCGTTTCCTAATTAAATCTTTATGTGTTTGTTTTATTTTCAGTGGGTTACCTAAACCAAACTTCGGCCATTTAACGGATCCTTTTGACACACCAGCATTTAACAAACTTTATAGAGGTTTGTGAACCTAAGGCTTAAAATTACTGGAAGTAACTTTAGCACATTCCCCAAAATTTAAGACTGCCAATTTTCTTGAAAATGCAAAACACAACAGAAATGATGGCTGTGGAGCTCTAAATGGGGCAGACAGCAGGCCACTGACAGGCTGTGGTGCCCTGCTGCTGCCTGGCCTGCTTCATGCTTCCCTGTTTTCCCATGTGCCCTTTGTTCGTGTCTCCTCCCACCCCGTCCATTTTTCTCTTAAGAAAGTAAAAGCAGAAGAGAGAAAGTACTTTGAAAGTTAATTTCTAAAGTTTTATTATACAGAATGGTATTTGTTAAATTAAGAGGACCTCAGGTATCGGGAAAAGGCACCTTTAATTCTTAATAGAAAAAGAGTTTCTGCCACTTTACAGGTAAATTAACATAAAATAAAAGCGATTATAAAAACATTTTCTTAAATATATGCAGATCTTTTATTTTTACAATCTGGCATCTATAGTAATGGCTCGGTGAGCTGTTACATGGTCATGTCCTATTTTCTTCCCAATTTGCCAAGTGATTGTAACAGGGACATCGTTAGAGCTCCTCTTTTTCTCTCTTCCTTTAATCATGGTAGGTTTTCTTCCTTTTTTCTTTCTTCCAGTTGCCATCACTGTTCTTTGCTTCCCCTCTACCTCATTGTCAGTCTCTCCTCACTTCCTGTAATCAGTGACTATTTTGGCACACTCACTCTGCTGCAGGCTTCATCCTGCTAAGCCAGATAGTCCAACAGAGTATTTTCTGTTGTTTCTAGCTTCAGATTTTCTATTCCTATACTCATAGTCTCCAAAAATACTTTAGCCAGTGCACACATTTTATTGTGAGAAACAGAAGCAGAGAGACTTAAATGCAAATGAGTTTTATGCATTTAAAAATGCATTTTACATTCTTCTTGTTCTTTTTCATTCTTGCTTAAAACAACTATTCAGATTAGAAAATTGTCAACATGAAGTAACAGCTACATTTTAACATCCTGTGATTACTGGAGGATGAAATATATTGAACAAAAAAAATGTCCTTTTAACAGAAAATGTTACAGAAAAATACTTACAGCAATTCTTCTGACATTTTTATTTAGTTGTTCCGATCAGAAAAATTCATGCTCTGACCATCACGTGGGCCCTTCCCCCGCAGCAGCAGCACTACAGGTAAGAGCCCAGGGAGATTTGCCTCACTAACGACGGAGGGCGGGGAGAAGACTCAGCAGTTTGGGCTTTCTGTGTTTATAACTCAGCTGTCTTTTAACCTGGAACTTAGCTAATAGATTGTCAACTCTTAGGTATTTCATGGTTTTTCAGGGTGTAGAAACTAGAATTTAAGCTAGGTGTGGTGGTGCACATTTTTAGTCCCAGCACTAAAGAGTGACTTCTAGGACAGCCTGGGCTACACAGAGAAACCCTGTCTAAAAAACAAAATAAAACAAAACAAAAACAACAACAAAAAAACCCTACATTTTTCTTGTAGTGAGTTACTTAACTTGAGTCTTTGAAATTAGACATTTGGTATTAATGTTCACTTTTCTAATAATTTTTTAGTAGTAGAATAAAATATATTAATTTATGATTTATTTGTCCATGGTATGTAGTTTTTATTTACTTGTCAAAGGTGAAAGTTAAATAGCTTTAAGTTCCAAAGATTAACTTCTGTGGGTTAGGGGATTATATAAAGTGGGATAAAAATACCAGTTGATGTGTGTTTGAGCAGCACAGCTGAGCAGTGTTTGTTTTGTTTTTAGGTCAGGAGTGGTCAGTTCTAAAATTCTTTATATTAAATAAATGCAAATGAATTTATATAAATTTAGCTTATTTAAAAAATTATTTTTTGTTTGTTTTGTTTTTGAGACATGGTTTCTCTGTATAGCTCTGGCTGACCTGCTTCTCACCCTGTAGACCAGGCTGGCCTTGAACTCACAGATTCACCTGCATCTGCCTTTCAAGTGCTGGGATTAAAGGCATGTATTACCCCCTGACTGACCCCTACATTCATTTTTAACTTATGTGTATGTGTATGTCTGCACCTGAGTATTTACACGAGTGCACATATCTGTGGAGCCCAGAAGAGGGTGCTGGAGCCTCTAGGCTGGAGTTACCTAGTGGTTGTAAACTTTCCAAAATGGATGCTGGGAAAGGCGTAGAAGTCCAGTCCTGTGCAGTAGGAGCAGTATGTGCTCTTTAACTCTGGAACTGTCTCACAGCCCATCTCACTTTTTTACACTGCTACCAACAAAGCAAAGCTGTGAGGGCAAACCCAGCAGAAGGAAAAGAAGCAGTGTGCATTGCTTGAGCTCAGTAAGAAATTGTTGTGTTACTTGTTAGAATGTTTGAATAATCAAGTCCATTGAAATTAATAAAAACATTATGGATATAGTAAAAAGGCAGGAAAGTGTGTATTACAAGAATAATATAGCAAGAAGTGATATTTATTGGTATGTAGTTATGAATGTCTTAAGAAATATTGACATTATTAAACTAATACTAAAGGGCATTAGCTAAAATGTTCTGTCTTTGTCTTCAAAGATGTGTCAGACATTAGTAGCTTATTTTTATATCCTTCGGGCATTAACGTCTTGAAGATATCGGGCTGTAGAGATGCCTTGCTGGCTAGGGCACCCGCTGCCCTCCCAGAGGACCTGAGCTTGATTCTCAGGAGCCGTGTGGCAGCTCACAACTGTTGGTCACCGCAGTTCAGAGGATGCGATGCCCTCTCTGCCCACAAGCCCTGCGTGCGTACGTGTGGTGTGCACACGCTTGCAAGCAAAACGGCCATACACATAAAGTAAAAATAAACACATCTTTTAAAAACCAGCAAGATCCAGATAGGCAAATGGGATCTCAACATGTGCTGCCGAGACCGACTGTCTTACCCTCTTAATCACTGATATTTGAAGAAGTGTTGAGAATTTTAAAAAGTAACATGTTGTAGCTTTTTGTTTGTTGCTATCCAGATATTTTTACAAGGCCTGATGCTTTATTTAACATTTCATTATCAGTCATTTTTATGCCCCAAATATGTGACTTTTCAGTAAATTAACTTTAACGGAGAGTTTTTCCCATCAGTGTTGCCAAATGCGGCGATTTTAGTCCTGTTCAGATGCAGATGCTCACTTAGCTGGCTTCTCCATAGCTGCTTCCCCTGAGCCGGTCCGGTGTTCGTGCAGCTCCACTCACACTTTCATCCGTATAGTGGAGGCTTTGAGAATTGCTCGGCAGAACTGAAATATTACTTTGATTTTTCAAGAACTTACTACATTTTGGTGACCAAATGTCCCTCTATGTTCGTTATGTTACAGAATACTACTTAAATGACTTTCGAAACCTATTTAGATTTACTCTTTGTGGTGGTGGGGTTTGTGTGTGTGTGTGTTTGAATAACTCTTATTTTGGGGAACATAATTTAAACTAATGCTGAAGGAATTTGTGCTTACGTTGACTGTTGTTATCTGGTAATAACTGTTCCATGAGGTTCTGTGCGTAGTAAGTGGTGAGTACTCACACGGCAGATGACCAGATGACGAGGAAAAGAAAAATGCGCTAAGTTGTTTCCTTGCTTTAAGATCCAGTGTTCTTGAGGGAAACTGACACTAGACTCAGGCTCCCCAGCCTTTAAGATAACACATTTTAATCCTCGACCTCAATTCAATGATGAGAGCCTTTGTAAAAATCTGCTGCTGGGCGCTGATTCCATACTGTGTTCTAAGATGATAATCTGTGCTATGGCAGAGAGAGCTGGGGAGCTGGGGAGCTCACCAGCCAGGCCAACGAAGTGCACACACACACACACACACACACACACACACACACAGAAAGAAAGAGAGCCTCAAAATATAAAAATATTGCCAGGCAATGGTGGTGCACACCTGTGATCCCAACACTCGGGAAACAGAGGGCAGGCAGATCTCTATGAGTTTGAGGCCAACCTGGTCTACAAAGCAAGTCCAGGACAGCCAGGGTTACAGAGGAAACCGTGTCTTGAGAAACCAAAAAAAAAAAAAAAACAAAACAAAACAAAACACAGACATCTCATGTGAATTTACTAAAAGTGTATATATATATATATATATATATATATATATATATACACACACTTATATAATGTTTTATATACATTTTTGTATAATTTATTGGCTATGTGTGTGTAAGTGTATATATATATATACTTTCCTATAAAAAGTAGCAAGCTTACATTTTGAAATAATTCTGCTCTTTTAGTGACTTCACATGATATGTCTTACCATTTTCTGTTTTTATAATGTAGCTGTTAACTGATGACAATTTTGAGTTTGCTGAATTTATAAGAATAAGCTTAGATTCTCAAACCTTATATATTTTGACCTTCTTTTGACTTCTGACCTTTAATTTTTTTTTTTTTTTTAAAGGGTGAAGCCACTTCATTATATTTCCTGGCTGGTTGGACATGAAGGCAAAGGCAGCATTCTTTCTTACCTTAGAAAAAAGCAAGTATTTAATTATTAGGCCTTTTCTGTAACAATCTCTAAATAAAAAACAATAGGTTTTACCATGCATTCCTTTGCCGTAGTTGCCATGAGGTCTGGAATCAAAATGAGAATCATTTTGCAATTAACCAGCTCGTTTTAATGACCATAATTTTAAGGTTTCTTATAAGCTGTCTTTTTTTTAGCTTATGTTGGAAATAATTACGAAATTGAAATTATACATGAACGTAACAGTTGATTCCATAATTATATAAAAAGATTAGTTCTAATAAAAGAATCTGAGCAAATAAGCCAATTATTTAAACGTTTTAGCTCTCTAGGGTTCCCAACCCAAAAGGTGAACTGTGGACAAACGATGCTGAATATGTGGAGCTGAAAGTGTGTGCAGCTGCGTTGGTAGAACCTGTCCTCTGCATTTGATCAGCTCTAAAAGGAAGTGTGTGCAGCTGCGCTAGTAGAACCTGTCCTCTGCATTTGATCAGCTCTAAAGGAAGTGTGTGCAGCTGCGTTGGTAGAACCTGTCCTCTGCATTTGATCAGCTCTAAAGGAAGTGTGTGCAGCTGCGCTAGTAGAGCCTATCCTCTGCATTTGATCAGCTCTAAAGGAAGTGTGTGCAGCTGCGCTAGTAGAACCTGTCCTCTGCATTTGATCAGCTCTAAAGGAAGTGTGTGCAGCTGCGTTGGTAGAACCTGTCCTCTGCATTTGATCAGCTCTAAAGGAAGTGTGTGCAGCTGCGTTGGTAGAACCTGTCCTCTGCATTTGATCAGCTCTAAAAGGAAGTGTGTGCAGCTGCGTTAGTAGAACCTGTCCTCTGCATTTGATCAGCTCTAAAAGGAAGTGTGTGCAGCTGCGTTGGTAGAACCTGTCCTCTGCATTTGATCAGCTCTAAAGGAAGTGTGTGCAGCTGCGTTGGTAGAACCTGTCCTCTGCATTTGATCAGCTCTAAAGGAAGTGTGTGCAGCTGCGTTGGTAGAACCTGTCCTCTGCATTTGATCAGCTCTAAAAGGAAGTGTGTGCAGCTGCGCTAGTAGAACCTGTCCTCTGCATTTGATCAGCTCTAAAGGAAGTGTGTGCAGCTGCGCTAGTAGAACCTGTCCTCTGCATTTGATCAGCTCTAAAGGAAGTGTGTGCAGCTGCGCTAGTAGAACCTGTCCTCTGCATTTGATCAACTCTAAAGGAAGTGTGTGCAGCTGCGCTAGTAGAACCTGTCCTCTGCATTTGATCAACTCTAAAGGAAGTGTGTGCAGCTGCGCTAGTAGAACCTGTCCTCTGCATTTGATCAACTCTAAAGGAAGTGTGTGCAGCTGCGCTAGTAGAACCTGTCCTCTGCATTTGATCAACTCTAAAGGAAGTGTGTGCAGCTGCGCTAGTAGAACCTGTCCTCTGCATTTGATCAACTCTAAAGGAAGTGTGTGCAGCTGCGCTAGTAGAACCTGTCCTCTGCATTTGATCAGCTCTAAAGGAAGTGTGTGCAGCTGCGCTAGTAGAACCTGTCCTCTGCATTTGATCAGCTCTAAAAGGAAGTGTGTGCAGCTGCGCTAGTAGAACCTGTCCTCTGCATTTGATCAACTCTAAAAGGAAGTGTGTGCAGCTGCGCTAGTAGAACCTGTCCTCTGCATTTGATCAGCTCTAAAAGGAAGTGTGTGCAGCTGCGCTAGTAGAACCTGTCCTCTGCATTTGATCAGCTCTAAAGGAAGTGTGTGCAGCTGCGTTAGTAGAACCTGTCCTCTGCATTTGATCAGCTCTAAAAGGAAGTGTGTGCAGCTGGGCTAGTAGAACCTGTCCTCTGCATTTGATCAGCTCTAAAAGATAGATGAAAGCTTTACAGAAACACTAAGATCTCACTGTGTGCCAGGACACTCATGGAAGCTTAGAGGGCGGTTATAGCCGAGAACTTCAGTGACGTTGGTGAACTTTAGTGAGTGTGTATGTGAGCCTTCTCACGACGTGGGCAGTGTGCTTTGAGTTACGCGTGACCGTTCTTACGGAACTCAGGCTTGCAAGTTCTTCATTTTGGTGTATGACTTCTAAGTTTTTGGCATTATTTTAGAAACAAGCCCATTGTTAGTCCCATTGCTGCTTCATTGGGTGAAGCATGTAGCATATAATAGTCTCAAAGAACTTGAAATGGTGAGTTGGGTTATATTTTGTGTGTTTTAGGAGACAAGATCAAAGATGATAAGTGAGACAGCTCCAAGTAACTATGAAATATGGTTAATTTGTGTGCTTTTTACTGTGTTTTTCATTAAGAATTACATTTTTTAATACTTAGGTTTTACAGTAGCTTTTGGTCCTCCCATTAGACAGGAGAAGGTGATCACTGTTTGGTTCTGGTGACTTCTAAGTGTACTGTAACTCCTGTATTCCTGAAATTTGAACTTTAAACATACCGTTGTTGGGTGTGGTGCTACAACTCTGTAATGTCAGCCCTCAGAAGGCTGCTGCAGGGGCGGTCTGTGAGACCTGGTCGCAAACAAACCCCCTTTAACACTTAAAAACGTACGTTCACATCAAAAGCTCAGGCCCCAGAATCTTACAGAAATGTTGACTCTGTTAACTTAAGGCTTACTGATTAGATTGGTTTTCCCAACTTTAGGTGCTGGGCTCTTGCATTGTTTGGTGGAAACGGTGAGACAGGTTTTGAGCAAAATTCTACTTACTCTGTGTTCAGCATTTCTATTACGTTGACTGATGAAGGATATGAGCATTTCTATGAGGTAACTAATTAAGTGGAGTTGTTTTTCTTTTCTTTAGATAACTGCTTTATGCTAAAGACTAATGAAATGTTCTGCTTCTAGGTTGCCCATACTGTCTTTCAGTATTTAAAAATGCTGCAGAAGCTAGGCCCAGAGAAAAGGTAATAAATATTTCGTAGGATGAAACCAAGAGTTGATCCTAGCACAATTCTGATTGCAGACTGCCAACAGACATGCTTTAGTTTTATAAGAATTTATAAGAATAAGTGTTGTTCTGTCATTTTTTACTCTTTCCTTTATTGGCTCTGTATCCTGATCCCTCTACGTCTGAGTGTAGACTATAATGCTGTACATTTATTTACCCATTCCTTTGAATTTTTATGCCTCTTTTCTTATATAATGAAAATTTTTAATATATCTTGTGAATTGTCATGTTCTCTTCACAGAGTTTTTGAAGAGATTCAGAAAATTGAGGATAATGAATTTCACTACCAAGAACAGGTATTAGAAGTCAAATTGTTTTTGCATGTTATGTGTGAAAAAGTTGCAAGCGGTGTGACCACTGTTCCACTTTGTAGAAGTGTCACTGGGACTTTAATTGTGCCCGCTCTGTCATGTGCATCTCAGGATGGCATCGACACTTTCGGTTTAAGCATTTATTGTTACAGGACGAGACTAGACCCATGACTTAGTTAATAGTGTGTGACATTTCTCTATGTAATCACCTGCTTTGTTTATTTGTCTATGTAATCACCTCCTTTGATAAACATTTGAAGGAGAGCTTGCCATGAAATTTGATAGTTTGGGGATTCAAGTGTTGTGAAGATATTCCACTCAATTGCCATGTGTAATCTTAAGAACGCTTGAGTTTTGGGAATTTAAGGGAGAGGAGTTCTTCCTTGATTGAAGGTCTTCGTGGATATGGTGAATTTGAATTGAGGTTGCCAAACACACAGGTTTGTTTAGAATCCAGGGAACTGGAAGTCCATAGGTAAAGGACTGTGGGGCTGGGCAGTGGCTCAGTGAGTAAAGCACTTGCGGCGTATACATGAGGCACTGAGTTCGGAACTCTTAGGCCCATGCAGGAGGGCAGAGCTGGGTGGCCATGGTGCCATACCTTTCATTCCAGCATGTGGGAGGCAGAGGCAGGTGGATCTCTAAGTCTGAGGCCAGCCTGGCCTATGTAGGAAGTTCTATCTCAAAAACAGGGCTAGAAGAAGACACTCAACCTTGACCTTTGGCATGCACTTGGTTGCGGGCACCCATGTGCACACATGCATGCATACAAAAGCTTTGAGGTGTTATGAAAAAGCTAATGATCTGATATATCTATAGTATAAGGACATATAAATGTATAATACTGAAGGTAGAGAGCTTAGAGAAGGTGTCCATCTGCACATACAAGGCTGCTCCTTAAAATAATACATCCGGTCAGCTCCCACGCTTTAGAAGTTATTGTCACTGCACAGGGATTGCTGGTACGCCCTCACCTAGAGATCACTGGAGATGGTTATCATTTGCTTTTCTCTCCCTATGTATTTTTTGTTGACCCATGTACAGTCCACTCCCCGTATTTTACTCTCAATGTTTTTATCATGTATTTGTTACACAGGCATTCTCTTACATAGCATCTCAGTCAAGAATGTTGTCACAGCTGGGAAAGTTACCATTGAAACAACTCTGTTAAATGTACAGCGCATAGAATAGTGTTCTTAATTGTGTAAAGGTACAATTCACAAAAGAAGATAGAAATAAAATGCTCAGAATAAAAGTCGTAATAAGGTCTCTTGTATAGTAAGATCCAGTGGACTGTCCAGTGATTCTCAGAGTCATTCAGCATGAGTACACACGGGATTTAAAGATCTGTAACAGCTCTGTTGTGCTTCCTGTGGGTAGCGGTCACAGACACTGCTCATAATATGGTGCTGTGTTGCTGGTACTCAGAGTTGGATGTACCTCTGCATGGCACTGGGGTAGCGGCCTCTTCCACGTTAGGCAGGTCCTCCACTTGGGAGGCACGTGCACAGCCTCTCACAGTCGCGATGAAGAGCAGTAGATTAATGAAAATATGTCATTTCTTCTCAACCACGTTCAGGGTTTCCCTGGTTTTATCCACTGACATAGGGTTGAGATCTGAGAGCTCTTATTGATAGCCAGTCAGAGCATCTGAAAAGGATGGCTTTTTGATGGCCACCAAAGACTGCTCTCTCGACATATACCATAAGCAGGGAAGATGCAAGTGTATGCGGAAGGTTGCAGAAACTCCAGCTGCCATTGCCTCCTGTAGAGTGTTTTGTATCCTTGAAGCCATCTGAAGTGGAGATGAAAGCCTTACCCTGTGAATCAGAAAGGTCTTGGCTGTTAGAGGGCCCTCGAGGCAAGTTGATAGAGTTGGTACCCACAAGTCCTGGCCTGCCACCTTACGGGGAGTGTGTGTTCCCATCAGCTGTGGTGCAAACATGGGAGTCAGGCTGATGAGGGGTGCAACTGAGAGTGTGTGACTCCCAGACTCCATTCTCTGGGTTAAGAATGTCTTCCCCGTCCCTCTAATCAGTTGTTAGCAGGCCCTCTCAGGGTAAACGTTAACTGATGCCCGGGTCACGGCACCTCATCTCTTCTCCTGCATCTTTGCTGAGTCTTGATTTTAAAGTAGGAGTCCAACACATCTTAGATTAAACCAAGCAAATGTGAGAAAAGAACAAATCAGAAAAGGCCAGGTTTGCTGCATGAACTGTTGAGTTAGGTTTGTATTAATCTATTTTAAACAAAATTGTTTCCTCTTTCTAACCATCAATGAAGGCAAATAGGAATGCCTTTTTCAAAGTAATATTTTTTGTTTGGTTGTTTTATCTATTTATTTATTTATTTATTTATTTGAGATAGGGTTTCTCTGCGCAGCCTTCACAGTCCTGGATTCCCTTTATAGACCAGCCTGGCTTCAAACTCACGGAGAACTGCCTGCTCTGCCTCCGCAAGTGCTGGGATTACAGCCCTGTGCCACCATGCCTGGCTATTTAAAACAATTTTTATGTGATTATTTGTTGTGTATATGCTATAGCATGCATGAGGAAGTCAGAGGACATTTTACAGGAGTTGGACAATTTCTGACATGTGGGTTGTGGGCATTACACTCGGGTCATTCTGCTTGGTGGCATGTGTTTTTACCTGGCCAACCATCTTGCTGTCCTCTAGAGATATGTCATTCAAGATTTTTTTATAGACAGGAAAGCAGAATAATTGTGTAGCAATTAATGTAAGGGAGTAAGAGTTTATAGAAGATAAAACAGTTAAAAGGTCATGTATTAGCAAATGTTAGAATTGTTCTGGCTAAGTCCAAATCCTCAGGTGGAATGGTAGATGGTACAGCTACTTTGAAAAAGTTTGTCAAAACTAGCATTTGAGGAAACTGACATTAACATTTGAACTAGCCTAACATTAACATTTGAACTAGGCTCTTAGGTGTATACCCAAGAGAACTGGAAATGTAAATGCCCACAGACTTAGGTACAAAGGTTCATACTGACATCATTTATTAAAGCCCCAAAGGAAAAACAGCTGTTCATAAACCATTAAATAAGTAAGTAAAGTAGAATATTGTTGTCACGGAATAGTATTCAGTCATAAAGGAGTGGTTTTGTATTACAGCATGGATAGACCTTTAAAATGTTATGTTTAATGAGAGAAAACAGACACTAAAGTTTCCTTAGTAAACGAGTGTATTTACTTGGATTAGCATAAGTAATTTAGTACCATGAGTGTGGGGAATAATGACACTGTTTAACACTTAGCTTTGTAGATATAAAAAGCATTGGATTATAGACTTTAAAAGGGTAGGTTTTATGGTGTATAAAATATAGCTTCCATTGTTAAATCTAAAATTATAGTAAGGTTAGTCTGAAATCTAAAATTATCACTGAAAATGTGTGTGAGTATTTTCCTCGGTGATGCTAGAGATGAAGTCCTTGTCCCACCAGGCAGGTACTTTCTCTCTGCTGCTCCTCCAGTTGGTTTGTTTCCCCAGAACCCATGGCTTTTGCGTCACAGATCGGCTTTTAGGCAGGGTCCTTTAGTCATAGCAAATACTTTCAATCTCTAAGATTTCTACCATGTTGGCCAGAGCAGTTGTATTACAAGGAAGAAGCTGGCAAAAATAACTTGTTTAAAAGGTAGAACCGGGCCTGATGCTACAAGCCTGTACTCCCAACTATTCCGGAGGCTGAGGCAGGAGGATTCTAATTTTAAGGCCTGTCTGGTCTACTGAGTGAGTTAAAGGCTGTCCTGTGGGGCTTAGTGCGACTGTCTCAAATAGAATAAAAAAAAAGTGTTTGTGTATATATTAGTTACTTTTCTACTGGCGTGATGAAACGCCAGGACCAAGACAACTTCTGAAAGGAAGTGTTTAATTGGCTTATGCTTCCAGAGGGCTTGTGTTCATGGCGGTGGGTTCAGGGCCGTTGGAGAGCTCACATCTCACACCGCAAGCAGGCTGCGCTGGGGATGGTGGGAGGCTTTTGAGAGTGTAAAGCCCGCCCTCAGTAGCACGTCTCTTCCAACAGGCCACACCTCCTAATCCTTCTCAAGTAGTTCCAGTGGGGACTAAGTTTTTTAAAACAAATGAGCCTATGGGACCATCCTCAGTCAAACCACACAGTGTATTTGGGTGCACAAGTAGATATTTGAATTGATTGCTTTTTTATTTCTACTTCAAAAACCAGAGAACTTGTCATTCTTTGATCTTTAAATTGAGACAACACACTGATTAATGTAACTTCTTAGAAAATTCATCTTTATATAACATAATCAATGTCCATCTTTCAGTACAGTGTGATGTTTTAGTACGAGCATACAGTGTATGATGCTCAGATCAGAGTAACCGCTCTGTAGATAGTGACCTCTGTCACCACCACGTTGGCGAGTGTTGAAATTCTTTTCCTCTGGCCGTTCTGAAGCATGTGGTGTCACCACAGTTGCCCTTCCGCTCTCCAGAGTGCTGTTACCCCTGTCCTGTGGGCCTGCACCTGTTGCCACTGACCTCTCCAGTCTCTGCCCTGTACTTTGGATTCCTGCTCCTGTACTTCGACTTGTCACTACTCTAACCTAGTGACACACTGCAGTCTGACTCATCTCACGGGGCGTTCTGGGGGCCGCTGCTTTGGTGGTGGGTCCCCATCTTAATGACACAGCGTCCCCGGTGAGCACTTGACCGCTCAGCGTGGGACAGCGGCAGTCAAGAGTAGATAGGGTGACCCTTAGGGGAAGCACCCTGGCTCCGCAGATCTTTCCCCGTGACACGGCGTCCTGTGTGTGTGAACGACCGGGGACAACAATGGTGGCTGTGGGGTAAGCTGACTGTCCCTCTTCACAGACAGACCCCGTGGAGTACGTGGAGAACATGTGTGAGAACATGCAGCTGTACCCACTTGAGGACTTCCTCACCGGAGACCAGCTCCTGTTTGAGTACAAGCCAGAGGTAAGGACTGGTCCAGTTCAAACTGCTGTAGGCTGGCGGTGTGGGTGCATGCCCGTAATCCCAGCACTTGGAGGCAGAGGCAGCCTAGTCTCTGTGAGTTCCAGGCCAGCCAGGGCTAACAGAGAAACCCTGTCTCAAAAAGAGGGAGAGGGGAGAGGAAGGGAGGGAGGAGGGGAGAGAGTAGGAAAGGAGAGGAAGGGAGGGGAAAGGAAAGGAAAGAGGAAAAAGAGAGAAGAGGAGGGGGAGGGGAAGGGAAGGAAGAGGAGGTATGGGGGAGAGGACAGGTAGGGGAGAGGAGCACGTCTACAGATGATCCATCTCAGCCCTGAATGTTTGCCTTGGAGTACAAGAGATGCACACGCGATTTCTTACACACTATCTGTAGTTACTCAAGTGCTGAAACACGTGAAGGAGCTAAGGCAATCTCAAAGACTTGTGTAGTCGGTTCTAAGTGTTCTTTTCCTAAAGTCTTTCATTTTTAAAATGATTTCATTGCATTATTGTATGTGCATTAGTGTTTTGTTTACACGTGTGTCTGTAAGGGTGGCAGATGTCCTGGACCTGCAGGCAGTTGTGAGCTGCCGTGTGGGTGCTGGGAATTGAACCAGGGTCCTCTGGAAGAGCAGCCAGTGCTCTTAACCACTGAGCCAGCTCTCCAGCCCACTAAGCATTCTTTTTAACAAATTGCCTAACCTATTTTTAATTGCAAACTCAGGACAGTTATGATTTTTTTAATACTTGATATATTTATAAGAAAAACATAAAGAGTCCCTGTATTAGAAATTAATTACTTCTGGGCTGAGCCCGAATTATAGATGCTTGAGAGCCTAGTCCGGGAGAATCTTAAGCTCAAGGCCTATCTGAACCTTCGGGTAGAGATCCTGTTTTAAATAAAGTCAAAAGAGGATTGGGGGTGTAGCTCAGTGAAGAATTTGCCTAGCATACATACACAAGGGCTACGAGGGAAAAAACTTTCATATACTATTGTGTGCAAATGAAGAGTTGGTTAGCCACTCCTCTACTGGGAAACAAGTCAGCCTGGTTTTATAGGGTAGCTTTTGTCAGCCTGAGGCCATTTACCTCAGTATTTGTCAGTGTCTGGAGACATTTTGTCTGAGGCAGGGATGTGGGCTGTAGGGTGCTCCTCGGAGCGAGTGGGTGGAAGCTAAGATGGTACAAATCTTCCTAAAATGCACAGAACAGGAGCTGACAGTGAAGAGCTCTCTAGCCCAAGACACAGCTAGGACAGACACTGCTTCTTGCCACCTAGTGACAGGACAATAACATCACCCGCTTAGTTAGTGCTAGTGAAGTTCCAGATGAGCAGTGTTCAAAGCACCGCGAGGATACACGTTTGATGCTTGTTCATTATACCTCAACAGAAGTAAAAATGAGGTTTATGAAATAGTGTTAAACTTAGAGTTCATGAATTAGGAGCTTCATGAGCTAGACACAGTTCACTGGTCAAGACTACAGCTAACAGTGCAGCTGTTTGTTGTGTATTTACTTAAATTTTTGCTATTTTTTTTTCTCTTCCTGTCTCTCATGTCTCCTCTTGTCCCCTTTATTAGGTCATTGCTGAGGCCCTAAACCAGCTAGTTCCTCAAAAGGCAAATCTGGTTCTTCTGTCTGGTGCTAATGAAGGCAGGTGTGACCTCAAGGAGAAGTGGTTTGGGACTCAGTACAGCATAGAAGGTAAGACCGTGCTTCTCCTCCTCTATTTAAGTGTATCTGACTCATCTGAGGATTTTAAAAGATTATTTACGTGTGTGCGTGTCAGAGCTCATGTGCAACCATGTATGTGTGGATCCCTGTAGAAGCCAGCCGGTGTCAGATTCCACAGAGCTGGAGTTAGAGGCAGTTGTGAGCGCCCTGTGGGTGTGGGTGCTTGAGCAGCAGCACTCTTTCACTGCTGAGCCATCTTTCTGGCCCCATCACCTGGGAAATTTTATCCTTTAATAATTTGATGTTTCTTTACAAGTACAAAAAGTACATTTGTCTGCTTGCACAATTGCGTGTACATACACAGTTTTTATTAAATTTTTAGACAGGGACTCACTGTGTAGCCCTGGCTGACCTTAAATTCATTGTGTGGCACAAAATTGCTACATTCCCCCCCCCTTTTTTTTCTTTTTTGAGACAGAGTCTCTGCATAGCCATGACTATCCTGGAACTCGCACGGTGTGTGTAGACCAGGGTGGCCTCCATTTCACAGAGATCTGTTTGTCTCTGCCCCACAGTGCCGCTGTTATGCACTGCCACACCAGGTGTGGGCTGGCTGTCCCTGTCAGGTTGCTGTGTCTGCACTGTTCTCAGCATTATCTTTTATCTTCCACAGTAGCTCACCAAGCCCTGAACGGTGGCTTTTCTAGCCCAAAGTTCCGCAGTCCTCCAGCAGACATGTGCTCCTCTGTCACAGCACTCTAATCCTTGCACAGTAGTTACAGTTTCTGTTGTGATAAAACATCACGTCCAAAAACTGTCCTGAGATAAAACATGTCTTGGGAAGGGTGTATTTCTTCTTACAACTCTCAAGTCAGGGCAGGAATCTGAGGAATCTGGGAACCTGTCCCCCCCCCCCCCCATTGTGAAACAGATCACAGAGGAGGGTGGCTTATTGATTTGCTCTCCATGGCTTTCTCAGCGTGTCTTCTAGGCCTGCCTGCCAGGGGTGGCCCACCCTCCCATAAATCAAGGAAGTACCTACAGACGTCCCTGTGCAATCTGGGGAGGCATTTTCTCCCTAAGATTACCGCTTCTAGGTGTCACTGGCCTCCAGCTCACAGAGATTTGCCTGCCTTTGCGGCCCGAGTGCTGGGGAAGCAGTGTGCCGCTATGCCTGGCAAAAAGTATAAGTTTTTTAAAATTTAGTTTGAAATGAAACTTACTCATATTTTGTTCCTTACTGCTGTCTTTATATTTATGAATTGGTGAGAATATCCGCAGGGGTTATTCGGTGGGCAGATGTTTTACTTGTTACTCACTGGTGGTATTTACTGTTTTTGAGGCAAGGTCTTGCTGTGTATGCCTGGCTGACCTGCCGTCCCTCTGTGCGCCACCACTCTTGCTTGTATTTTGTTTTAGAGAAGGGCTTCTCTGGAGGCATCATTGCCTATTGCCTGCTCTCTGCAGTGTTCAGAATACCAAACTATTCTTTTAAAAAAAGGAGAGAGAGGGGCCGTCACTTGTCAGATTTCACTAAGCAGGTGTGTGTCACCTGGAGATCCACAATAGTCTCAGGCCAAGTGTAGTGACACATGCTCCTAATTGAAGTACCCAAAGCTCCACTGGGAGAGCGGTGTGGGCTGTGTCACGTGACTGTGTCACCAACAGTGAAGAGGGGGCAGTCCAGGAGGAAAGCTTGACTCTGTCACAGAGGGTCTGGGTAGGACCTGGGTTCTTCGTTGCTAGCCCTGCCTCAGATGCTGGCGGTGCTGCTGGGTAGTGAGTTTCTGGGTTTAGCTATGCCTGAGGAGAACCTGAGTGCTGAAGGCTCAGGTGATGGCTGGCTCGTTGAGAGAATTCTGAACGTTACATTTTTTGTTGGCTCATCTGTTTTTCCCTCCACAGATATTGAAGGTTCTTGGGCTGAACTATGGAAGAGTAATTTTGACCTAAATCCAGACCTTCATCTTCCAGCTGAGAACAAGTACATAGGTCAGTAAAACAGTGATCATTGTGTATGTATGTACACATAAAAGATGTTCAGAATATGTCTATTAAAAATTACTCATGATGTCCTGTACTCTGGCCAAAGTTTGGCTATGAGTCTCAGTATCTCCTTCGCTACCCTAGTGGGTAGTCTTTCAGAGGCCCTCTGTGGAAGGCTCCTGTCCTGTTCCTTGTCTTCTACTTCCCATGTCTATCCTGTTTGCCCTTCTGAGTGAGGTTTCAGCCTCTTCCCTAGGGTCCTCCTTGTTGTTTAACTTCTTTAGGACTATAGATTTTAGTATGTTTATCCTATATTATATGGCTATGAGAAGACAGGAATGCCACAGGAGACAGAGGCAAAAAACCTGGGCCCACAGGGCCCTGAAGAGACCAATACTCCAACCAAGGACCATGCATGAGATAACCTAGAACCCCTGCACAGATGTAGCCCATGGCAGCTCAGTTTCCAAGTGGGTTCCCTAGTAATGGGAACAGGGGCTGCCTCTGACAGGAACTCTGTGGCCTGCTCTTTGATCACCTCCCTCTGAGGGGGGAGCAGCCTTACCAGGCCACAGAGGAAGACAATGTAGCCAGTCCTGATGAGGCCTGATAGGCTAGGGTCAGATGGAAGGGGAAGGAGGACCTCCCCTATCAGTGGAATAGGGGAGGGGTATGGGAGGAGATAAGGGAGGGAAGGTAGGATTGGGAGGAAATGGAGGGGGCTGCAGCTTGAATACAGAGTGAATAAATTGTAATAAATGATAATTTAAAAAGTTAAAAAATTAATCATGGGCCTAGAGATGTTTAAGAGCAGTGGCTGCTTTTTCAGAAGACCACAGTTCAGTTTCCAGCTTCCAGATGGTGGCTCACTATTATTTCTCTGGCCTCATCTTTTATTCTTTCTTTCTTTTTTTTAATTAACTATCTTTTTTTAAAGGTCATTAATGTATAATTTATTTTTATGTACATTTGGTGTTTGGCCTGCATGTATGTCTGTGTGATTGAGTCGGATCCACTGGAACTTATGTTACAGACAGTTGTGAGCTGCCATGTGGGTACTGGGACTTGAAGCTGGGTCCTTTGGTAGAACAGCCAATGCTCTTAATCATGAGCCATCTCTCCAGCCCCTAAATGAACTATCTCTTACCTGCATGTTAATTAAGTAGCTAGCTATTCATTTGCAGTGACAAGTCAGGCTATAGTTGAGCTGAACTTTATGGGAATCTCTTAGAGTCCTTAAGGTTGGCAGAAGATACTCCTGTTGAAGAACAGATTCACTCATGAATTGGTTCTGCAAGGACCCTGGCCCAAAGGCCAGCCTCTCCTGGCTAACAGTTACTTGAGAATGGGAGTGAAGCTGAGTGTACAGAGATGAGAGTCTGCTGTTGGGAGTTAGATATTTCCAGTTTTCATGTAATTTAAGGCCAAGTATATACATTGTACTCTTTTTTTTTTTTTTTTTTTTACATTGTACTCTTAATATTTGCAAAATGAGCACTCTTTTCCTGTTGTCAGCCACGGACTTTACACTGAAGGCTTTTGACTGCCCTGAAACGGAATACCCTGCCAAGATTGTGAATACTTCGCAAGGGTGCCTGTGGTACAAGAAAGACAACAAGTTCAAAATCCCCAAGGGTGAGCTGCCACCCCTCGGAAGGAGTGCTGTGGGGAAATCTGTCTCTCGTGTGCCAGTTCTGTGCTCTGGTGCCTGCGTCCTTGACCTTTGAAGCCCTTTCCACGCCTAGACTGATCGTGTGCTTCTGTGCTTGAGGAGTAGATGTAGATGCGCTGCTGGTCTAGTGCTAACGTCACTTGATGCCAAGCTGCCCTTGCTTTTATCCCCGCGACCTGCAGCGTGGGAGGAGGAACCACACACAAACACACACACACACACACACACACACACACACACGTACACACACACACACTATACACACAAACTATATACACACACACACTATACACACACACTATACACATACACACATAATTTAAAATTTTAGTTCTAGAAAGAAACTGTTTTTAAGTATTTTTTCCTTTGAGAAAACCAGGTATTTGACCATCTTAAAGGACTGATTGTATTATTTAAACATTATTTTTAAAAACGGGATAAGATGAGGAAAATCATTCCTAGATACAAGAGAAAGCCAGATCCATAACTGTAAAGTGAAATCTTCCCCAGCTGCTTATCTCTGCCTTTTGCATTTAGCATGTACAGTGTGGGCTAACCAGAGTCTTTAAGGGCCTTCCCTTTAGGGGATGGCCACGCTGCGCCCTTCTTAGTCTGAGCCTGCCATTTAATCAGGTCACTGAACTTTGACACGTCTCCCTTCTACCTTTTCTCTAAATCTTTACTCAATATGTAATTCAGGCTGGTCTCAAAACGGCAATCCTCCTGCCTTAGTCTCCCAGGTTTGGGGACTCGAGGCTGTACCATTACAGTTTTTCTTGACTAGATTATAAGAATTTATAAATAGTTATTGGCATTTGTTCAGCCTCTTTAGAAAAAGGATCTTATTCTGACATGTATAGTTGTATTAATATTTCACCTGTCTGAAGTTATTGATAAATATGGCTATTCATACCTTTCTGTATGTGTCTGATATTCCTGTAGTTTAAAGTGTGCCTTCTATCATATTTATTTGGAATGGTTAAAAAAATACATTTTAAAAGTTTTAAGAATAAAAATAAAGTATGTAGGGATAAAAGAGAACAGGCATGTGATGAGGCTTTAAGGATTAGTAGTTTATTTTTAATTTAAAAGCCACATTAAGAGAAGATAATGGGTGTTGAAGCTTCTGGCCTTCTGTTTTATCCATGGCCTTGTTCTTTCAGCCTATATACGTTTTCATCTGGTCTCACCTTTGATACAGAAGTCTGCAGCAAAGTAAGTGTGTGGGTTTTTGTTTGTTAGGTTTTGTGGTTTGTTTTTTTTTTTTTTCTCGAAAAAAAATTAAATTCTTGACCGTGCCGGGTAGTTTTATGTCAACTTGCCACAAGCTAGAGTTTGTTTTACAAGAGGGAATCTCAGTTGAGAACGACTGAGCTGTGGGAAAGCCTGTGGTGTGTTTTCTTGAAGGACGGTCGATGTGAGTAGGGCCATCCGTGGGTGGTGGTCCACGTCTGTAAGAAAGCAGCCCAGAGAAACCAGTAAGCAGGACCCTCCTTGGCCTCTGCATCCGCTCCTGCCCTGCCTGAGTTCCTATCCTGACTTCCTTTGGTGATGGACTGTGATGTGGAAGTGGAAGCAGAGTAAACCCTTTCCTTCCGAGTTGCTTTTGGCGCTGGTGCTTCACTGCAGTAGTGACCCTGAGTAAGACGTTGGCGCTAGGAGTGGAGCGCCAGCCGGCAGACTGGACTCTGTGGGGGGGGATGAGGAAGGGCTGTGGAGTTTGGGGCTAGAAGCTATTGAGCGTTGAGAGCTTAGAGCTGTGCTGGGGACTTGGAGGCACAGTGCTGAGTGGTGCAGAAGGTGGCCTGGGCTTGTGAACACCGTCTGGGGCCTTTTGTGTAACCTTTTCACGTAAGAAGGTGTGACGTCTGGTCAGCTGGGGCTGAAGAATGAATGCCCATTCGGACTTCTGGGAAGCGTTTTCTCAGGGCCAGCACACATTGACTTGTGTTAATTACTGGAAAACAGTTTTATTTCGGTCTGAACACTTGGTTATTTTCTCTTTTAGTACTTGCACTATGCTGGCTGTTGACTTATTTTTCTGTGCTCTAAGCAAGTTAGAATAACTGGTCGGCAGGTCGCAGTTCCTGGCTTGGGCGTGTTTAGCCTTCCTGGGAACTAGGAGGGGAACCATTGCGGCTGGCTCCTCACCTGCAGAGAAGACCAGCTCAGTTTCTGTTATCTGGTCCTTGATGATTTGCAGGGAGTTAGGATTTATTTTATTTTAAATTGTATGTGCTTGTATGCTTCTAGTGGGGGTCGCGGGTGTGTGTGTGCGCGTGTATCGTTGGGGACAGTCCAGAAGAAGGCATTGCCTCTCCTGCGCTGGAATTAGAAGCAGCTGTGACGTGCTTGTTGTGGGTGCTAGGAACTAAACTAGGTCCTAAGCAAGAGTGCATGTGCTGTTAGCTCTGCGCGCTCTCCACCCCCAGCTTCCAGACTTTTAGTTAGACCTTTCTCTTTACACGTTGCTCACGTATTTATATAGGTAACTCGCTGCGGGAGATCAGAGGGCCCAAAAAGTGAGTTACAGGAAAGGCTCAGACACTGTTAGTGCCTTTCTTTGCCTCTTAACTGTAAAATCCAGCTCTGAAGTGTCCATCCCCCAAATATATTGCTCTTCTCCCTTTTCTCATGTTTTAGGTTTATGAGTCTGCAAGCCTAGCCTGGTGGGTAGCTGGGCTGCTGGCTAGTTGGGGTTGGTTGTTTCTGATGCTGGCTCATTCCCTCACTGTATTTTGCCATTGTCATGTTCTACATGTATGTGACATGAAAAGATTGGCAAACACTCAGGGCAGCCCTGTGATACCCCTGTGAAGCTGGTCCTGAGTAAGCTGGACTGACTTTCAGACCTCATGGGTTGTCCGTCCTGGAGTAGAGAATTAACACCTTACTAAAAAAAGTGAAGTTTCGTACTCTGATAGAAACAGCTCTACTTACTCTCGTTTCTCCTGCCAGTTAATGACGCTAGTTACAATTTGTGCTTTGCAGTGTTGTCCTCTTTGACATCTTTGTCAACATTCTCACTCACAACCTTGCTGAGCCAGCCTATGAGGCTGACGTGGCGCAGCTGG
This sequence comes from Meriones unguiculatus, assembly GCF_030254825.1. Taxonomy (NCBI): domain Eukaryota; kingdom Metazoa; phylum Chordata; class Mammalia; order Rodentia; family Muridae; genus Meriones; species Meriones unguiculatus. Next base: position 87,020,466 of record NC_083360.1, read on the forward strand.
AGTATAAGCTGGTGGCTGGGGAGCATGGCTTGATTATCCGAGTGAAAGGCTTCAACCACAAACTACCTGTAAGTACACAGCTCCATTTTTCTCCGGTGTGGAGGCCCGTGTTCCTCTTTACTGCCCCAAGGTGCTACTCGGAAGCCTCCGTGTGGGTCTGTGGTGGAGAAGTGTCCCCATGGGGTCCTCTTGCGTGTGGCCCTGTTGTGACTTTGAACATACACAGGGTCTTTGCCCCGGCTCCCTCGGTGTGGGCTGTGATGTGTTTTAGCACAGCCTTGGAGAAGCAGGCTAGAGCAGGCCTACCCCTGATGCTGGGACTTGATGAGTCTCAACTGTAAGGACTCTCCTGTCTCTGGGAACACGGTGCCTGGCTTCTTCTGCATGGGTGCTGGGGTGGAATGTGCGTCTTTATGCTTGCGTGGCAAGCAGTTTACTAACTGAGCCATCTCCCCAGCCCCAAGAAACACACACACACACACACACACACACACACATTATTGGCAGTGCACAGAGAGCAAACAGCCCGTGTTTAGGCATGAGCTCACTTCCCTTTGCCTTTGTTCCTCTGAAATCCTTACTAGCATTTAGGTTTGGTTTGAGGTGAATTCTCATAAAAGAGCAATAATAAATTTAAGGAAAGACATTAATATTTTGGGAACTGGGTTCATGTAAGAAAGATTCCACAGGAAAGAGCCTAACAGAGTCCAACTTTGTGCTGGCAGAGTAACTGAAAAGTATAATTCTTTCCTTTATACCTTTGCCTCTGTTTGCTTAACAGGAAGCACTATGGAGTGATTTACTTTGGTTCACCTCCAAGTTTTAAGATTCAAACAAATTAAATCCCAGAATACAGTGGGCGTCTTTTGGGAAATAAGTTTAAAAAGCTGATTCAAAATACAAACCTTAGAAAATTGATGTTCTTCATTTTTTTGAGGCTTACCTCACCTTTTCTATAATTATATAGAATATTTATAGAAAGCTAAAAATTGATATATTTACAGAGTATAGATAAAGCTTTTTAAAAAAATTAAAAATGAAATATAACAACGTTGTAGAATAAATGATGCACCTTGCCTAAGTTCCTGAATGATAGACTTGGTCAGTGTCATAGACTTGGTCAGTGTCAGGCTGTCAGTGACCAGCTGTCCTGGTTGATCCAATAGCCTTTTCCATTTCCGTTTATTATCCTTTAGAAATGATTGGAAGCAAGTATGTGAGTTACATGTTGGGAAAAACAAAATATCTAGGATTAGGAAATAGTTTTAAGTTCGAGCTAAAGAAAAGAGTAAAACTTCTCATTTCTAGGTAAGGTAGTTGTTTTGTTTGTTACTTTTGGAGACAGGGTCTCACTATGTAGCTCAGGCCGTCCTGGAACTCACTATGTAGACCACTATGTAGTCAGACTGGCCTTGAACTCACAGAGGTTCGCCTGCCTCTTTCTCCCCGAGTGCTGGGAAAAGGCATGAGCCACCATGCCTAGCTTGGATAAGACAATTCAATATTAAATAGTTATCACAGTTTTCAAAATGTATATGCAAATATAATACCCTTCCAGCTAAAGATGCATTTTAAAGATAGTTTGGAAGGAAAATGATGAAAACTGAAGACACATTGCTTCAACTTTGAGGACTATTGCGGCCTTGGCCACTGGCAGTTGAGGCATGAGCCCTTCCCTTAGGTTCCTTGCAGCGCCTGTGTCCTCCCTGGCCCGTGGTGCTAACTGAAGGAAAGTGGGTCCTCCCTGAAGTGTAGTGTGTCTCTGTGCTTTGCTGCTCACGTGGCTCTCCCCTCTCAGCTGCTCTTCCAGCTCATTATTGACTACCTGGCTGAGTTCAGCTCCACCCCCGCTGTCTTTACCATGATAACGGAGCAGCTGAAGAAGACCTACTTCAACATCCTCATCAAGCCGGAGACGCTGGCCAAGTAGGTGTTGAGGAGACACACGCCCTAGAGTGCTTGCTTTGCTAGGAGGGGTGTATGAGGTCTGAGTTAAAGTGTTCACCGTGCCAGTGCCCTTCAACCTTGACAGCTGAGAATTCAACCAGGGTTCCAGCAGAGTCCAGGAGCAACAGCTTAAACATCGCGGCATGCGCCCCAGGGCCGATTGCAAGCGCATGCGCGTCTGTATGTGAACAGGAGAAAGCCCCGTGGGACTCTTGAACAGAGCGGAGAGCTCCATGGGAAGGGCAGGAAAGGCTCCTGTGGGTTGGCACAGCCCTTTGTCAGGTGGCTTTAAGCCCCTCCATGCGTCATTGCTTGATGTCTGTAATTGGTCATAAAACAGCTGACCTTAAACATAGGTCCTGCTTTTGTTGTATAAGTGACAAAACGTTGAGTCACAGATATTAGGAACTCGAGAAATTCAGTAGCTCTTAGGGAAGCAGTTTGGAGGTGGACAATGAAGTTAGTCTGATAATGAGCTAGGGTCATTACCCAGACTATAAATCATCACAATCATGGACACTATTAGATTATCTTCTAGTAATACAAATTAGTGAAATTTATAACAAAAGTAGAAATAATTTAAAATTTAAAATTTGTTAAAATTAGTTAAATTTGACTCGTTTGACTTAAGTGAAATCTTTCACTCTGCAACTGAGACAGGAAGGTGGGCAAACCTATTTAAAACTCTGTATGCAGTTTTAATTGCTGATTTGGCGGCTATGGCATTTTTCTCCATCATAAGTTATGGTGGGAATCACCTGTCTTTGGAATGCAGTAGAATCTTGACCTGAAATTTTTCTTAAGATACATTTCTTGTAACATTAAAAAAAAATATATCCCTTGTACAGAGATGTGCGGCTCTTAATCCTGGAATATTCCCGCTGGTCTATGATTGACAAGTACCGAGCTCTGATGGATGGCCTTTCCCTTGATTCTCTGCTGAACTTTGTCAAGGATTTTAAATCCCAGCTCTTTGTGGAGGGCCTGGTGCAAGGGAATGTTACAAGCACGGTGAGTAAGGGGTTCTCACAGTAGGCGGAGCCTGTCAGTGTGCTTTGGGTCTGGACTTACTCTTTCCTAAAGGCTTTGGTGGTGAGCATTGCCAAGTTCTGGTGGGAGTATCCGACCCCTGATCCGGGCAGCTCTGTTCTCAGGAAGAAGACGGTTTATGATTGCGTTAAAGGGGTTTGTTATTAATTTGGTTTTGGTTAAATTTGCTGAAGATCCTATGTGGAGACGAATGTAGAGATTGAAATAGGAGGGTGATAAAGTATGCGCACACACATGCACAGCCAGAATCTGCAAGCCAGGCCTGTCCACGCTAAGAAGTAAAGCAGTTTCCAGGGGCCCGTGGGGGTGCGGAGAGGGAGAAGAGAGTTGTTTAATGGGTATATACTTCTGGTGGGGATGTTCTGAAAGTTTGTCTCACAAGTATCACTGTACACTTTTAAAACTGGTTAAGCAATGAGCTGAGTTATAGGAAAATGGTGAAGCCTGAAAATAATGGAATAAATGAAAAGAAGTGCCTAGGAGACACCCAGGAAAAAGATGCCTTAACTACCCTGGCTGACTGGCTAAGGCATGGAGCGGCCTTTTGGGAGAACATAAAAATGGTCACTGGTAAATGGTGGCTATAAAAATGGTCACTGGTAAACGGTGGCTATAAAAATGGTCACTGGTAAACGGTGGCTTCTGCTCTGCCCTTTGTTTCTGGGAAGGGTATAACTCTGAGCCGCACACCAGTCTTGGTTTCTGTTCCTGAGCCTCGCCAGCTGTCTGCATCTGGCACGGCGGGAGGACAGGTCGAGCTTTGGGCTGAGGAGGAGGTGGTGTGACCGTGTGAAATAGCCACAGGAGAAGTGACCGAGTTGAGCTTACCTTCGCTCAGCTCTTGTAGTCAGTTAGTCCAAGCGCTGGTCTGTTACTTGCTCTACCCAGGCCGTGTCCACTGGCGCAGACTTCCAGAATGCAGCCCTGGCCATGGCATGGCCAGCTAGATAATGTGAGCAGGGAGCTGTTGAAATGTAAAGTCCAGCAGAGGGGCAGCCCGAGTCGCTTAGCGTGTGATGAACGGCTTGTCCTGAGTTCAGGTGGCAGACCCGCCTTCCTCATGCTGCCAGAGTGTGCAGGCACTTAGAGGCTGCGGTTACCAAGCTCTGAGGTCGGTGTCTGCTTGTCTTTTATCTTGTAGGAGTCTATGGATTTCTTGAAATACGTTGTTGAGTAAGTATTGGGTTCAGTTTTCTTGTTGAGGTGCCCTTCCCAGAAAGCCAAGTGTTCCTCAGCTGATTCATACCCTCCCTGCACTTGCTTGGTTTTCTGGAGCCTGATGTAAACAGAGCAGTTCAGAAGGGAGGTGGAGCCCAGGCTGTTCGGTTTGGGCTTGGGGGGAGCGGAAGATCTGCCCCTGGGAGCCGCGCTGACTGTTTTGCAGCAAGCTGAACTTCATGCCCCTGGAGCGGGAGATGCCCGTGCAGTTCCAGGTGGTGGAGCTGCCGGGCGGCCACCACCTGTGCAAGGTCAAAGCTCTCAACAAAGGCGACGCCAACTCTGAAGTCACCGTGTACTACCAGGTGAGCGGGCCACTCGCCCAAGGGCGGCGGGAGTCTGTCCCCGGCCGAGCCTGAGTAGAGAAGACGTTTGTTAAAGGGCACGCAGGAAGAAACGAGAGCGAGCCTAGCTGAGCGGTCAGTGCAGACAGCATGACCACCAGATAAGAAGGATCCATCGCCTGCTTTTCGTGGGGTGGTAAATCCGAGGCAGAATTCTTTATTGTCTGGGACCCAGTGGAGGGAGGAGGCGGCGGTCTGCAACCAATTGCCTTTCAGCACCCCTCGGTCAGCTCAGAGCCTGCTTTAGCCTTTGGTTGATCCCACTACTAATTTGTGAATATCCTCTCTGAACCTGTCCTGTCCAGTCTGTGGTCTAGCCTTTGGGTAACATGGCCTTGCTTACTTTCTTTTTTACTTTTTATTGTTGCTGATCCTGGGCCTGACCCCCGCCTCCCCATTGTCTGTGTGTCTGTGTGTGCATACAGGTGTATGTAGAAGTCAGAGGTCAACCTTGGATATCATTCCTCAGGTGCCATCCATTCCCCTGCCCCCTCTTTTTTAAAAACTTTGAGTCCAGTCCCTCACTGGCTTGGAGTGCACCATGTAGGGACGGCTGTGGCCACTGAGCCCTGTGATTACAAGTATATGCCGCCATACCAAGAGTTTTCTTTTCCAAGAAAAGTATTTTCATTTTGAGTGTTTTGCCTGCATGTATGTCCGTGTACCGAGTGTATGCCTGGTGCCTGCAGAGCCTAGAAGGGTGTCGGAGCGTTGAACTGGAGTCACAGATGGTTGTGAGCCACTGTTCGGGTGCTAGGAACTAGTTCCAGCTCCACCCTGCATTTCTTAAGTGTGGGTTCTGGGGATTGAACTCATGTCCTTGTGCATGTAAGGCAAGCGCTGGCCGCCTGAACCATCTCCCCAGTCATCCCTCCTCCCCCGTCCCGTCTTCTTTGACATTGTCCTGGTTTTCAGAAGTAAATTCATCATCAAATGATGCCATGATCATCTCATACAAACTGCTTCATTTAGGAAACTCTTTCCCTCCACAGAACAGACTTGACTGGTTTTGTTGCAGCCCTCTCAAAGGGAAACAGAGGAAGTCTTGCTGCTTGTTGGTCAGAGCTGTTAGGACATGCAGGCGCTGTCTTTTTCCTCTGGTGAAATAGGAAAGCCAAGGAATGAATGTCTAAGAAGCCTGCAAGAGACCTACTCCGACATGCACTAGCAACGTCCTTGTTTGGCCTCCGTCCACACTTTTATTCTGAGTTTGTGTGCTGTTCTCCAGGCTTCTGGGCTACTTTCGTAGTACTTGGTTTGTGCCTATGTGTTTGAGAAACAGATTCAGCTCCTCCACAGCCACTACCCTGCTATCCTCCTTAGGTCCTTGAACGACAGGTACTTGACTTTACCATGTATCCTGGGCCTTGCAGGCAGGCGCTGTCAGGCTAGGACTGTTGGCTCACCCATGTCTACCTGGAAGTGTACACTAGTGCCAGCCAGTCTACAACTAGCGGTGTTCCAGCAGGATTCCTGCTCTCCGGCTTTCAGGCTGCTGGGAGGGTAGATAATAAACAGGACTGTGAGGGCAGGAACCCTAGGAGAGTAGTGGCCAAGGTCATTAAACCTGTGGGCCATTGCTCATCTGCTCACCTTTCCCCTTCAGTCAGGTACCAGGAGTCTAAGAGAATACACGCTCATGGAGCTTCTTGTGGTAAGTGCACGGAGGGTGGGCTTCAGGGGTTCCTGGTCTACCATGAGGCCAACATTTATGCCGAGGGGCTGTGCAGCTGTGCAGGTCAGAAACTTGTAACTGGAGGGTCAGGCTGTCTATCTGCATCCCATATGCGCAGTCAAGGGCCTGGACCATGTAGGAGAAAAGCTTGTATGGGAGGCTGGATTTTGGAATTTATGGAACTCTGGGGCAGGAAATTGGCTTCTTTCCCGGAAGCTGGGCTGATGGAAGTATGCTGGGTTACAGATGCACATGGAGGAGCCCTGCTTTGACTTCCTTCGAACCAAGCAGACCCTGGGGTAAGTGCGGGCAAGAGCGCTGCGGACCGGGCTTCCCCTGCAGGCAGCTGGCCAGTCCACCGTGGCCCTTGCCTACCCTCCGGGGTAGTACCTACACGTCTGCCCTTCGGCAGTCTGTATGATGGACGATGATCCTTCAGTTTGTTCAGGCACTGGACAAGCTGGAAAAGTTAGCTTGAACCTAGTTGAACAGCGGGTGGGGACCTGCACTTCTACACAAGCAGCTGCGCGCCCACACTTCCAAAAGGGCAGAAGCCCGTTACCGCCATGCTCAGCGCCTCTCTGGACAGGAACCGGGTCACCACGTGAACTCCTGAACTTCTCTGTCTGGCTCTAGGTACCATGTCTACCCAACCTGTAGAAACACATCTGGGATTCTAGGATTCTCTGTGACTGTTGGGACTCAGGCAACCAAATACAAGTAAGAGAGTGACTGGGTCCCCCGCTATTCTTTAGAGGGGGTCGTGGTGAATGGCTGCAGGCACGTCCCTGAGTCTTGTACAGCTGAGGCCAGCATGGTTTGCTTTGCTTAGTTGGCAGGCGTGGGACGGACAATGGCCAACCCATCTAGGACTAACAAGAGGCTTTGCTGCGGCTCAAATCTTATACTTCACTCTGTAGGGCTTACAGGTTTGACTTCAGGGAGAGCAGAGAAAAAGGCTGTTGGGCTGATGGTTATAGAGTATCTCTGAATGCACAAAGCCCTGGGTTGGATTCCCAGAACCACACAGAGGCAGGCGTGATCACATCCTCTTGTAATCCCAGCACTTGGGAGGCAGTCAGGTGGATAAGTCAGAGCCAGCCCAGGCTGCACGACTGTCTTAACCCCCAGACCACTGGATAGCTCAGCGGCTAGGACTACCTGCTCTCAGCCTATGTGGTGGCTCAAACCTGTGTCTGACTCCAAGAAACCCAGTGCTTTCTTCTGACCTCTGTGGGCACCAGGCACATGCGTGAGCAAAACACACATACACATAAAAACAAAGCCACAGGAGACATGGACCCTGAGGGGTAAGGCCCTGACAGTGTGAGGCGTGGCATGGCCCAGGTGGATGTCGACACATCACTGTCTGGGCACCAGGAGAGGAGGCTGAAGCTTGGAGCGGCAGCTCTTCCTCAGTTTCCTTGCTTTCCTGGCTTAGGGTAGAGAACCTTCAGGCTTTATGCCTGAGTGAGCCTGAATTCCTTTGGCTTCTACCCGAATTGTTTCAGCTCCGAAACTGTTGACAAGAAGATAGAAGAATTTCTTTCCAGCTTCGAGGAGAAGATTGAGAACCTCACTGAAGATGCATTCAATACTCAGGTGACTAGTGCCCTGTCTTGGGAAGCCTTCAGGACACCAGAGCTGGTCACTGCCATGCTTGCACGATGGCAAGGGTGTTTACATTCCAGTACATTTTTACAAATGTCCCTCTAAAACCCCCGATACACACGCAGAGATATGCACACACGCACACTGGCATGTCTGCCACAAGCCGCTTGTTCTGAATGGGTGTGAGGTCACGGCTGAGCATGTTTCTGACAGGTCACAGCTCTGATCAAGTTGAAGGAGTGTGAGGACACACACCTCGGGGAGGAGGTGGACAGGAACTGGAATGAAGTGGTGACACAGCAGTACCTCTTTGACCGCCTTGCCCACGAGGTAATGATCTGTCAGAGCAAGACAGCCCTGAAGGCCTGGGGAAGGCCCTCAGCTGCGTTGTCCTGGGTCCAGACAGTGCTGTGTGGAGGGAAATTTCGGCCATGTTTCCTGGCTCACTGTTTCTGTCATCTGTGGTTTTCAGGCTCTGTAGTCTCTCCCTGGGTAGCAGCTCTTTAAGATGCTAACCTTTACCTCTACATGGACCAGCCAGAGGTTATTATGAAGTTTTAAGGGGGCAACTTATGGGGTCTACAGAAACAGAGCACTCATGTTTTTATGGAGTTCCTCCAGGTCTTTTGGCAACTTCTAGCTGACATTTGAAATCAATGAGACCATCACAACAGCGCTTTGGTCCTCTTGTCCAGGCGACTGATGCGCACCACATACCAAAGGCATCAGCGCAGCTCAGCCATTGCTGGAGCGTGCAGTGTGCGACTCTAGGCTGGCTTTCTGGTGCCCGCTGTGGGGCTGATGCACACACAGTTGCTAGGAAGGCCAGTCCCTGAGAACCTTTGTCCTTTTGTGAAAGGGCAGGGGCAGGTTGACACAAGCCAAGTAAGATAAACTCAGATTCTTAGGGGGCGGGGGACAGACTTCTGCCTAAGACGACGCCCTTACTCATGCTCTTTTCCCGTCCTCCCTCTCTGCAAGATTGAAGCGCTGAAGTCTTTCTCAAAGTCAGACCTGGTCAGCTGGTTCAAGGCTCACAGGGGGCCTGGAAGTAAAATGCTCAGCGTTCATGTGAGTGCAGCCAACCGTCTGAAGTCCTTGTGAAAAACTGAAGTCTTGCTCACATCTAGCTGGCAAGTTTCTAAGCCGCCTCTTTGGCCCCTTTCAGGTTGTTGGATATGGGAAGTATGAACTGGAAGAGGATGGCACCCGTTCCAGCGAGGATCCCAGTTCTCGTGAAGGGATGCGGCTCCTCTACCTGCCACCCTCTCCTCTCCTGGCAGACTCCACCATCCCCATTACGGACATCAGGGCCTTCACATCAACACTCAGCCTCTTCCCCTACCATAAAATAGTCAAATAAACTGCAGTCTCATTGGCCTGAAGCAGTGTGTATTTAAAGACGTGTGTGCATTTTATGGAATTACACGATTGCCTTAGGGCTTCGGTTGGATTTTTGCGCTGGCAACCTAGATTTGATTTACGAGAAGACTAACCCAGGGCTACTGGACTGGGTGGCAATGAGATAGATAGTATCCAAGTGTGATCCAGACACTTCCGTCAGCAGTGTGGGGGCCCTGGCCTGTGTCCTCTGAGGAGAACTCAGTTCTTGTGTGCCTACATGCAACTAATTTGTTATAGCACCAAACTGCCCTGTTTTTGTTTAATGTATTTTTAAATAAACATAGTTCTGTATTTCCCTTCAGATCAAGCCATCTGCTGTGGCCTTTTTGGGGGCTGGGGGTGGGAAAGTGAGGTCCCCAGCTCTGTAATCCAGTGAGGTTCCAGGATGAGCAGTATGCACTATTGATGGTGGTGTGTGGTTGGAGGGCTGGGAACGGTGCTTCAGTCAGGTCGCCAAGATTGGCGTTCGAGCTCATAAAACAATGAAGGAAACATATTTTTAAAAAGGTTGGAAAATTATTTTATGAAGCCTTAAGAAGCGCTGCATACTAATCCAGGTTTAGATACAATCTAATAGTTCAGTTCTAAAATAAAGGTTATAGGTGAAACCATGAAATTCCCTTAACACTTGATTTTCATACACTGCGCTAATTTTCTAAAACAACTCTGAGGATACAGTATTTACAGGTGCGTGTACTTGTGAAAAACTGTCAGGTATATCATGTGTGTGTGTATCTAGAACCAGAGAGTATATGAACTAGGAGACAAGGATTTTATGCCTCAACAGCAGAATTGAAGGACAGGAAGCTGAGACCCTGGTCCGTCTATAAATGCTTTTCAAAGCGTGGGATCTGGAAAAGGAAGAGACATCTTGTTTCAAAACCTGAAGTTTTTCTCAGGACTGAAGTCAAAATTGTAACTGCCACAGAGGAGAAAAGGGAAGCGTTTTCCACTTTAATTGTTCGTCTGTGTCGTCAAGTCCAGTATCCCTGAGATAGGAACCACTGCAATAAGAAGGGAGTGCCAGGTTCTCCTGGAGGAAGATCGATTGTTGCTCAGTGACGCCTGCTGCCTGGTCCCCAGCGTGGGCTGAGGTGCCAGCCTAGTGCTTCACAGCACCGAGACGCTTCAGTAGCGGCTCATCGTAAACCCAGCACTCCCCATCTTCATGGAAGAGCTGCAGAAGGAAGAGGACTCTGTTAGGCAGTGCACGTCTTCACCCCGTCTACTCCCGCTGCTAGAGTGAGTGTCAGGTAGGGTCGGGTCCGGGATCCAGTGTTCGCTGACACGAACCAGTTAGTGCTCAAGCTACAGAGGAAACGACTTACCCTTGTCTCCCACTGAATTTCTTTCTCCTTCCTTTCTCTGGCTTCTGCTCTCTGTCTTTCTTCAAGTCTGTGCTTTGCTTCGGTTGCTGCATCAATGTCTCTGATTTTTAAGTTGAAAGTGACGTCCTTCCAAAGGCTAAAGAGATGGAAGGAGCTGTGAGGACACACACCCACACGGCCTGGCAGCTCCCGAGGGCCGCAGTGTAGACTGGACCCCTTAAGGTGCTAACTGTCAACAAGGGAAGGGTTTAGAGGCCAGCAGCAGGGACTTAAGGGCATGAGAAACAGCTCCTTCTCCAGGCTGCCATCTCGGCTGCCAGGAACGCGGCAGAGAGACGGCACAGAACTTAGCTGTGGTTACAAAGCTCTCAGTGCAGGTCCTGCCTGAGGACCCGGGCCCTGGAGCTCAGCTGGCACTGCTTTTCCATGCTCTGTCTCCTCAAGCAGACCCACGTGGACCCGGGCCTAGGCAAGCCAGAAGCATGGCAGCTGCTCTGGTTCCTTACCAGCGGGACTCATACTCGTTCTGATCTTCCAACTTCCTCACTTTTTTCTTGATGATAGGCAACTTCTTGGTGTCGACAAAGACAGTATTTTCCTAGACAGCAAGGGCGAAGCTGCGTTAGTGTTACCCGGAGGTCCTTCTCAGGGCCCTCTGACGCCCAAGGCCCCTCCTCTTAGCACAGTGAGTTTCCTATGCAACCCAAGTCTAGAGAAATTCTTGTTTTGCATTCAGAGGCAATTCAACAGCCGGCTTCAGCATGGCTGTGCGTGCACTCCATCAGACACGCTCGAGGATCAGTCACCAAGGTAAGCGGCCCCTGAAGATGGGCTGCAGCCCCCTCAGCTCCATGTCACCAGCTCCCGCTAATCCGTGTAGATACCTGGCTGAGCACAAACACTGAGTGTGTAAAACTGAGTTCCTTCCTGGCAGGACAGCCCCATTTCTCTATGCCTGAGTGTATAAAACACAAATTAGCATTTTGTGCTGGTTAATTTTATAATTTTTTTATGTGTGTGAGTGTCATGCCTGCATGTATGTCTGTGACTGAGTCAGATCCCCTGGAACTCGACTTAGAGAGTTGTGAACTGCCATGTGGGTGCTGAGGCTTGAACCCGGGTCCTCTGGAAGAACAGCCAGCGCTCTTACGCACTGAGCCATCTCTCCAGCTTCTCTGCTGTTAGTTTTATGTCTACTTGACACAGGCTAGAGTCATCTTGAGAAGAGGGAGCCACAGTTGAGAAAATGCCTCTGTAAGAGCTATCTGTAGGACATACATTTTCTTAATTAGTGATTAATGAGGTAGTGGGAGGCCCAGCCCATTGTGGGTGGGGCCATGCCTGGGCTGGTGGTCCTGGGTTCTATAAGAAGGCAGGCCGAGTCTTTTCTGAGACTGACACTCCACCAAGGACCATGTATGGATATAATCTAGAACCATTGCTCGGATGTAGCCCGTGGTAGCTCAGTAGCTCAATTGGTTTCTCATAGTAAGGGGAACAGGGACTATCTCTGACAGGAACTCAATGACTGGCTCTTTGACACCCCCCCCCCCCAAGGAAGGAGCAGTTTTGCTAGGCGGCAGAGGAGGACTTTGCAGCCAGTCCTGAAGATACCTGATAAAACAGGGTCAGATGAAAAGGGAGGAGGTCCTCCTCAATCAGGATGGGATTGTGAAGGAATAAGGGAGCGGGATACAGAGTTAATAAAATGTAACTAATAATAAAAAATAAAATTTAATTGAAAAAAAAAAAGGCGGCAGGCTGAGCACGCCATGGGACAAGCCCTTAAGCAGCACCCTCCACGTCCTCAGCACTAGCCCCTGCCTCCAGGCTCCTGCCCTGCTTGACTTCCTGCTTTCACTGCTTTCTCTGACGAACCTTTTCGATGGAAGTGTGAGTGCAATGAACCCTCTTCTCTCCCTAAGCTGCTCCTGGTCATGGCATTTCATGACAGCACTAGTGACCCTAACAGACTTTCGTCTTATACCCTTCTGACAACAGACGAGACATTTACTGCGTGACTGCTAAGCACTGCTTCAAACAAGTTCTTCTCGAGAGTTTTGAGGCCGTCCTGTTAGATATAGTGTAGCAAAGTGGGGAGAGGGCGGGAGGGTTCTCCCTAACGCCATGCTAGCTGCTCTTGGCTGAAGTTCCGGAAGAAGGAAACAAGACCAAGGGCGGTCTGCACACACCACGGCCGAGACAAGAGTTGAAATGCGGTCCTCACCCCTGTTGCGTATTTCGCGTACATGATACCATTCCACTCCCCTTCAATTGAGCAGAAAGATTTCTTGTCGTTTGGAGAACTAAACAGAAAAGAAACAATTTCTATCAGTCTCAAGCTGCAAAGTGTTCTCCTCAAGCATTACCCCACTGGGACACTGTTTCAGGGTGGAGAAAAGGCCCTGAGGCGCACTGGACAGACTCCTTTGGAGGCAGTTTCTGAAGCCGCAAACTCCTGCTACTCAGACACACAGCTGCCTCCCAAGTCCTGCCGCAAGAAGTCTTGCCTGGGACCTACCTGTGCTGTTTACTGTTTCCCTAGCAGCGGACGGAGAAATGAAGGGCTTTGTGGAGGCGCGCAGACGCCACACTGCAGGTCCCAAAGCCTGTTTGCAGGACGAGCTCACGGCCCACCCGACAAGGATGGAGTCCGAGGGTGCAGGAGCTCAGCACTTAGGAGGGTCGTGCTCAGCAGGGGCCCACCCTCCACCCCACTGCTGTGGGTCCAGGGTGAAGGTCTCCTGGAGGAGACTGACGCCTACGGTGGAGACCTGCCTACAAGGTCAGCTGATGCTTAGTTCCCAACAGCCGGTCAAGAGAACAGCAATTGAGAAAACGGACACCGAGGCAGAAAGACAAAATACCTACAAAATGTCTGCCGTGATTCTGTGCTTCTTGCCCCCGTAGAAAGGCTTGGTGTGGAAGACGATGCTTGCACTGTAGCCCGTTTTGGAGCAGTTAATGCTGCACTCTCCTCCTAACTCCACCCAGGGCACTGTCAGGATGGACCTGCAGAATCAGAGGTTCTCGGTGAGAGCGCGGCGAGGCGAGAGCGGGGTGCAGCTGACGGAAAAGGGTCTACTTGCCTCCCGTAGCCGTTGGGGAAGGTGAGGATGTAGTGTTCGTCGTACTCCAGACAGGAAACGCAGCCTGTGGAGAGAAGGGCAGCCTCTGCTAGGGCAGCAGCCCCGGCCCGACGTCTGCCCGGGCACGGCGCGCCATCTACCTTAGGGATAGCACATCATCCCCTCCCCCCCGCCCCCGCCTTCACATTTCCATGTAAATTATGCCGCCCAGCCTGACTTTGAAGGGACGTCTTTCCTTAGTGCCCGGTTCTGGTACAAGCTGGAACCCACACACTTACCCTGGCCTATGTTGTGTACCCCAATTGACATCCCAAGGAATTTTGATTTAGTCCAGATATGAGCATTGAACTGTATCTTCTTGCTAAAACACTCAGCGTAAAAGGCTGAAACTGAAACAGAGAGTTTCATGAGTGTACAGTCATAGTCACTGCTCCAAACTGACTGGCTCTACAGTCGATCCTCCTCCCAGGGAAGAGCCAAGGTCATGCTAAGAGTGCCCCCTTTGCCCAGAGCAAGTACACGGAGAGCCGGCAGGACGGAGGCCATGGCCGCCCCAGTGGCCACCAAGCAGGAGAGCCACCCATCCTGCTCGGCAGGGAAGCTCCCGCTCCCTCCCCACAATCTGGGTCCCCACAATCCACTCTTCTGTTGTGTCTTTCTCTCTTTCTCTATTTGGTCTCCAGGTTGCTGTGGGTGAGGTGACTTCGGAAGCTCTAACCTTTAGTTCCCAAACCTTCACTCTGTACCCCTCACTCAGTGATGCCGAGGCTGTGCAACTGCAAACAGAGCGTCCAGTTCAGGGGACAGAGGATGCACAGCACTTGAGCGACAAGCCCTTGGCCCTGGCTGTGGGCAGCAGGCTTTAGAACAGTTTAAGACGGCAGGAAACACCTGTTACTTACTGGGTGGATGATGGGACACTTGCTCAGCCACAAATGTCACACTGTTCTTAGAGACCCAGGGAACTGGCCCTTCTGAAACGAGCTCCTGGAAGCAATTGTAACGTCAGTTAAAAAACTTCTTAGGTAAAGCAGGACAATGCAGAATCCAACAAGCAGCATCTCTGCTCTCTCCTAGACAGACAGGCAGACACACACACACACACACACACTCTCTCTCTCTCTCTCTCTCTCTCTCTCTCTCTCTCTCTCTCTCTGTAGAACCTGACCACTGCCCCTTAGGGACTGGCAGTTTCCCTGCCTACACTAAGATGCCTGAAGGCTTCACCTGCCTGGTGAGCAGGCTCTAAAGCCAGGCCTGGCACAGCCACCCTGTGCGCGCTGACCGTTGCCTCTGTCTTCAGTGAGGCCAACACGTTAACGTATCCTTGGAAATAGACACAGGGGCCTATTCTCCACAAGATGACCCTGAGCCGGGCGCCCCGGGCCGGGGCTGCTGCTTTCTCATGCTTAGAAGCTACGCAGACTGCATTCCCTGGTGTTGGTCTGTGCTTGCAAACAACGCTACACGGAGCCCCGGGCCAGGGCGGCGACTTAGCAGGTAAGGACACGGAGGCCGAGTTCAGTCTCTAAAACGTAGAAACAGAGAGACTCCACCAGGGGGGTCTCACTCCATCCGCCATGCCCCACCACCAAGAAATAAACAACACACACAGAGCAGCGCCCTAACACAGGGCTGGTTCTCGCACAGCGGCATCCAAACCACCCCAGCAGACTCAAATGTCTCTCCAGCAGACTTTCCCACAAGTGCAGCTTCCACTCTGAAGGCTCCTTTCACACGTCCAACACTTTCTGCTTTTGCTGTTAAAGAGCTGCTGGTGCCCACGAACAAGGACACATCTCTCCGACTGCCTCCCCTCTGTGAGCTGCTCACAATTCCACCTCACAAATGCAGCTGTTTTTTCTAGAGCATGCTGGTTCCAAATTTAGTTTGCACAAAGTCATTACAATGATCATTCTCAAAGCACAACAGACACCACTAAGCAGAAACTTAACCAGTACGGTGGACAAGGCCCTTGTGATCGGACTTAATGTCCATCCCCAAGTCATGCCATTCCTCTTTCACCGTCCCGTGCTTACAGGAAATGCTCACCAACAATAGTCTTTCCACAGTGAGCATCTGACATCACGGAATCTTTCAATTACTTCACACAGTGTGAAATAACTGAAAATCCTAACCCCAGGCCCCCCGGAAGGTTCAGCTGGTAAAGCAGTCTGCTGCCAAGTCTGAGTTTACTCCCACGACCCACAGAGAAAACTGCTTCCCAAAAGCTGTGCTTGCGGCTCACAGACCCCGGCCCACAGAAACTCACTGCGTTTTCTTCTGAGTCGTTTGGCAATGTCCAGTGGCACTGAAAGATCTCGCCTAGAATAGGATTGTACGGCTTCTTGGCCACTGACCCTCTCCTTCCTGCATGGAAGGCCGACAGGTACCATTTCACAACCTGGACCATGCGATCCCTGGGGTCCTTCTGATCGCTGATGCTGGAAGACAGGACAAAGGTGATGCTCCCTCTCAGCAGGACGCACCCTGGACCCCATGGTGGATGCCGATGCCAGTGTGGCACTCCAGGGTTTATAAGACTCCAGCAGATGTTTATACCCACGTGGTTAATCATCACCCAGTCAGAGCAGAGAGCATCCGTTTCCCTCAAGCCACCTCCCTCTGCACACTCCATGGCCCCCACTTGCTGGCTTCCAGGCTGGGTCTTCATCCTGCTTGTTCCAGAACTTGAGGCAGGTGTGCTGCTTCCCTGCCAGAGGGATGTCTATATTCCCAATCACCAGTCACCAATTCACTCATGGCTCGGTTTCTGAGACAGGATGTTAGTCCCTGGGCTTTGAATTTGAGTTGATTCTCCTGTCTAGCTCTGAGTGGTGACATTGCTGTGGCTTGTAACACCACACCAAGCTGGTTTAATTCTATTATGGTAAAAAAAATGTGACTTTCTTTTTAAAAATGTATTATTTTATATTTTATGTGTACTGGTGTTTTGCTTGCATGTCTGTACATGTACCACATGCGTGCCCGGCGCCTGTGGAGGGCATGGATACCCTGGCACTGAAGCTAGATGTCTGGGTCCTCTTGAAGCGGCCAGGACTCAACCACACGGCATCTCTCTAGCCCCTGCCGAGTTCCTGGGTCGACTGTCCAATTAGCTCTGGAGGGGCCGGCTGACTTCCATTTCCCTGTGTTTAGTCTGGTATTGGGGGGCGGGGTGACCCTACCACTGGGCTACACTTCAGGCCTGTTGCATGTATCCTGAAGCTGTGGGTGTGTGTCTTCTTGATAAATTCATTCTTTCTTCATTACAATCTGTCTATTTGCCTCTGGTTATTCTTCTGACCCATTTGTTTGTTTTGAGACAGGGTCTCACTCTTCAAGCTGGCCTGGTGCTTAATTTGTATGCTAGCTGGTCTCTCACTTACAGCAATGCTCCTGTCTCTGCCTCACAGATGCGGGGACTACAGGGCATTTACCTTCTTTTCTCTGTTGAGACTAATAAGCCACAGCCATGCTGCTCTGCACAGTGATAGATGGGGTGGTGGTCTGAAGAAGAATGGCCCCTACAGGGGCATTTCTGAACGCCTAGCCCCCTGTCAAGGACTGTTCACAAGGACTAGGTGTGACCTTGCTGAGGAGGTGTCACTCCAGCTGGGCCTGGAACTTTCAAAAGCCCACCCCAGACCTCTCTCTGCCCACAGATTGGCAGGTACCATGCCTGCCTGTCTGCCACGCTCTCCACCAAGCCCCCCATTAAAGCAATGTGTCAGAGTTTCCTTGGTCATGACGTCACGGCGTCTCTTCAGAGCAATCAAACAGCGAGTAAGATGCATGGTAACGGTTTTCCTCTTCTGAGGCGTTTATGAGTGTGCGCGATAAGTACGCGTGCAGTGCGCACAGCCCAGCGTGCCGTGTGAGAGCCAGGATGTCAGGGTCCTTCTCTGGCCCTCTCTGCCTCGCCCTTAGGGCCAGTCTCTAAGCAGACTGGATGCAGGCCCCGCTGCCCTGGGGCTGAGGTGAGTGTGCGCACACCTGTGTAAGCCCTGGCCTCTGAGTGCTGCCCGGTCATTTTATTTTTTACTGTTGGCAACACTAGCAAGGCCAGGGCCTCATGCCTGCAGGTGAGTGAGGGCCTGAGCTACACCCTCAGGCCTAGCTTCTTCCTTTCACCCAAGCAGGCCACTGGCCAAAGAGCCGCCCCTCCACACAGCAGGGCACGCTAGGCCGGCAACCGCTGTCTTCTCTGCCAGAGGCCGGGGGCTGCCCGCACCTGGTGGCTGCTGGCGCCGCCGGCTTAGCTGGGCTTGTCTTCCACCTGGCACCTTTGTCCTTCGTTTTGGAGTTAATCATGTATTTCTAGTATTCTGATTTTTCTGATTTGTTCATGTTTCAGCTGTACTCTTAAAATTCTAAAGTGGTTCCTCTGAGGAAAACAAACTCCAAATTTCCAAAAATCAGCTACTGTCATTAAGCACCTAATAGTCCTATGGCATTACAACGGACCCACCCGTCAGTGATACTTAACATGTCTGCACTTTGAGAACTGGCCACCGGTTTCTCTTAAATCTCTCTTGCTCTCTCCCTCTCCCCAACCTATTCCATGCTGAGCTAGTAATGTGCCTCTGGCTTTAGGAAGCCAGAGCACGGGATGCAGTCAGGGAACACAGACTGGAGCATTTCCTGCTGCTGTCGAAAAGCAATGACCCACTGCCAGTCTCTCGGCGTGTTTTTTTCCCTGCGCACGCAGCTCAGGCTGAAGGCTTTCTGGTACAGCCTATGATTCAGTGTGTAATTGGACTTCCAAACTTTTTCTTTCTTAGGGTTGTAATAAAGTACCTGCCAAGTGATAGGTATGTCAGAAAGGTTTGTTGAGCAGAATTAAATGAATTCCAAATGAGCACATAGTCTTGGCTTTTTAAATTCCCTGCCTGCCTCTTTGTAGACTTTAAAGCAGCTCTGTCAGTGACCGCCTTGAGGGCCTCCAAACCCTCCACCACACAGAAGATTCACCCACCCAAACACGCCAGAGGAGGGGGAGGGCCTGCCTCGCTAGCTGAGCAGAAGGGCACCATCGCTACATAGCAGCAACTTCTGAGCTGTCACTTACCTCACGAACAGGTCCGGATGCGCGAAAAAGTCTGCATACATTTCTAAGAGCGATCTTCTCTCGAGAATAAACGTTGGAAGCACTACCTGTAAACACACACATTTGACTCCCGAGGATCAGATTCCACGAGAAGCAGACTTCTGCACCGCTGCAAGGTGGGCACCCACCCCGCCACACCCACAGTTCCCCAGTTATGCTGCACACTGTCCAAGAAGTCCCAGTTCAGAACGCCCACTGCCCTGCCAAGCAGATGCGAGACCCCGAGGGCTCTGCACGCTTCCTGCTTCCTGTTCCTCGGTACAAACCTCTGCTCTCCCTGCATGTGACACACAGCACTCCTGTCTCAGTTGGAATGTTACAAACATCAAAAAGACGTAAGTGGCCCTGGGTCTGGCTGAGGGAATTATGCTTTCTTCAGGGAACCAGGAGAAGGCATAGCTAAGAAACAATTCATCGAGCTGCTTTTTAGAGGTAAGGCCATAACAGAGGTGACACGGACACACAAATAAGACGTGAAGACAGTGGTGGGGTGGGCAACCCCTCCCCCACAACCCAGTGGACGGAAACGAGAAAGCAGAGTGTGACAGACTAGACCAAGTCAGGACGGCCTCTACAGGACTCCAGGGTCTTGATCTTAAATAGGCAGATTTGTGCTAGAGGGCACGAGTCTCAATACGGCGAGGTTCACAGGGGTCTCTCACTCGCTGCACATCAGTCTCGGCTCTTAACTCAAGCGTCATCTCTGAAAACTCGCTTTCACTTGTCCACAGGGCACTAGTTCACCCATCTGCACGCATGTTAACCCAGGGTCAAGCCACACACACGCGCGCCCCCGTGCTCACTCTGCGAGCCAAGCGGACAGAGCGCAGGGCTGGTCCTTGCCTTTGTGAGGTCCATCCCGAGCCTGACTTGTGATAAGAGATGCATGATGACGCTCTTGTGCTCCTCCACCGAGCCCGCCTCCGCATCGTCATCTCGGTCGTCGTGGGAATCGAAGAGATCTGCAACACAGCAGCTGGCTCAGGCGCCGCCCGGCCGCACTCAAACACCGCCAAGACAACAAAGTTCTCAAGGCCCCTCACCAGCATCGCTTGTGCCATTGGACATGGAGGAATTCAGGGATTCTGTGGTGTCTGGGCGTTTCAGGCTATTTCCGGAGCTGCTGTGTGTCAAGACTGAGGCAGAGCCAGAAGAACTGCATAAAACAACAGTGGAACGGGTCAGCTTTCCAGCTAAAGCAAGCAGCATGGCACGCAGCTGCCCAGCCAGTCGCTTGCGATCAACAGCAATCCATACAGACAGATGGCGGAAACAGGCAGCCTCCTACAGGCAGCACCGACACGCCACACCGAGACCTGCGCTGTGTGCAAAGGGTGTGTTCGAGCCCAGGTGAAGGCCGTGAGCGAGTCGGTGAGCTTTCTGCCTCTGTATCCACATCTGAAACTTCAGTTCACTTTCTCAATTTTTTGTGCACATGGAAATGTGCCAGTAACTGGCAATTTAATTTCCTCAAAAATGGCAACTGTCCAGCTGGGGGGCTCTGGACCACACCTATGAGCATCAGCATTTGGGAAGCTGAGGCAGGAGGATTGCTTTCAGCTTGAGGCCAGCCTGAGTTATATAGACTGTGACTCTAGGCAAAAGTCACACTGGCAACATAATCCATCCTAAGTCTCAGGTTCCTTGTCTTTATTTCCTGAGATCCTTGAGCAAAGTCCACAGGGGATTAATACTTTTTCTTAAGATTTAAAAAGTGAATTTGAAATAACATTTTAAAATATATTATTCTTACAAATAAATTTATGACAACTGACTTTATTAGCAGGTTTAAGAAGGGCTAAAGAGCCTCCCCTAAAAAGTATCAAAATCTACCTTAGAATTCGTATATACATCAAATAACCAGCCAGGAGTGGGGGCAATGCCTTTAATCCCTACGCTTGGGAGGCAGAGGCAAGCTGTTCTCTGAGAGTTCGAGGCCAGTTGAGTCTACATTGAGAATTCCAGGCCAGCCACGGCTATATAATAAAACCTTGTTTCAAAAAACATAGAACCATAAAGGCAAGCAATCATGTACAGTATGGAAACATAAATCAAATTTCTCATAATACAGACACTTAAAATGCTACAGATAAATCACTTTTTAAAAACCCCAGTGAACACTGTACATTATTACTCTAGTTAAATAATTAGCCCTGTTGTCTTTTTTTCATCTTTAGAAACATTAATAAGCTATTTCATAGCAGAAATGAGCAGCAAACAGAGCGTGAGCATGCCGGCCCTGCAAAGCACCCTCCCCCCCTCCCCCCCCCCCCCCCCCCCCCCGCTACCCAGCACGGGAGCAGTCTGACTGCTGTGGCTACAGGCTCACCCGGGCACGCAGCAGGCCCCGCCCCTGTGGCTGCACACCTCCCAAGAAGTATGCAAGACAAGTGAAGAGCGCCAGGTACAGACACTCTCGCCACCCCGAAACTCCTCTGGGATCTGCTTACATTAATATACTGAAAGTTTAGCGTACGCATGAGCCCACTTTAAATAGAGTTTACCTTGTTTTGGTCTATTTTACAAAAATTCTTGGGTAATTACTTGCTGCCTCTCTGCTAATTAGCATTAATACACGTCAAAAGTGGCGAGAAAGTGTATCTCACAAGTTTGAAGAAGCAATGGAACAAGTGAAAGACCCACGTTAAGAAATTAAATTATTTTCACAAGACAGAGCTGCTGGAGAATTCTTGTCAAAATATGTGGTTCTTCCACAGATCATCAAAACGGAATCACTCTTTTAAGTCAACTCACTTTACACCCAAGCTGAGGCTGTCCAAGGAGAGCGCAAGACCGAAGGCCTGGAGACAGGCCTCACATTTGGGTTACTTTAAATGGTAGTTTATGAACTGTGGGTTAGGGGGCAGGAAATGGAGAAGAGAGAGAAGGGAACCAGAAAGAGGGGAGAGGGAGAGGGGCCAAAGTTGTGCAGACAGTTTTGTAGACGTGCTACGATGGAGTTAATCACAAGCACGTCAAGAGTAAGCCTTAAACTAGACCAGAGACTTGGGCGGCACTGCAAGAGTTCATCCCGTGTTACTAAGCTCACTTCAGGATGTTAGCAGATGGACAGGTAAAAGCCATTGGTTGGCAAAAACCCTACACACTGTGACGAGAAATCCAACTCCTGGAATGTCCCCTGACTTTCACAGTGACCATGGGATAGACACACTGATACATAAGATGTAGCAACAAATTAAAAAGAAAACAGCTAGGGTTTAAGAGACTCACTAACTCTGTTTAAATATAGAACAATGGCTGAACCTTTAAAAAAGAAAACCAACCTTTTACTTTGGGTTTGTTTTTTTTCTAAATGATTATTTGCTAAGCCTGTAACGGTATGCATGCAGTAATTAAGACACATCATTACTGTGGTTTAAAAGTTGTACACAGCTGGGCAATCGTGGTGCTCGCCTGTAATCCCAGCACTTGAGACGCAGAGGCAGGTGGATCTCTGTGAGTTCGAGGCCAGTCTGGGCTACAAAGCAAGCCCAGAACAGCCAAGGCTACAGAGAAACCCTGTCTCAACAAACAAACAAACAAACAAACAAACGGACAAACAGAACAAAACAAACAAAAGCTTGTACATAGAAATCCCCCCATTTTACTGTTTTTATTGAGTGATCTATTTTTCTAACTCTAGGCAAAGATAAATAACATCGTTAATTTTTTTTAATTCCCGAATTTCTTCTGGAAAACTGGTAATTATTTCTCAATAGTTTATGATACACACAATATACAACATGAAGTTAATACTATAACTTTGTCCACCCCTAGCCCTCAGGCCTTACTTTGGTCACACAACCTATACATCGTGCTAGTCTAGTGATGGTTCAAGACCCTTCTCCCACCCACACTGTGCCCAGACGTAGCCTGACAGCACAGCTTGCACACTGTGCCCACACCCCCAGACTTAGCCTCTGACAGCACAGCTTGTGCATCGGCCCAGAAAGATCCAGCCATCTGTCCCATTCACACGAATCCTTACAAACACTGAGCTGGAATCACCCCCGTTGCTCCAATCCAAAACCAACACCGAGTATCTGACGGTTGGCCAGCTAGCTTCCCGTGCAGCAGATGAGATTACCCAGGCGTGGACAACACCACAACTGAACCAAACCTCCAAAGCTGGCAGCCTAGAGCTTCACATCAGACACACAACCAAGGAAAAGTCCACACGACCAGAGTGCATCATAAAACACAATATGAAAGGCCAAGATGGTGTATGTTCCCCAAACCCACCAGTTCCACACAAATCTTCTCCAGTGAGAATTATTTAGATGAACCCTAAGACACAGTGCTTGAAAGAATAATCAAACTTTGTTAAAGAATTCAAGGGGTTTAAGGAAGACACAACCAGCCCAATGAGCTTAAAGAGAAGAGCAACAAAGTGACACCCAAGAAAACACAAACATTGTCTCAGTGAACAGAATTTGAAAATAGAGAACTTGTGTAAAACTAAAGATGGAACTGAAAACCTCAATAACCCAGTGAGAAAACTCGGGGGAGAGCCTCTCAAGTAGAACAGAGCAAGGGCAAGACAGACGTCAGAATCTGAAATCAGAGCACTGAAGAATATGAAAAAGTAAAATACTAAGAACATGTAGGAACTGGGGGATAATAAGAAAACATGAAATATGGGGCTGGAGAGACGGTTCAGAGATCAAGAGCACCTACTGCTCTTGGAGGACCAGAGTTCGCGTCTCAGGAGCCACAGGGTGGCTCAGAACCTCCTGCACTCCAGCTCCCGACCCTTCTGAGCCTGTGGGTACTGCAAGCACACAGTGCACCTGCGCATTCACACACAAGAAACACAGCTATACAAACAGAATTTCAAAACCTTATTCAAAACGTTGCCATTTTTAATTATAGACGTAGATGAGGAAGAAGAATCTCAGGTCAATGGTGTACACCAGATCTTCAGCAAGACCATAGAAGAAAACATCCTTAAATTAGGAAAGCACAGTCAGATAAGCACAAGCAGTACACAAAGCACCGGAACAGAGAGGACCAGGTTGGTATAATGTTCTTGTGGAATGTATACACTTTACCCTTGTTCATTCAAATGCTGGTTTCTCTCCCCCACTATCTGGTTTCAATCCAGACATCGCATCTCAAGTTTGTGTAAATATGCCATTGTTTGTTCTCTGTATTTTCAATTAAATAACCAGCCAATGCTGTGCAATGGAGAAAATAGGGTGGGGCATCCTGCTCAGGAGGGGAGGAGAAAGAAGGGAGTGGGTGGAGTTGGAGAGCAGAGATTAGAAGGAGAGGTCTTGGAACCATGAGGAAGGATGAAACCGACCTATGATATGACTAAAAGCAAGTATAATGTTGGGAAATCTCAATGGTAGGAAACTATGCAGGCTTGGAGGTTTAGGATGGAGTAACTATTGCCCAGCATTGTGCTCTAGATTAATTAAATACATCCCAGTCTCTGTGTAGTGATTTGGGTATACAGCTGGTTTAGGAATAACCACTGTTTAACCAAAAGATAAATCAACAGTAAATATTATTATTCTACAACAAACCAGGACAAAAAAACCCTACAACATATCATAGTTAAAGCACTAAATACAGAACAAAGAATGTTGAAAGCTCCAAGAGATACACACACAAACACACACGGAATCACAGAAAAGGCAATTCCATCAGAACAGCAGCTGATTTCTCAATAGAAAGTTGAAAAGCCAGAAGCCGGAGCAATGTCTGACAACCTGATCTATGGTACCCAGCAAAACATAAACAGGCTAAAAGACTCCATGATCACTAAGCCAACCCTACAGAATACTGGAGGGAATACTTCAGACTGAAGAGAGAAGTAAGGACAGCCAAGAGAGCATCAAAAGAGAAAAATAACAAGGTAACCATTCAAACACCAAGCACTATTCACAAAATAAGAGCTGCAACCAACACACTCTACTCAACAATAACAGTGTCAATCAAGACTTGTGTGAGCTGAATAGATATGTTGTATACGAGAAACTCAGCTTTAAAGATAGGCAGGCATCCCCTTAAAGTGGAAAGGTATTTTAAAAGAGGGTGGAATTCCAAGCAAATGGAACCAGGAAGTAAGTAAGTGTTGACAGCCATTATTCAACAAAATAGACTTCAAATTAAAACTAACTAGAAGATATAAAATACTTCCTTTTAATCAAGGGAACAATTAACCAAAAAGGGAATTTCACTTAAACATATGCATCAAATTCTGAAGCACCCAATTTCACAAAGTGTATCCCCACAATGAAAAGACTCAAAGACAAACTACAACTCAATCATGGGTGATTTTTCTTTTTATTTATTGATTGATTGATTGATTATTACAATTTATTCACACTGTATCTCAGCTGTAGCCCCCTTCCTCTTCTTCTCCCATGCCCCTATCCAAGTCCACTGATAGGGGAGGTCCTCCTCCCCTTCCCTCTGACCCTAGCCTATTAGGTCTCATGAGGACTGACTGTACTGTCTTCCTCTGTGGCCTGGTAAGGCTGCCCCAACCCCTCAGGGAGAAGTGATTAAAAAGCCAGCCACTGAGTTCATATCAGAGACAGTCCCTGTTCCCCTTGCTAGAGAACCCACTTGGAGACTGAGCTGCCATGGGCTACATCTGTGCAGAGGTTCTAGGTTATCTCCATGCATGGTCCTTGACTGGAGTATCAGTCCCAGAAAGACACCTGGGCTCAGATTTTTTGGTTCTGTTGCTCTCCTTGTGGAGTTCCTGTCCCCTTCAGGTCTTTCTGTCTCCCCTTCTTTCATAATACTCCCTGCACTCTGCCCAAAGTTTGGCTATGAGTGTCCGCATCTGCTTTGATACCCTGCTGGATAAGACTTTCAGAGGCCCTCTGTGGTAGACTCCTGTCCTGTTCCCTGTTTTCTCCCCCTTCCAACGTCTGTCCAGTTTGCCTTTCTGAGTGAGGACTGAGCATCTTACCCAGGGTCCTCCTTCTGGCTTAGCTTCTTTATGTGAACAGCAGTATGTTTATCCTATATTATATGTCTATTATCCACTTATAAGTGAGCATATACCATGTGTGTCTTTCTGCTTCTGGGTTACCTCACTCAGGATGATCTTTTCTAGTTCCCACCATTTGCCTGCAATCGTAGGTGATTTCAAGACTGTATTTTTCAATAGACAGGTCACCATGACAAAAGTTTTTCAGAATTAAATGTCAACATACAGCAGATGCGCTTAGTAGCTACCTACAGAATATTCCACCCACACACTGAGGAGCATGCATTGTACTCAGAAGTCCACAGGA
Organism: Meriones unguiculatus; assembly: GCF_030254825.1. Taxonomy (NCBI): domain Eukaryota; kingdom Metazoa; phylum Chordata; class Mammalia; order Rodentia; family Muridae; genus Meriones; species Meriones unguiculatus. Next base: position 87,046,501 of record NC_083360.1, read on the forward strand.
GCTTCTTTAAAAGAGAACCCACTCTAAGACAAAACAAATCTTAAGAAGTTCAGAAAAACTGGAGTAACTTTTGTGTATGCCATCACAGTGCAATGAAACATGACAACAAACAAATTTCCAGTATTACACTAACTTATGGAGACTAAAGAGTGCATTGCTGACTGATGAAATGTGCCGAAGAACTCAAGAGAAGTAGTAAAATTTCTGCAACTAGGTGAGAGTGAAAACACGACACAACAAAGCCTTTAGGACACATTAAATGGAGTCCTAAGAAGGAAATTTATAATTTTAAGCTCCTACATCAAAAACACAGAAAGAGCATAAATAAATGGTGATCCAACTCAAGAATGGAGAAAAACAAAGAACAAACCAGACCCAAATCTAGGCAAGAAGTAATATAAGTCAGAGCAGAAATTAATGAAACCTAAATGAAGAAAATGATACAAAGAATCAACAAATCTAAAATCTGGTTCTTTGGGAAGATAAACAAGATTCACAGACCTTTGCCCAGACTCACAAGGAGTGACAGATGCCCCAAAAGGGATGAACCACAAATTAACAGAGACACCCAAGACCGAAACTGCTAAGAGAAAACATAGGCAAACCCCACAAGACGAGGGACAGGCAAGACTCTCTAAACAGGGCTCCATTTGTCTAATAATCCAGGCCAACAACTGACCTCATCAAACTAAAAAGCTTCTTCACAGCAAAGGAAGATGAAGCCACAGAATCTTCACTAGCTACACATCTTATAGAGGATTAACATACAGAATATACAAAGAACTAAAAAATTCAGACAGTCAAAAACAAATGACCTGATTAAAAAAAGGGCTATGGATCTGAACAGTGAGTTTCATTCATTCATTCATGAATGAATGAATGAATGAACAAACAATGGCTAAGAAATATCTCAAAAGTATTCAACATTCTTAGCAATCAAGGAAAGGCAAATAAAAATTACTTTGCGATTTCACCTTACCATGGTCAGAATGGCTAAGATCAAGAAAACAAATAACAACAAATGCTGGAGAGGATATGGGTAAGGGGAATTTCATTTAGTGTTAGTGGGAACACAAAGTGGTGCAGTCACTTTGAAAAATCGGTGCGGAGAATTCCCAAAAAGCTGAGAACAGACCATGCGACCCAGGTATACCACTCCTTGGCGCGCGCGCGCGCACACAGTAAAAGACCAGCGATCCCACTCATTGCTCAGCTGTGTTCATTACGCTATTTACAGTAGCTAGAAAATGAAAACAGCTTAAACGTCCTCAGCTGACGAGGGATTATGAAAGTGTGGTCCTTACACACAGTGGATTACTACTTGGCGGGAAAGAAAAGTGCAATCATGAAGCCTGCAGGCAAATGATGGAACCAGCAAATACACTGTGTTAAGTAGCCCAGAAAAACAGACACTGTGTGTTCCCTCATCCGCAGCTCCTCACTCCAAAGCTTCAGGTATGAGTACACAGCCTGGAGGACCGCAGAAGCCTGGAAAAGCACTCCTTGTCCTCCTTCTTATTCTGGCTTTTCAAGATAGGGTTTCTCTGTGTGGCCCTGGCTGTCCTGGAACTCACTCTGTAAAACAGGCTAGCCTCGAACTCACAGACATCCACCTGCTTCTGTCCCTGGAGTGCTGGGGTTAAAGGTGTTCAAGGTCACTGCCTGGCGCCACATTTCTTACTGAAAGAACTTTCAGTGCCTAAGGCTGGGCTTCTGCACACCTTGCAGGTCACATATAGTCAGTCCCAAATGTATCTTGCCACACAAGGCGAAACCCAAGCTATGTCCACTGTACCAACTTCCAAGAGAGCAGGACAAATGTCCAGTCAAACCAAAGCTAGCTACGTCTCTAGCGAGCAGAAGTGACAAGGTGAACAGTGCTTTCTGTGAGCGCGGCCACTTTATGCACAGCACGCCTGACTTACGTCTCGCTTAAATACTCACAGAGACTCCTCCACACTGCACTTATTCTTACCCTCATTTTACCAATGAGGAAACTGAGGACTGCGCAGGATAAGTAAGTTCACCAAGGTCACCCCACAAAACAGACTGAGAACTCAGTGGATCTGAGGTTCTAGAACTCAGAGGTGTGAGCCACAGCAACCTGCCTGTGCAGAGGTCCGGTAAACCTTTTACCCGCCAGCTACCACCCAGCTGGCGTCAGTCTTTTCTGGACAACGCTACTACGTACCTAGCTTTCAGCTACTGCGGTAAATCAGGTGAAGCGTTTTCCACCGAAGAAACCCGATCAGCAGGGTCTGCCTTCCTGCTCGGTATGCGAGTCCAGCACCTCCCTCCATCCCAAGAGCCATCACTGAGCTTCTCAGGCAACCACCAGGCCTGGCCTCCTCTTTCGACCTGAAGTCCAGCCCTCCCCAACACTACACAATCTGCGGCACCTAGCTGCCTAAAGCACAGACCTGGCCAGCAGCTGCCAACATCACAGTAAGATGTTCAAAATTCCTAAAAGCTTACCAAATCAAACAGCATGCCCTACACTCGAGTCACACCAAACTACCTGCAAATAAATCAAGCACCCTAAGAGCCCGCAGCCCTAATCTTCAAGGATGAGCTAACCATCCCACCTTCAATTGCAGCTGCATCCACACTTGGCAGGACTGGCCAAGCTTGAACACCTAAGACTAACCAATTATCTTACTTTATAACTTCCTCATCCAATCCTAAATTGCCAAAACTCCAACTTCAAATTTCCCACAATTTTTCTTTTAAAAACCTAAAGGCCTTTGTCTCCCGGTGCCACTCTTTGCTGACCAGCAGGGGTGACCCCATTGTACAATGGTTAATAAACCTCTTGCTTTTGCAACGAGTTTTGGTCTGGGGGAGTTTCTGGGAAGGGCGCAATTGAACTCCTGAGCTGTGAGACCCCAGGTTTTACACCCTCTGTGCCCCGGCATGGGGGTAGGCACAAAAGATGTTATAATACAATAGTTTTATTTGTAAACTAAAATCTAACAATGGCTTGAGCCCATCAATAAACAAACTGGTACAGGACATAGCCCTACAACAGCAAAATGCCCAGCCATAAAAGGAATGAGCTAGAGCCGTAATTAATCCAGGGATAACATGAGGGAATTGCAAAGTAAAACAGTAAGTAAAAGGAAGCAAAAGCGGTCACTGTCTGGCCCACTGGGACAGCATCCTTCTTGTTGCTGCTGGCGCCTCCTGCCCTGCCCCACCTCAGCTGTATCTTTAAAAGGAAAAAAGTATGATGAGTGCTTGCTCCTGGAGGGGTATGTGGTGAGAGATGGGCCAAAGGGACACCCAGGCCTCTGAAGGGGCTGTGCTCGGGAGACTGGGTGGTCTGCAACTCTATCAATGATGCCTCCCCAAGCCCACAAGAGAGGTGATGAGCAGAGGGGCCCAAGCAAAGCAGGGTTTCTCACTCCTGTGTCTTAAGACCAACATGAACATCTGGAGGCTCCCGGCCTCTCCACCCTGTCACTGTCTCGGGGAAAACTCTGTTCTCTGCTGGCGCTTTCTGCCTTTGCCTACAGTGCATTTGTGGTCCTTAGTAACAGTTCACACGGGCTGCGGTGTGACTCGGTAATCAAGCAAAGGCTTCCCACCCACAAAGCCCAGGGGTCAATTTTCAGCAGCGGACAGTAACAAGGAACCCCAAACAAAACAAGAACAGAACTGTGAATAGTCAGAAAGTGCCATCTAAATCCAGTCTACTTCCCCCACTGGGTAATTATTAGGCTCTTGTGTGTTTTCCCCAGTGTTTAAGTATAAATAAGAAAAATGTCCTTTTCCCTCTCCACAGAAGGCAGTAACGTCGACGTAGCTTCCGCCCCTGACCTTTCCCTTAGCTACACTGTGGAGGTGCTGCCATAGATGAACATTCGGCTTCTTTCCCCCTTTGAGACAGGGTCGCGTTATACAGCCCTGGCTAGAATGCTTGCTAGGAGACCAGGCTGGCCAGAAATTAGAGATCCACCTGCATCTGCCTCCTTGCGCTGGGATCAAAGGTGTGCGCAGGGAAGAGCAGGCTACTTTGAAAAGGTTTCAGAGACTCCCATGAGACTGTTTCAAGTGGCACAAACCACATTGCAGCCGGCAGCAGTGGGCACACATTTCACAGGTGTAGATCAGCTACAGGTCAACGCTCAGGCTGAGACAGCCCTTGCAGTCTTGTCAACGCCTCCCCTCACCCTTCGCACAATCTGTCCCGGGTCTTCTCCACCACAACGTGTGCGTTCCTCGCCAGCAGGGCCGGGATCCACTGTCTAAGTTCCCGTCTATCTACGGTTGAGGAATACCACCTCAGCGGGCTCTCACTGGACAGTTAAGGAGCTGACCACCTATTCTGCATGTTAAATACGTGTTATTTATTGATGTGTCCTTTAGTCATGTCCTTTGCCTGTTTTTTCTCTTATGTAAAGCCTATCCGTTCAGTTTGTATTACTAAATCAGAGTACATGTCACAGCTGTCACAGAACTGGCTTTGCTCAGCAGGCCTTTCTCAGAGGCAAGTCTGTCGCTAGCTGCAGCCTCCAGCCCACATCTTCCAACCCAGGAGCCCTTTGAGCGCACTGGTCTCCCACACTTACTCGATCAAGCGCTGTGGGGAGGAGCCGCTCTGGTGGAACTCGTCGGCGTCATAGAACTCGTCTTCGCTGCTGGAGTAGGAGAACTCGGGGACCGTGCTTGGAGACAGGTTGACGTGGCTGGGAGGCGTGAGGCTGCTGCTGGGCGGCGAGTTCCCGCTGCCTGAGAGGCAGAGGGGCCAGTTAGGGAAACGGCGCCAAGGAGGCAGCGCTCGCAAATCACCACAGTCGAGGCTGCGCTGGGTTAGCTGACAAAGTTCGCACACTATTATATTTCATCAACAATTAAATTAGACGATGGAAATAAGGCAAATCGTGACACAGGATGGAGACACAGCCTTTTATCTTTATTTACTCTACGTAACTAGGACTTATTCCATGCTGAAAAAATGCTCTCCCACTGAGCAACACGCCGCAGACCATATACAGCCTTTAACGCAGTGGAGAAAAGTCTGTACCTTCACTCTGTGATTGCAGATTAACTTGTGTTCTGGAGGGGAAGGGTGCTCTTCTGACTGCACACGTGCTGGTGTTTGGCATCGACAACAGCCAACAGCACCGCTGCGAGCCAGGGTTCCTTAGACTCAGATACTAACTCTAATGGAAATGCCAGGCTGCAAGGCTGTTAGGCACTGCTCGGGTACCGCACTCAGATTCATTCTTCAAGTCACTCACAGGATATAACACCTTTCCATGAAGCCCGGGGAACACACCACCCAAGTCCTCTGCCTACACCTAAGTCAGGGGCCTACAGCTCGGAGCAGAGATCAAGCAGCTGCGAAGGGAAGCACGCACAAAAGGAGGACGACAAGAGCATCCTTCTAATAACGAAATCTAACTAAAGAGGCCAAAACTACTGCTGAGCCAGAGGAAAGACTGTCCAATCTCTGAACCGACTATCTGGCACCCTGCTCAGTAGCAGAGCAAGAGCAAGCAGCGCCATTGAGACTGGTTTGCTGACAGAGGCTGTCAGGAGCCGCGTGACTAGTCTATTACAGAGGCCTGGTGGAGGCTCTAGTTCAGTTACTGCTATGGCCGGCAACACCTTTGATCCTAGCACCCAGGAGGCAGAGGCAACAAACCTCTGTCCACTCAAGGTCAGTCTACAGAGCCAGTCAGGAGCCAGCCAGGGCTATGCAAAGACACTCTGTCAAAAGCAGCAGTTAACACGGACAGTAACAGAAGCAACGAAAATCTGTCCCTGGGCTTCTAGCCTGCTCTTGTGTCTTGCTGCAGTTAATAAACCAACTAGCTATCCGCTGTACCATATTTACAAAGATCCCTTATTAGACAAAATGGCTTACTCCCTAAAGCAAAGCTTACTGTAGAAATCCAAAGGGAAGTCACCTCACCGAACAACTGAATTCTCCCTGTTCCTCAATAGCAAAACTAAGGGACCAAAGAAACTATTGGAACAGGAAAAACAGACCACGAATCACAACAATTAATAGGCAAATGTGCTTGAAACTATGTAAGAGAAAACATAAGAAAATGAATTTGAATAGAAACTGTTAGCCCAAGTTAAGATTTCAACACAACTTATTGTTTCTCTTTCTCCTCTCTTTCTCTCTCTCTCTCTAATTTTTCAAGACAGTGTTTCTCTGTGTAGCCCTAGCTGTCCTGGACTCACTTTTTAGAGCAGGCTGGCTTCAAACTCACAGAGATCAGCCCGCCTCTGCCTCCCGAGTGCTAAGATTAAAGAAGTGTGCCACCACTGCCCAACTTAAACAACTTCTAAGAAATTTTTTTCTATGGTCAAGAAGGAAGAAAAGATAGAGAAAACAGGGAAGTTAGGACAAAAACAAGACAGAAATCATATGCTATTTTTATGTCCTTAAATCCATCTCTAAAATGTTAAATACTTTATCTTCTTCAGAAATAACTCTGAGAAGATGACCCTCATCGTCTGAAAATAACTTATATTAAAATCATCTGACAGAAGAAATATTCCTCATTTTCCCCTTACTAACTAGTTTTGTGTATTTCCAGGTGGAGAAATTTTGGCCACTTTACAATCTGAACATCATATGAAACAAAAGTAAATAAGCAAAGCTTACAGGTTGGTGTTTGTTTCCTTTCGGTTTGTGTGAAGCAGAACCTCTTGCTACAGTAGCCCTGGCTAGCCTGTATGGCCTGTACCTCACTATACGGATCAAAACTTGCAGCAATCCCCCTGCTCCAGCCTCCCAGAGCTGGAATAGCCCTGTGCTCCAGCAGCTACAGGTTCTATTTTTAAGCTAAGATATGATATAGTCCATGAAACACAGAAGCAAAAACAAAACAAAAAACCTAACCTCATTACTGAAATCGCTTACTAGCACTTCCCAAGTAAAGGAACTTCTGTTGACTCCTAATTTTCTTTCAAAACTTAGAAGGCATTCGTGCTGTTAAATACGAGACCTGAGTACAGCAACACCCACTGTCCCAGAATTAATACGGGCTAAAGTCACAGGATAGTTTATGGTGACAGAAAACACTGTGCCAAGGAAGTGTCTGCAGTGATGAGAGATGCCAACGTCCCACCTGCTCACCAGGACTTAAACTTTTTAAACCTCCTCATGAAAGGTCAAAGGGTCAAAGGTTGTAACTGCATTTCCTTGAGTTGGTTCTACAGGTAACATGATACAAATTTAATTTTAAAACAAAAAAATAAATCTAGTATCTAACTTGGGAATGGCCCTGCACTTCAGAGAAAGGGTAAAGATGACTGTAAATAAAATTAAAACAACATATTTAATCCTACAGAATTGACAGCAGTGTGACTGGGTGAAGTTTCCTAGAGAACCCGTGTCACAGGTGAGAACCCTGAACCACCTAGCCGCCAGCTGGTGAAGTGGCAGCCACGAAAGATCACTGCTGACCCAAGGGCACGGGCGTGGGGGCTCGAGTCATCCCTGCCAGAAGCAAGTCACAAACACAACTTCACTGAGGCTCTACCAGAAGTGCAGCTGCACCCCAGAGGGCAAACCAACAGCGGCATCACAGGGCCGCCCGGAGTCGAGTCTTTGTGCTCCCACACTGCCAGATCGCTTTGAGTAAGAAAACGCCCTATATTAAAAACTGAATTATAATTACTACTACTCTTGGTTCAATCTCAAAGCTTCTCCAAGAAGGAACTCTAATTAAAAGCCAAGCTATCGCTGGTGTCGGCAGCTATTATGTTTCTTCATCCTTTTCCCCATTATGGGCCAAACAGAAACCTCCCGATACTGGAAATCCCAAGCAGTAAAGGTTACACGTCTGTACCTGTGCTGTTTGGTGTTGGAGTCTGGTGATGTCCCAAGGTAGCTAACACAGGTCCCACAGGTAAGGACGATGGACGCTGCTCTGACTTACACAACTGAGCAGGCTCTAGATTTGAATATGTAAAATAAGTTAGAGGAACAGCTCAACGTACACTCAACAATTGTTTGGGATGCAACACTTCTCGCTCTGAAGTTTCCTACAGCAAGTCAAATTCATGCTATTTCTCTTTGTGAGCCCCTAGCCTCTCAGCGTCCCAATGCCCAGCACAAGTGCCCTGTAAAACCAGCACTGTTTCTGAAACTCTGACCACTCAAGGTCAGAAATGGAGTGCGCTGCCCCTCGCTAGCGCTAAGAGACAGCAAGCTCACGCCTGAAGAGACGTCACGTGGTATCCTGACGAGGGATTTCCCTCTAGACAGCACAACCCCTGGCTTTACTAGTCACTGTGAGAACACAGAAATGTACGGTACAACAAACGGAGTTTTGAGACAAGAGCTCACTTCGCTCAGGCTAGCCTTCACTCTTTGGAAATGCTCTTACCTCAGCCGCCCACGTGCTGAAATTATAGGTCTGATTTTTGTTACTTTTGGCTTTTGTTATTTTTGTTTCTTTAAATATTATGTCCTCTAAACTAGTAGGCATCACACACGTCAGAGGCGTTCCCTTTGTCATTAACGTCCACTGTGGTAAAACATTTTACTGTTCAGAATTCTAAAGAACACCCCACATTTACATATTCCTGGGTTACACGGGACTAGGTCAGAAGTATTATGTTTTCCTGGTGCTATGAATTCTGAGTCACAGTTCAGGCCTACCGACAAATCAGCACCTTCACTGCGGTGCTCTCCACCACCTCAGAAACCAAAGCTCCTTCCATCTACTTTAAAAACGCCACCCAAGATACCAGCTTCTTTTTCCAGTTCATTTTCAGCTATATTATGCTGTAATTGCTATTATTTTCAAAATTATAGAAAATCTAGGATTGCTGTAATTATCAAACTAAGTTTTCCCATCTACCACTCCGTGGAACATGGTTCCAAATACTGTACCTGGAGGTAGGACAGTCTGGGAAGGCATGGTGCTGATCACGGGTTCCAAGGGACTAGGCTGGTATATTGCGTCTACGGGATTGATAGTACTCTGAGACAAGAAACACAGCAGTCGTTTTTAGTCAAATGTCCTTTTCATGCTGACCCTCCCGAACAAGTAAAATGCCACATTTCGAAAGCAAACTCCACAGGATAGTATACAGGAAAGCTGGTCAAAGGGAAATTTGTCCTTTTTATACAGAGGTTAAGTTTCTCCCAGTAAAGCACAGAAAGAGATGAGAGAAAACATTGTCACAAACAAAGCAGGGCTAGAAGCCAGCAAACCCCTTGTTTCAGCTCAGCGCTCCCGCCTCTTACCAAGGCACAGCACCTCACCAGTGGCTGCGACTCACCTCCCCCCACCCCACCCCCGAGGGGTACCCCACACATGATGTCTGATATGCACCCCACGTGTGCTGCCCTGAACAGGGGATGTGAAGAAGCCTTCCTTGAGGCCTTTTGGGGAGGGTGCTCTAACATGTATCGAAAACTTTGGGGTAAGGACAAAAGTCTAGATAGCTCTGATTCCAAATCAAGAAATTACTCTGACAGCATGATGCAGTTTAAACCAAAACTCCAGAGTTTACTCGATTTGTTTTTAAAGAGTCTGGATGAATTTAATTTGATTAGTTAATTGAAATGACTGATTGTGAGGCAGGATGTGGCTCTGTAGCCCAGGCTGTCCTGGGACTCAGTATGTAGAGCAGGCTGGCCTCGAACTCCTATCTTCTTGTACCCTTCATGCTGTGAACACAGAGGTTTGCTATGTGCATGGTTTGCCTAAACAAGACATTTGCATGATCCCCAAATGTATCCATAAAACCTTAAAAACACTTAGCAACAAAAACTGAGACCGTGGTAAAGGAACTTGTTTTTAGTATTGTCATTTAATGTCTAAATTATTTTTCGGACTAGTTACCACTGACAGTAACCGAAAAACCAAAGGATAGTTGCAGGTGGCGGCATGAAAATAACCCTTAACAACCAAGGATCTAGTGAGGTGACGTAAGGAATGTGCTGAAACAGAGACCTGGACTTCTAATTCCTTCAACTCCTTACGCCTCTCATCCTCTCTGGGCCGCAGTTTCTCCCACTGAGTGGAGGACAAGAGCCTGGATAGACAGTTCTCAACCTGTGGGCTGCAGCCCCCTTGGCAAACGTCTGTCTCCAGAAAACATTTACATTACGATCCATAACAGTAGCAAAATTACAGTTATGAAGTAGCAACGAAAATAGTTTTATAGTGGGGGTCATTCTTATTCCATGATTCTGTTTCAGAGCTGGAACAAGTCCTCAGAACCGGGGAAGCAGCCTTGAGGCTGTTCTGAGAATAAACTAGTCTCCAGTGCTCAGTCTCAAATGCTTCACAAAGGACTGGGCTCCCTGTGGTGGCAGAACACCTGCCTAGCATGTAGAAGGCCCCGAGCATGTGTAAGGCTAGATCCCAGAGCTGAAACACCAAAACAAACATGGGCAAAGTCCCTTCACTAACACTTTGATCCACATGAATGACAACAGATTATCCTTTCCATTGAAAAATCTAAGAAATAACGAACTTTAGAATCAGGGACTGGAATTCAACCTTTTAGATAAACTCTTTCTTCCAGGTGTAACATTCTAATATTAGGCTTGTCCAAAAAAAAAAAATTTTTTTTTTTTTTACAGAAGCCTTTAAACTTCTCTGCATTTTGTGTGTGTGTGTGTGTGTGTGTGTGTGTGTGTGAATTTAGTCTAACTCACTGGCCCTGGCTTATAATCCCAGTTCCTTGGAAAATGGAAGCAGGTGGATCTCAAGCTCAAAGCCTATAATGGCCTACAGAATGAGTTCAGATGCAACCCGAGTGAGATCCTACCCTACAACGAAAAAGTAGAATCGCTGGCTGGGAAACGCAGCTCCACGGCACGGAGCTTTCCTAGCGTATGTAAAGCCCCATGTTCAATCCCTGGCGCCACAAAAATAAAAGCAAATTGGATTTTTAAAACACAGGCTAAGTCAGAGTTTGGACTGAGCTCCTTGCACTAGGCCTCAAAACAGCACAACAAGCCCAAATGGAGTCAGCCAGGCTCAACGCCACAGACTGCAGTTGCAAGCAAACAGGTTGGATGCCAAAACAGGCCACTTCCTCCTGATCACAAGAAATTCAAGTCTGACTGAGTCTGCTTTCATCTAGTTTATAAGAAATGTATCAGTGTTGCTTTGATTGCCCAGTTTCCATGCCATCTTATAAAACTATTTCTGACACTGTCCAGTAAAACATCCTTTTTAAATCAATTAGAGGCTCCAAAGTCCATAAACCACAGGTAAATGAATTAGATAATAAAGTTTGCTGCAACTTTGTCTTTTTGATAGCATATATTAAAAATATACAACCTTTCCTTGTTTTGATGGAATAAAGAAACGGCTATGTTTATCTTAAGTCACTGGTCAATTTCAGCCAAAAAAAAAATCATTCTGCAACTTCCTTGGAACAGGATATTTATACAGCAAGTAATCCTGAGCTGTACTCTGTTGGGACATTCACTAATGAACCCATGCCAAAGCAATGTGTAAATAAAACATGCAAAACATGCATGGCTGTGGCTTCCCTATCCCTCGAGATATGCACAAGTGAAGCATGAGGCTTTGCTGGCTTCTCTGACAGGCTTTCTCTGTGCAATCCTGGCTGTCCTGGACTTGCTTAGACCAGGCTGGCCACAAACTCACAGAAGTCTACCTGCCTCTGCCTCTCTGAGTGCTAGGATTAAAGGTGTGTGGCACCACGCCCAGCCCAGATTTGTTACAGATGATAATCCTAAGGCATAGAATGATTGACTAGCTCTGCCTAGGGTCTCAGATGGGGGTGGCTGGACTAGCACACAGCCCTGGCATTCGATCTCAGCCTCTATCACCAGTTCTCAACTTATAAAACTTTCCTGCAAAAGGACTACGGTTTCAGAGGTAATCACTCAAAACTGTTTTCTACAAGTTTAAATTTTCTCTGTAGAAAGCCCATCCCCAAACGTTCTTAATTGGAAAGGATCAAACAGGCGTGATATGCTTTCTAAAACCCGGCCTCTTTTTATACACAATAAATTAGTCTTGAGGGGAAGGGAGGTTTGGCTACCTGAAGTGTGAGTTCTGCACAGGTGTGTTTCTTGGAAACCATGAACCACTCTTGCCCCAGAAGGCTTAGCAAAGACAGAGTACACCACGCTGCATTGTTACCACAGGTTACAATCACAGAAAGAAAAACCCAGTATATTTAATCCTTATGTCAAAAAATGATTCCTTTTATCGTTTTTTAAAAACACATTCCTTTTTAAAAAATTTTTTAAAAATGTTCCTGCTTTTTAAAAATAATTTTATTTACTTATTTTAATTTAATGTTCATTGGTGCTTTGTGAGGGCGTCAGCTCTGCTGGAACAGGAATTATAGACAGTTGTGAGCTGTCACATGGGTGCTGGGAATTGAACCCAGGTCCTGTGGAAGCGCAGCCAGTGCTCTTAACTAATGAGCCATCTCTCCAACCCTCTAAAAAAATATTTAAAAAGCCCATAGATAACGAACTTGTTTCCCATTTCAAAGCAGATAGAAAGCCACAAGCTCAGCCCTCCTGGGCTCCTTGAGATGGTTGTCAAGGTCCTAATGTGTCATCCCCAGATAGGCAAGCTGGCAATGAGCTTCAGGGTAAAGAGGCTGCTTCCTGTTTTTAACAACAGTTTCTGCTTCTCCCTTGAGATAAAGTCTCCTGCAGCGCAGGCTGGCCAAACATTCCCTACATAGCTGAGGCTGGCCTTGAACTCCTGACCCTCCTGCCTCTACTTCCTGAGTGCTAGGATTACAGGTGTCACCATTACACCTAGTTGATGCTGGGGGGAAAAATCAATTCCAGGGCCTCACGAATACTTAGCAAGAACTCAACTGAGCTTCATCACAGCTCTGCTTAAGAATAGTCAACCATAGTCACTAAAAGCATAAAACTACAGATCTTAACTCATTTCTGTGTGCATGTGTAGTCAGTGTGTATGAGTGTGTACACCTGTGCATAAAGGTCAGAGGTCAACATTGGTTGCCTTCCTCTATCAGCCTGAGACAGGCTCCACGGCCCCCTCTCCTCCCCCAGAGCTATGGCTAAGAGGCCTGGCACCACGCTTGGCTTTTACGTGGGCACTGTGGATCCAAACTCTGGTCCTCACGCTTTCCCGGCAGGCTTTCACCAACTGAACAGCTCCCCAGCCTTCAAACTGGAAAGCTTTTATTTCCAGCTAAGAAATTTAGCCATGAATTTCTATTCTTTACAAAGAGAAGAGTAAAGAGCTGAGGAAGAAAGAATAACTATGTCAAAGAGTCCACATGACCTGTTCTACCAAGAAAACATTATGCACCATGGTAGGAATGACAAAGAGAACAAACACAAAGTCTAAACAGGGAACACAAAACAAACAAACAAACATATTTTTAAGGTATGTTTCCATAGCACACAGCCCTCCCTCCAAGAAGATGTTTGGTGAGAAATGCACTCAGTGAGTGACCTCATGAAAGCTAATTAGCCCATCAGAGGCTGACACATGCAAAGCGATTCATTCGTAGAACCAACACTTAGAAAAATCATCAGACTGCCATTTCCCCTCCAAATGACTGTTGAAAGATGGCCAGCTTTAGGAGCTCAAGGAAAATCACGAGAGTTACAAACGAAAGAGCAGTGAGGAGGTGAAGAGAGGAGCTTGCGTTGAAGAGTGAACAGAGACGCAGGCTCCTCCTGACACGATGGTCAGAAGGCTCCCCAAGAGTGAAAGGATGAAGCCCCGTTAGACTTACTATCATCCCATCTGCGTGCTGCTCCGCATTACTCTGGTCCTTAAGGAAAAACGTTAAAGACATTAACTTCACTCTCACATTTATGGAATGTCGTGTGTACTTTTCCTATCAGGAAGCTTTCTTCACCAGTAAGTGATGAGCCTAGAACATTCCTCTCCGTTTGCACTGAGATTTCCATTTCACGGGACGCTCACTCACCAGACACGGCTCTCCCACTGGCAGCATACCCACAGGAGGGAAAAGCAGTAACGACAGCTCTCCTCAGGCACGTCCTGAGCTCAGGGACTCACCCTCCCAATGGGTACTTACAGTCACAGCAACAATCGAAGGATGAGGACCTCAGGGTGTCTACATCTCAACATTACACAGTTCCTAAACTCCTGCTGCACTTTACACGCGTGACCATGACATGAAATAGTACCCGAAAAATCACGGACGGGAATGACTTCACGTAGCTGGCTGTGACTTCAGAATTACAGCAATCTGTTCTGATTTTTGTTTCAATCAACTTAACAGATGCACCCAGGAACGGTGCTGGAACAGCTAATCCTACCCGACAGGTATTTCATGTACATTAACTCACTTTGTTCCATCAATAAGCCTGTTTGTTTGGTTCTGAGACAGGGTCTCATCGGTCCCAGGCTGGACTCTGTGCTCGCTGGGCAGCCACACTAGGTCCCGTGCCCGTCCGCACAGGCAGCATCATCCTCACCACTGCACTGAGGCTGCGAGGGGCACTCCCCACACAGGCCGCCTCACCGCAGGGTCGCTCCTGTAAACACCGTCTGCCTCCTCAAGGCTGTGCCTCACAGTGAGTAACGTGGAGGAAAGCTGGTGACACAAACTCCTTCCTCAGAACTGCATTTGGGAACTTTGTCGTATGGACCCTGGACTCCTGTCTTCCAACAGAACCTGCCCAGCACGGGTGTGAGCGTGACACTCAGAGAACCCTGGAGGAAGTATATGCTCAGAGAACTCTGAGGAAGAAAACCTCTAGAACGTTAGCTTACGATGATGCAGGGTACTCAGGTGTACAATACCACAACCTCAGAAAACTACATTTCTTGGGTTTCTTCATGTTCACACTTGTCAATTGTACCTATTTCAGAGGTTTTATAAAGATAAAATGAGAAAATACAGGGAAGCATTTAAGAGAGAAAAGTCAGATATAAAACCAAGCTTTTACTATTAAAAGGCACTACTGCAGCTCCCACCTCGCTCGAGTACAGAATATAAATGCAGTGCCCTGGATGTTCCCTGTCAGCCTGACACAAACAGACATGATCTGGGAAGAGGAGCCTCAACTGAGGGACTGTCTCCAGCAGGTTGCCCGGGGCAAGTCTGCAGAGCACTTTCCTGATTCATGACTGATGGGGGGGGCGCTGCGGGCGGGGCCACCTGGAGGGTCCTGGTGAGAGTAAGAAAGTAGGCTGAGCTAGCAGCATGAGCAAGTCAGTAAGTGGCCATCTGAACTGATGCTTTCCCCTCTCCATCCACAACTGAGTTAACTACACAGCTGACATTCTAAAGTCTCGGTAATGCTGATACAAAAGAATTAAAAATATAGACCACTTAGAATTAAAAATTAAAAATATAGACCACTTAGAATTAAAAATTAAAAATATAGACCACTTAGAATTAAAGAGAAAGAAAAATCAAGTTTCCTGCTCTGATTATAAACTTTTGATATTTAGTTTTCCCCTTCTCATTTCTATACAGTAAAGTGGTTTTTCCCTAAGACTAATAATATGAAATATAGGACAAACGTGCTAAAATGGGCCTGTTGTTATCCTCTCCACTGCTGAACCTGCATTGGCCTTTATGACTATCCCCACTAAGTGTAAGAGTTATCCGTGCCTTCCAAAACTGTGACCTGCCTCACTCTCTTGCAGCCTACTAGACGATGAGGAGGCCAGGGCAGCCACAGACACTGCAGAGAGGGGCGGACCTACTCCCCAACATTTCACAGCCATGTAAAGGAGACTTTCAAGGGGGTCACCCGGCTGGAGGCGCTCAGCATTGAGAGCGCTTGCTGCTCCTCCAAGGACCCAGGCTTAGCTCCAGCCAGCGTCAGGGGACCTGATGCCCTCTTCTGACCTCAGTGGGCTCTTGAATGCACATGGCACACATACATACAATGAAGACATTGCACATGTGCGCATGCGCGTGCACACACACAGAGAATAAACCTTTATATATATTTATACATATAAACCTTTATATATATTTATATATATATATAAACCTATATATATATATAAATCTTTATACACACATACACATAAAAGTTTTAAATTTTTCTTTAACATGTATTGGTGTGAGGGTGTCGGATTCCCTGGAATTGGAGTTACAGACAGTTGGGAGCTGCCATGTGGGTGCTGAGAATTGAACCCATGTCCTCTGGAAGAGCGGCCAGTGCTCTTAACTGCTGAGCCATCTCTCCAGCTCCCACAAATAAATCTTCCAATACAGAAAAGCAGGTCTTTCAGCCCCAGTGAAGCATATGCAGGGACGGTGGATGAAAAGGAACGAGCCACGGGCTGTGCTCAGACTCAGCTTCCAGGCGGTTAGATTCGGACATCACTGATAGACTTTCACCTACAGAAACATAGCGAGCTTCACCGGAAACGCTGGTTTTGGCCCCAGCACTGTACAAACTGGGTGTGTCTGCATGCTCGGTAGCTCCAACACTAGCAAAGCAGAGCACAGGTCACCAAATTCACCCTTGGCTCAGCGTTTGAGGTCAGCCTGGGCTACATGTGACCCTAACTCAGAACAGAAACAAGAATTCTACCACCTAACACTTCTATTTTCTATATGATAAAATAACCAGGAAAGTACATTTGACAATTTTCCTTCAAAATGTTTTGTTCATGTATTCTTCCTTATGGGATATTGCTCTTAACCTCTGACATCTTTCCAGCCAGATCTGGGGGAACTTCTGGCTGGAATTATAAATCCAGTATTTTTAAACCAGTCAGTTTTAAAAAGACTAAAGATTGCACTGCTCTGATGAGGTAATGTCAATTATATACCCACATAAATTCTAACATACAATCCAAGTTTTATCAGATAAAAAATAATGAATTTGGACTCTTTACTCCTACTATAACAAAAAATCAAAGTGCAACATTGACGTAAATGTAAGACAAAAAACAAAACAACCCCCCCCCCCAGCAAAGTCTCCATGATCACAGATGCCAGAGTCTCCTCTGCACATACAACCACAGAAAGCTATGAGGGGAAAAGGGAGAGGCGGACGGCCTCCAGCTCCCTCTTCAGAACCTGAAAAGGGTAGAGCCCATGCTTTTGAACACCCAGAACTGTAAGAAAATAAAATGTGCTCAAGCCTTCCAGTTTCTGTGGCATTTTGTTAGGAAAGTCAGAGTCGAGAAAGGCAAGTGCCAAGCTGAGTCCTCCAGGAGACAAGCGCTGTCACACTAAGACAGTGGGAGTGTGCGCATTGCGCCACGCACTGGCCAGTGCTGAGGAAAGAGAGAGCCGCGCGCTACAGAGATTGTTTCTGATAGTCCAGACCCTCTGGTGGACCTCTGTGGAAGGAGCTGCCCAACAGAAGCAAACTCTGAGACTGAGAAGAAAGCTCGCTCGCCTCCTCTGAAGACAAAAACAAAGGCAACATAGGCTCACCACGTGGAACAGCATGAGCAAGGGGAGGCAGGAATGAGAGCGAGCGCCGGCTCAAACACCAGCAGCCCTCTCCAAGTGATCGAGGGAAGTCAGAGACATGGGCTGGCAGCTGCTAGGACTTATACTGAACTTGAGCTTGAAGAGTTCACAGACGTGCCAGGTTTGAAAGGTTTACTTGTAAAAACAACATAAAACTCCCTTCTGGAACTGATAAAGAGTCAAACTTTAAGTGACTTCAGAATACCACTACTCATTCTGAAATACCCTAAAAAGTAGACCTGTCCATCAGACTAAAACATTAAACTGTAGAAACTAGTAGAAAAGAAAGAGAATGATGTGAACTGTAATACTGTTCAAAGACAGAGAGTGTCAGAAACAGTCCTGATGGGGCCAGCAAGAGGGTTGAGCAGGGAGAGGTGCTGCGGCCACGTGGAAGAAGACTGAAAAGAGAGTCACGCCTATCAGCTGGCCTCTGCTACACACACAATAAACAGACACATGTAATAACTTACACATGTTGCTTCAGGAGTAGCTAAGACGTGAGCCACTGAGCCAAGAAGGCACATACCAAGCCCAGCTACCTGAACGACTTTCAGAGACCACGCAAACTGGCCCACGGGGCTAAACTGCATTTCCTCCATCGCCACACTAGACAGTTGTTGATAAGCGTCTAACCCCCCCCCTGCCACCCTCCGCTGACATCTGCTGCTGCTCCCCATGCAGTCGTGTAAATATAGATCCAAGGAAAAGGAAATTTCATGCCTCCAACCATGTCCTGGGCTGTGTCACTAACAATGTGAGGTAAAACGGAGATTCCATGACTGGGCAAGAGACCAGGTGATGAGACAGACCAACTGTCCTCAGGCCGGCCAGCTGAGCTGCCCACCCACTGCGGGTGGACGTGCTGAGACAGGCGCACAGGTGTCAACAACAATGGTGAGCGGGGGCTTTTTACCAAGTACTGACTCTCAAATGGGTTCCTCGTTCTGAAACTCCCAGGCATATGAAAAGCGTTCATAAAAATAGTTAGATTTCAGCTCACAATAGCTCAATACCCATTCTGTCCATGGCTGACAATTAATGAGTGGTTCACTAATGCAGTTCAGTACCCTCTCCTCCTCAAAAACCAACAAAAAACCTGTGTCAAACACAAATTTAAAAACATATCTCTATTACACTCTTTTACCATGTGTAAGAAAAATAATTGTGCTAAAGCTTAAAGTCCTGATCTCTAAGAAAAGTGTAAAATACTTAACAGACTACAACCTCCCATTCCACGCTGCAGCCATGGTTAACAGGAAAAGGCGAGCTCTTTAAACATGTTTCCTTCCTGCCGGGCCACTACCAAAGACTATTACCAGAACACAGACAGACATGTGCGACCACAGGCAAACACAGCAGTTGCTCAATAAAACGGAGTCCCAAAATTCAGCTGACTGCTGAAAATGTGTCTACTAAAGAAAATTCCAATACAATTCTTTAAATTATAAACTCTGTAAAGTAATAAAAAGTAAAATTTACTTACTTTAGCAATCTGAAGCAACACGATGCAGTGTTTAATCGATTCTACCATGCTCTATAAAGACAAAACACTGATTTTAGGATCTTGCTGCAAATTAAAGAGTTACATGATATTAGAGCTTAAAATAATTTTAAAAAAATCAGTTCTCATACACAAAGGAGTGAAGTCTACATGCCAAATACTCTCTGCTGTGTATGTGGTGAGTTCTAATTTGCTGACAGTGTGATAAGAAGCTATATATTGGCAATTCCACGACCCTATGACTCATACCAAACACCATCTACTGTCTTTCTCGCAGACGAAGACAGATGCGAGTGTGGTGAGTCCTCAACGCTTTAGGTCAACAGCAGCGACCCCAATGTCAACTCAGCAAGACCAGGACAGGGATTAAGGGAGTGGTCACAGCACTCAGATCTGAAACACCACTTTAAAAACATCAAGATACAAAGGTCATCAGCCCACTGGGGGCCATCAAAGCACAGCGCAGCGCGGAAACTCGAGTCACACTGTATTTTAAAGAGAAGAGTGTGTACAAGATGATGTCCCTAATCCTCCAAGTCCCAAGCCCGACTTCACGGGGAATCAAGCTGCAGGCATCACGGCATGGTAAATGGGTTTTGTATTCAGAGCTGAGCGCCGTCCTCCGTGACCTTCCATCACGAAGGTGCAAATGTTCCGTTGGAGACACTTCTGGAGCCAAGTACCTCAGACAGGGGATGGTGAACCCCTGCACCATTTTTGTTGTGGTGGTTGACACAGGGTCTCAAAAAACGTCCCAGCTTGAGACTGGCTGGCTTGAGACTCACTATGTAGCCAAGGCTGGCCTTTACCTCCTAACCGTTGTGCACCCACCTCCCCCTGCTTGGAAGACAAGCGTGTGCTTACCACACGCTCTACCTATGCAACAGGGCACTTTTATCCCACGTTCCACAGAAGTAACTGGAAACGAGACAGCACACGGGGTCAGTTCCAACCACAGGAAGAGCAAATCCTCACCCCATGAAACAGGTCTAGAGTACACTCGTAAAAACTAAAGACACTGGTTGTTCTTAGTAACAGCAGCAGGATAAAGAGACATTTAAAGCAGCTTCTGATTGGAAGTCAAAGTTTAATGCATAACTTACATTTGTTGTGTCTTTGAGAGTTTCAACTTTCTGTGAAAAATAAATTTTAAATTAAAAACAATGAGAATCACAGAGATATTGTTGTTTTTAGGAAATAGGCTTTATAAACATTACTTATATTATTCTAAGTTTAATCAGGTCAGGAAGAAAATACTTTTTTGTTATATTTTTAATCTAAATCCAATATTTAAATTTAAAATTTCAGATAGCTTATGGATAAACACTCATAAAACTCAAGACTGATAAGAAAGTATAACTCCCCTCCCCACAGACACACAGTATTCTGTGTATGTGAGTGTGTAGCCCTGGCTGTCCTATACTGGCTTTGTAGACCAGGCTGGCCTCAAATTCAGAGATCGGCATGCCTCTGCCTCCCTGAGCACTGGGAGTGCTACAATCGGCAAAAAGGTATAAACATTGTTACACCTTTCCCAAAACGTTCATATTTACTACAGACTTCATGATTTAAAAAAAAAAAAAAAAAAAAAAAAACCTTCCCTAAAGTGTTTTTAAATGATCTAGAACTAATTTCCAAAATTAAAAAGTTAATAAAAGATGAGTTAGAACATGAATTAATATCACTATTAAGTGTAGCAGAACAAACTGTCAGCAGGAAAGCAAAACAACAATTAAAAATGCTGCACCAGGAACTGGGCAAGAAAAGAGAAGGCATGGCACCTATAAATACCCACAAATACCCACAGAAACCCAAGGGAAAGCACACAGAGGGCCGGAGGGCTGCCACTGTGGGCCCTGCTGCACCTGCTCATCCCCAGCACCCACCCCCCCCCCCCCCCAGCTGAAGTGGCCACATGCAAACTTAGTAACTTCCTTTTTGTTTTTGAGACAGAGTCACTGTGTAGCTCTGGGTGGCCTGGAACAAACGATGCAGACCAGGCTGGCCTGGAACTCACAGAAGTCATCCTGACTGACCCTGAGTGCTGGTATTAATGGTGTGAGCCTCCAGGCCTGGAAATGTAATAACTTTCTACCTTCACACACTATGTACAGAGAAGAACTTACTCCCCGACATTTCATACTTGCAAAAACAGAATTACATTAAAATCTTCCTATTATCCTTTTATTTCATTATTACACTGGAACTGAAAATTTGCCAGACAACACCACTTGAAGACACACTACAATAGTAAATAGCAGATCAATAATTTCATTTTTGGTGGGTTTTTTGTTTGTTTGTTTGTTTGTTTTGAGATAGGGTCTCACTATGTAGTGCTCACTGTGCGGGGACAGGTGCCACCATGCCTCATCCATTTTTGTTTCATTTTATAGAGAGTCTTACAAGATAGAGCAAGCTGGCCATGAAGCCCTCATCTTCCTGCCTCAGTCTTCCCAGTGGTGGGATTCTAATCAAGATGCCTTTGTTCCCCTGGCTTCAACAATTTTTTTATAATAAAACACTGATGTACTTCCATTACTTTTCAAAAAAAAAAAACTTCTGAATTTTAAAAAATTAAGTAAAACTATGATTGTAGAAGTTACCTTTCTCTGTTCGTCATCTTTACAATTTTGGAGCTTGTCATCAAAAAGCTAAAGGGTATGAAAAAGACAATTTTAGGGTCAACATATTTTAATACACTGTATGTATTTACTAAACAGAAAAATAAACCTTAATTTCTAAACAGTTCTATGTGGCTAACATGCATTTCTAACACAGCACAATTTTTTTCAAGGCTCTGTATCAAACCACATTCTTCTGTGTGAGTGACTGTGAACTGCTAAGAACAACTAGAATGGCAGAATTATAACCCAAAAGTGATTTCTGTCTACATTTGCAATACATGTGTGTGCGTATGCACATGTGGAGGCCAGGAGGGTGTGTGCTTTGCTCCATCAGACAGGAACTCTAACCGACTCTGTTATGGGAAGGCTGGCCAGCAAGCTCCCAGGGCCTGCCTGGGGGCAGTGGTATGGTTATACGCATGTGTGGCAATGCTTGGCTTTCTATGGAGGCGCTAGAGATTTGAACTAGGCCTCTTGCTTTCTTAGCAAGTGCTTTTGTTGATAGAGTCACCTATCTCCAAAAAAATGTGTGTAGGGGGGGGAGGGGAGACACAGACAACCCTGAGTGTCTTCTTTTACCATTCTCTAACTTCTGGCTTTGAAAACCTGGAGCTCACACACCTGACGGCTCATGGTTTCATCCGAGCTGGGCTTACAAGCATGTACTGCTGTGCCCAGCTTTGACAAGTGCTGGGAAACCAACCCAGATCCTCATGTTTGCACTGAGCCTGGGTCTTCTCCCCAGTGCCTCCACAAGACTTTTTATTTGTTTTGAAAACAGGGTCTAACTGTAGGCCCCAACAGGTGATCCTCCTGCTTCATCCTGGGGGCAGGATTACAGAGCCCAGCCATACAAGTTGCTCAGTAACTTACAGTATCTATGTGAACTCAAAGGGTTTTCTGCTTTGTCTTCTAAGTTAATGAAGCTTTCCTTTTCTTTATATAACCTATCATTTCAATTTATACAGTCATTCCCCAAAAAAGAAAGGGAGAGAAAACCCAAGGTCTTACAATGTCCTATTTAGCTTTTTCCTCAATAATCTAAAAGTCTAAAACATACATTTTATCAATACAATTAGAGAAAAAGATCTTTTAAGGAGTCAGCTTTACAGATTGCTGAAAACCACACGAGGGATGCAAATTACCATCAAGAAACTTCCTCTACGTTCAGCTTAGTACCCTTTACTACTTCACATCAAACAGCATGGCATACCTTTAATTGTTCTATCAAGATCTGCAGGTAAGCGTCAGCCTCCGTAAGTTTCTTATCAAAGTCTTGGACACTAGGAACAAATCCTGAATCCAAACCCTAGAGAAAAAGAAAGTGAAAAATCTCCCAGTGCCCAAACAACACTTGCTCTACAGCACTCTTCATCCTTCACAAATGAATACTTTCGACTTTCCAGACAGTGTATTTCCACAAGCAGGTTATTTAACTAAATTTTCCAAGAATACCATATCAACCTCCCTTATCAGCCACAAGCACACTCAGCAATGACATGCTCAAAGGAAGGGCTTCTCTGGCCCTGAACACCATTTCCCCCAAACCCCTCACAACTGCCTCCGTTTTCCAGCAAAACCATAGATATTTAGCTAAGAAATAGAAAACTCCAACACATTTGCTATGTTCCACCAAACTTTCCTGCCCCAGCATCTTCATTTCATGTTCTTTTAACTACACTCATGTACTGCTGGGGGTGGGGCTCAGTGCATGTGGGGTCAGAGCAGAGCTGTGGGAGCTGCTTTTCCTTCCACCGGGCAGGCCTGGGGCTTGAACTCGGGCTTGTCAGCAACTGCCTCAAGCCACTGAGCTAACTCAATGTCCATTATATATGATATTCTTCATCCACTCCAGCAGATTTTCACAAATTTTCCACCTTCTTTTTTTTTTAAAGAGAGCAGAACATGGTGGCACACACCAACAGTCCCAGGGAAGCTGAGACAGGAGAATTGTGAGTTCACAACCAGCCCGGGTTAACTGAACACCCTCACAGCCCTAGGCGTAACCCCATCAAGTTCCCTATCCACTTCCACCCTCGGCATGAACACCGCACTCCAGACAGGGCGTAAGCGTTTATTTACAGGGCGCCTGTCTTCCTCAGTGGAGAAGCCCAGTGACGGCAGACCCTACTTTTTGTACATCTCCACCTCAAGTTCCCAAAAGACCATCCGCCTCCTGCCTGACTTGATTCAGAAGAAATGCTGTGTTCTTATCATCCCTGATTAGGACGAATCTTAGCTGTGACAGATCAAGCACCGGAGGAACGCCCAGCCCAGCCTGTGTGTCTACCTGTATGCCCAGCTGCCCCGGGAACTGCCACCTCAGACTTCTCACCAAGCACAGCTGTCAGCGCGTGCCGAGGGTGCAGCCGACTACCTCCGTGCGCCCTGTCTCACTACCCACGCTCTCCACCCAGTGAGCGCACACGGAAGCCTCTCTGATAGCACAGCAACATCCCACGTGGGCACACAGAATATTTCAGCGTTGTTAAATGTGACAACACTCAATTTCAACGCCCCAGACAGGGATGACAAGTGCGGGCTGGCAAACTGGTCCAGCTCAGACCCGCCTCCTCTCCTGTCACTAAGGCAGCAGCGACTCCAGCTACAAGCCACCACCCAGGACTACACTTACTGCTGCTCTCCTCAAACTAAAATCAAAATCCTTACACAAAGGTCAAAAATTTAACAATCACAGCCTGTTATGACCATGAGAAAAGCCAATTTATCTTTTAATTTTCTTTTTCAAATTTGAAATCTTGCCTTACCTCAAGAAAAATCCCTCAAAAAAAGTAATATATGTGAAACCAACATTTAAGGAAAATTGTAACCAATGTAGTCACAATCTAGACAATAATAAAATTATAGTTAAACATTCTTTTGGTTTTTGTTTGCTTTGAGACAAGGTCTCACTATGTAGCCCTGACTGGCCTGGATCTAGCTATGTAGACCAGGCTAGCCTTAAACTCACAGAGAGCTGCCTAAACCTGACTCCAGAGTGTTGAGATTAAACACACTGGACCATCACTGCCTGGCTAAACACTTTTAAAAAAGCTATCCAGGACTTACATTACAAATGTTTGATGAGCAGAGTGGAGATCACACATCACACTTGACAGAAGAAACAGACCCTTCTAATGCCACACACCAGAGGGAAATGAGGAGGGTGCTTGGCTTGGGTTTTGTTGTGTTTCATTTCAAGAGTATAAAAGCATAATTAGCATTGATTTAACTATCAAGACCCAGTTAACATCAGCTAACACTATTCTTACTCAATAGTTAAAAAGATCAATGACACCATCAAGGGTAAATGGGAGAATCATCTACAGGAAAGGAGGAAAATGATCTTTAAAAAATTTCCTCTTCTAAATTCATTTAGAACCATCACTGTCAACAAATCAATTAGCAGAGCCTTTTAAACAAGTCAGGAAAACTCTGCTCCAGAAGAACAATACATTATTTAAACCTCAAGTGAGAGACTCCTACCTCAATTAATCTTCAAACTAGCCCTCTGCTGCCTCTCAGGTCTGAGCCCCATCGGGGTCTCCTTGCAGGCCCTGGCGAATCTCCCCCAGCTTCCCTTCCCCGGCAGAATGAGCCCCACTTCATAGGCTCACAGCAAGGCTCTCACAGTGTGCTCTCTGAGGAAGGCTGATGGGGCGCTTGTACAGCAGTCATCAGCCTTAAACCGAAGAGCTGGCCAAAGCTGCCTCAAAAGAATTCTATGGGCAACTCGCCTACACCCAGTGAGGTACTGTGTACCATGGACAGGAAGGTGGCAGTAACGACCCTGTTCTTGCGCTGACGAAGAATGCACTACAGTTACCACCAGCTTCCGCTCCTGGACTGAGAGGTCACTCAGCCTCCCTGTGGCTCCTCAGGCCGTCACGGGTGACAGCTTTATAAAAAACTGCTGGATTTTGTGCTCAAAACCAAAGCTGAAGCGATAGCTCGGTGGCTCAGAGTGCTTGCTGCTCCGAAGAGGACCAGAGTTGGTTCCCAATGCCCACTCACGGCTCATAACTTCAGGTAAATCAAGTTCCTCGTGACCCAGTGCCTGCTTCTGGCCTCCACACTCTTTATGCACACAAACACATATATGCATGCACGAACGCGCACATGCACGCACACACACAAACACACAGGCCCAGAGACTTCTTTATAAACAAGACCAACAACATAAATCTCTCCAGAGCTGAGCGCAGCCAGTCTTCCTTTGGAAAGAACAGCAAACAGGGCCGCCCCTTAAAAACTGAGGTTTCTACATCTGTGCAGGGGTTCTAGGTTATCGCCATGCATGGTCCTTGGTTGGAGTAGCAGTCTTAGAAAAGACCCTTGGGCCCAGATTTCTTGCTTCTGTTGCTCTCCTTGTGGGGCTCCTGTCTCCTCTAGGTCTTTCTATCTCCCCCTTCTTTCATAAGATTCCCTGCACTCTGCCCAAAGTCTGGCTATGAGTCTCAGCCTCTGCTTTGATACCTTGCTAGGTAGAGTCTTTCAGAGACCCTCTGTGGCAGGCTCCTGTCCTGTTCCCTGTTTTCTCCCTCTTCCAATGTCCATCTTGTCTGTCTTTCTGAGTGAGGATTGTTCATGTTACCCAGAGTCCTCCTTCTGGCTTAGCTTCTTTAGGTGTACAGATTCTAGTATGTTTATCTTATATTATATGTCTAATATCCACTTTATAAGTGAGTATATACTATGTGTGTCTTTCTGCCTCTGGGATACCTCACTCAGGATGATCTTTTCTAGTTCCTACCATTTGCCTGCAAATTTTATGATTTCCTTGTTTTTTATTGCCAAGTAGTATTCCATTGTGTAAATGTACCACAATTTCTGTATCCATTCCTCAGCTGAGGGACATCTGGGTAGCCCATGGCAGCTCCGTCTCCAAGTGTGTTCCCCAGTAAAGGGGAACAGACACTGTCTCTGACATGAACTCAGTGGATGGTTCTTTGAACCTCCCCCTGAGGGGGGAGCAGCCTTGCCAGGCCACAAACAATGCAGCTAGTCCTGATGAGACCTGATAGGCTAGGGTCAGATGGAAGGGGAGGAGGACCTCCCCTATCAGCGGACTGGGGGTGGGGCATGGGAGGAGAAGAGGGAGGGAGAGTGGAATTGGGAAGGGATAAGGAAGGGGCTACAGCTGGGATACAAACTGAATAAATTGTAACACATAAAAAAATTTGAAACAATGTTTAAAAGGCAAAAAAAATGTGTAAAAAGGGAAGTAAAGAAAGAAAACCTGAGGTTTCCCACTTGTAGAGCATTTGGGCATCTAACAGCTGCCCACCACAGCATCTGCACCTGCCTTGGCAACACTGGGCACAGCACTGTGTGACTCCTCTGCAGAAACACACCCGAGACAAGATCGTGCCACCCTGGGCTGCCTCAGCGCCACAGCGACACCGAATGTCACCGGCTGCCGCCCACGGCCTCCTGGATTTCTCGGCACTTCCGTTCTCTCCTCTCTCCTCCCTTTCTTGTCTTGTCCGCATCCCTCAGCAGTAACTGCAGTGACACACTGCACCAGTGGTGATCAGGGCCCCTCTGCTCTCTGGCCTACCACCCCTCAGTTCCATCACCTGTCAGTTTGTACAGAAATTCACTTTACAGAGCTGGTTCTAGGAGAGCCAGGGCTACACAGAGAAACCCTGTCTCAAAAAACAAACCAAAACCAAAACATAAAAAAAAAAAAACAACAACCCCACCCCTATAAAGGAAAAGGAAAAAGAAACTTATACTTATGGGTAACAAGAGGAACTAAGACAAACACGAAATGACACAAAAGAACTTGAAAAAGAAGACATCTTCACTTATTTCTTTTCTTTCTTTCTTTTTTTTTTTTTTTTTTTTGAGACAGGGTTTCCCTGTGCAGCCTCGGCTGTCTTGGATTGGCTTTGTAGAACAAGCTGGCCTCGAACTCAGCTATCCGCCTGCCTGTGCCTCCCGAGAGCTGGGATTACAGTGCTCGGCTAAAATCTTGTTTTTTAATGAAAACCTGAAGAACCGAGTTTGCTATATACAGTTTTTCTTAAACAGAACAAAGTAGTTAGTATACAAGAAAAGATACCACCCACCCCACCCCACCCCCGCCAAAAGCAGGGAAACCATGCATGGGGCACAAGCTTAGAGGCCAGAACCTGGTAGGTGAAGGCAGAGGACCACAGGAACCTGAGCTTCAGCTACTTGAAGCTTGAGCTTCAGCTCTGCCTCAAAACACTTTGTTTAAAAAGAAAAACGTATTTGAAATAAATTGTTCATACAAGTGTTCCCAGAAAGTATAATAAAGATTAAGTCATTAGCACCAGAACTACAAAAGGGAAAAAAAAGATAAAATTTTAACAAAGAAAAATCAACCTAATGAAAAATAAGTAAGAGTATGGACAAACATAGGCATTTCAGTTAGCAAAACAAATACCCTAAAATTAATGAAATTTTATGCAAATGCCATTTTAATCAAAATAAGAGCACCTACAAAGTCCATGTTAACACCTGGGAAATGACACAGATGACCTCTCACCCAATCAAAAAAGCAGAGGGAATACTTACGATTCAATCACTTACAATTATTTTTGAAAATTCAAGAACTGGAGAGATACCAGAGGACTGGAAAAAAGCAAGTGTGGTACTGATCTTCCATAAAGGTAAGAAGAGAGAGAAGAAAGTTACCATGCTGCAAGTCTGACATCAGCGATCAAGCAAAGGACTAAGAGAAAACCTGAAACTACACAGAGGAAAGTAAGGATGTGAGCAACGGGCAAGTTAAAACCAAAACAGTATGCCGCAGTTGCTGGCTTTCTGCCTCTTAGGAAATTAAGTTAGCACATTAAGCTCTTAGAGAAATGGCACCATTTTGTCTTCCTTATCAGATGACTTGAGTTCATTTAATAACAAAAAGTACAGCAAAGAAACAACTTAGTAATTTTCGTGTGCCCATGATTCCACGTGAAGAATAACTAACGCTATCCTTGGCTAACTGAGCGTTCTGAAACATTTATATTCCCCATGGTCCACCCACTTCAGCTACATAACAGGCCTTGGAGCTACTGAGGAGCCCTGAATGTAAGCATCTCTATGTGTTCTTAAGCCTAAAGACAGGACACTCAACTATCAATTCATTTGGAGTCAAGATCACAGTTTCTAAATACCTATAACATTGTGCACAGAGTTGAACTTTTTTCTCCATTGTACTTTCTAGAAGGTACTTTTTCCATGGACGCAAATTAATTTCTTCAATCCACATAGCAGCTATTAGTTTGTTACCAAAAACTTCTGCATATCCCAAGAATGCCCTAAAAGTTTTGTTTTGTTTTTTCACAATTCAGAGTGAGCAACCCTAACACTATAGATTCACCATGAACAAGACACACTGTGCTTTCTTAGAGTGCTCTAAAGTCTGTTACACACTTACTCTTTCTCCTTTCATCATTATGACATTGTAAAATAGTTACAGGCAAGGTTCAGGCCCAGAATCCCAGCACTTGGGAGGCAGAGGCAAGAAAACAGCTGAGAGGTCAAGGCTAGCCTGGGCTACAAAGTGAAGCCTTGTCTTAGAAAAAAAAGATCCTAAGATAGACTGGCACTGGACCCAGTTTACAAGCACTTACAGAACACCTGGATCTTCCACTAGTGTTTTTCTTTTTCTTTTATTGAAAATAGATTTTTTTCATATAATATATTCCGACAACAGCTTTTCTTTCCTTAACTCTTCCCCAACTAGGATTTTTAATTAGGATTCTAGCCCACTTCTCTACCTATAAATACTGTAATTTTCTAATGAGTGACAATGCTATCTGAAAACAGTCTGCAGCCTGTGGACACTTAGCATGGAATCTGAAAATCATCTGCGGGTTGCTACAGCGGAAATGAGCACAAACAAGAGTTAAGGACTGAGTGTGTTCTGAATCCTGACTCACAGCTAACAGACCACCGGTCTGCTCAGGACAGCTCCGTGTCCCTGCTTCCATTTCCTCATTAACAAGATAGGCCAGGTAATGATAGCTGGTCCATTTCCCTCCTAGATCTGGAGGCATGGAGAGCCAGAATTCACTTCTGTAATCCCAAGATCCACACATCGGCACCTCACAGGAAATCGCCTTGATGGATTTTAAAGAGAGAAAAGAAGATGGATGAATAATACTATCAGCCGCAGGCAGTTTTTCTTAGGGAATATACAACCAAGAAAAAGACACAAGCATTAAACTTAGCAATCCTTTTAAAAAACAAAACTAACAGTAAATTGCTGAGCCCTGAACAATGGATGGCACAAAAAAATGGTAAAAGCAATAAACAAAATACAGCCTAGAATCAGGTCAGAAGAAAAAAATCCAGTAAGAGATGTTCAGAAAACTGTTGGCTATTTTGCCTAAAGCACAAAATGTAAGTTGGATTTACTAATTTCCCTGGTAACCAAGAGTCAAGTAATAACAGAGAAAACTTTTGCTCTACCAAAGATTATAATGGTTAAACACGAGTCTAAACAACAAGAAACACTAAAACTGTTTCTAGTTTTAAATTTATGCAGGAAATTGCCCACATAGAGAGAGAGAGACACGACAGAAATGAGCTGTTTCATACAGGTGAATCGGGAATCAAGCACTAAGAATCAGGTACAGACACGGGCACTACAACTCATGACGAAGCACAAGTACGCCAAAACAAAACTTAGCACTAATGATGAAACTTTCACTGTCAGAACAAAATATAAACATGGGTTCCATAGATATGGTTTCTTAAAAATGGAACAATTTAAGTTTGAGGTATATAGTATTTTCGTCATTGAAAATCACTGATAACTTTCATCAAAAACTTCTCCCAGTTTAGTAAGTAAAACTACATAAAAAGCACTGGAGTAAATGGACAAAAGCCTGAAGTCTATAAATAGAACGGGTATAGAGCTTCATAAAGATATTCAGAAATCACTGAATATCTTTGTTTATTGTTTATTTATTATTACTTATTATCTTGAATATCTTCATAAAGATATTCAGAAATCACTGAATATCTTTGTTTATTGTTTATTTATTATTACTTATTATCTTGCAGGTGCTACTTATTACTGTTGGGTGGGAGACGCCATCAGTGCATGTGGCCTCGGGCTGCACCTGGGCTCCTGCTCCGGCGGCAGGGCCAGCGCCCTCTGCACCACACCTCTCCGCTATCAGCTTTTATCTCAGCTTTTAAGAAAACTGAGGAAGAGAAACACAGCCTTCCCTCCTGCAGCCTCGGGTGACCAACGCTTTATCCAGCCTATTAAAGGTCTACCAAACGCAGCCATTTCAGCTGGCTTTCCTGGAGATGCGCCGTGTGCAAGCAGAAGAAAGGGACATCAGCTACGTCAGTCCACAAGCTGAGCATGTAGCCAGCACACACTGACAACCGCCTTTCCAAACGGCCACACTATACTCTTCTCACAAGACTCTGTACAGCAGACCTATAACAAATGAACACCCGAGAGGACCCGCAAGGTAAACTCTTCCGCCTTTAGGAGGCTAGGTCTCGGCCACATCCCTTAAACGGCATTTGCCACAGCTGTCTTTGGTTAACTATGGATGTCCACTGGAAGGAAACACAGGCTCAGTGCTGACAAAGTTGCTCCAACTGCACATAAAATTATTCCCTTTAAATGGCTGGAACTTTACCAAGACAACCTGAGTTAACCTGTTCTCTACCGTAGTCACCAACCTAGTACTTGGTTTGTGGTAAATGTTGACGGAAAAAAAAAGAAAAGATGGTAAAAGCTGAATCCTGCAGTGTGCTTACTCAGCAGTAATTAAACAGAGAAGTACCTTTAAGTTCTACACCGGCATCACCTGAAAAGGTACCTTACTCAGTTGTTAAAGACCACACAGATGCTGAGATCTGACGATGAGGAGGAGTTTTGTTCGTTGTTCGTTTTTTTTTTGTTTGTTTGTTTGTTTGTTTTGAGACAGGGTTTCTCTGTGTAGCCTTGGCTGTCCTGGACTCACTTTATAGACCAGGCTGACCTCAAACTCAGAGCAATTAATCCACCTGCTTCTGCCTGTCGAGTGCTGGGGTTACAGCGCCACCGCCTAGCCTGCTGATGAGACTTTTCATGATAGTAGCAAATTACAATTATGAAGTATCAGCAAAAATAATTTTATTATTGGGGGTCACCACACCATGAGGAACTGTATTAAAGGGCCAAAGTGTAAGGAAGGTTGAGCGCTGCTCAGGGGTGAGGGCAAGAGTATCTGACAGGGTGAAGGGAAAGGTCCAGAAAACTCAAAAGAAGGGGGTCAGAGAAGTTTTAAAGGAGCATTTGGGAATCCAGGCTCAGAATGAGAACTGGGCTGTGGCTCATCAGATGCAAGGTTTGAACTTTTCTTCAAGAAGAATGTTCAGGGCTGAGCAAGCCAACAAAGGATTCTGTAGGACTCCAGCAATTAGGGACGGCAAGAGAGGCTTTATTCCGTGGAGCGGAGCCGAAGGGAGAACAAGGTCTGTCACAACAGCTACAGGACAACTGGCTACAAAGCAAAGCAATTGCAGCAGCAATTCTCCCTTCCTCGGCCTCCCGTCCCAGCCTCCCACAGGCTAATGCCAAAGAGACTAAGCCACAGCACAGGCCTTTAAGCCTCCTGAGGCACACAGAGAACAGAACGATGCTGAAAGGAGCCTCGGCACAGGGTACAGGCCCAGGCTGAAGGACAAGAAAGAATCGGCTCCCTTGAAGACTGTTTTTCACATCTAGATGCTGACTTCAATGGAAACCAAAACCAGAAGCTGAATCAGGAAAGTCCTACAGCTTGAGAAAAAGAGGCGCAATGGATGGAGACGTGCCAGGGCACTGTGACACATCCTGGAGCAATGGGCAAACGGAAGATCCCAGACTCCTTCTAGAAGACTCCTTTGTCCATGGTTTATGAAGGGCTGGGGAGGGGCAGAGTGAAATTAGATTTTAGGCTTCTTTTCTTCCTATTCTAGGATCCCCTGAACCAAATGCCTCCAGGTTAATGACTGCTCGTGAGGACAGTAAACACTCTATTACACTGAGAGGGCCTTTAGCTGAGCTCCTTTAAATAAAAACAGGAAACTGCGGATTCCAACAATGCAAGGTCTTCCATGGTATGACAAAGAATGGGAAACTCAAGTTCATTCCCTTTAACCTCAAAACTTACAAAGACTAAAGCAACCAGAGCTTCAAACAAGCTCTAGAATGCTAAGGCGGCAGAGAAACAGCAACTCAGTTGAAGATTCACATTTCAGAAAAACTAACTATGCTGTAGTCAACATAAAAGAGTCAAGTTCTTTAAACTGACTCCAGAAATAAATGAACTTCAATGTCAGGACCGCCATTCATGCTCTGTGTTTCTGTCTCTCTCAAACACACACACACACACACACACACCAACAACTACCATTCTTCATGGCAAAAACATGAACTGTCTGTCTGTTATGGCCAGGAAGTTATTAGAATTTCCAGAGGACATCTTTAACGAAAATAGAAGAAACAGAAATAAAATCAAACATGACCCAATTTTTTTGTTTGTTTGATTTTGTTTTTCTGAGAGAGGATTTCCCTGTGTAGCCCTGGCTATCTGTCCTTGAACTCACTCAGGAGACCAGGCTTGGCCTCAAACTCAGAAATTCACCAACCTTTGCCTCCTGAGTTGGGTGAGCCATCATACTTAGCACACAATTTTTTATTATTATTATATTATTATTATTATTATTATTGTTGGTTGGTTGTTTTGTTTTGAGACAGAATTTCTCTGTGGCATCTTGACTGTCCTGGAACTCTCTCTGTAGATCAGGCTGGCCTAAAACTCACAGAGATAGAGATGCACCTGCACCTGCCTCTGCTGGGATTAAAGGTGTAAACCATCACCTGGCTATGGCACCCAATCCTAAGAGACTAAGGTCTCGCCCCTTCCTAACGCCCCTTGGCTGCTCTAGCCAGCATCACGCTTCTTCTCATTGTGCAGGCAAACCGACCTCGCTAGTATTGCTATAACACTATCTCAGCTACATCACAAGCTTGAAGATCCCAGCATGGTTTCTAAACATTTCCTCCAATTCCCTGTGACATTTGTAAGCAACCAGTTCAGTTTAGTGAGCTAAGAAATATTTTAATTCACAGGGGAGGAAAATCTAGTTCTAGTACAACTGAATAAAAGGTTTGTATGTTTGGGATATGATACTGCTTCGTGTTCTGATCATTCCAATGGAAACTTTATGCACCCAAATGCTGACAAAAGCCCGAATTCCTCAGGAATCTGTGAAGCCATTTCCCTGACAGAAGGGACAAATGCTCTCTGGGGTGCCTGTTTATACCAAAGTATGTGCTGGCTTCCAGGCTTTCTCCGTACACAAGGAACTGCTACACATATCAGGGCCCATGCCAACCTAACACCCTCGCTCTTTCCCACACACCTCCTCCCCAAACTTCCTCTCCTGGTTCTGTCTTCCTCTCTCACTGCCCCCTGAGCAGCCTCCTGCTTTTCTCACGGCGAGGCCCAGCAGTCTGCCGGACATGTTCAGTCTACTATGCTTATTTAGTCTACTCTTTCCCTCTCTGCTCCTCCAGATGCCTCTGGCTGTTCTATTCCTCATATCTACAAGAAAAACCTTCCCCATAGCCATGCCATGAGGCAGCTGTGTTTCTACAACTTACCCATTTGCTAAACACCCACGATGTTCTACTAGGACTCAGAAAGCCAAACCCAAGTGTGGCACTTGTGAGTGCTATTTCTTGAACTGAAGGAAACTGAAAGGACTTAGAAAAAGTCTCTGAATTTCTCATGTTCCCTTTTCTCCCAAAGCAGCTGGAGAAACTAGAATTCCTTTACTCACAGCTAGCCTTAAGAACCAGAGTTCTCCCACAACACACAGAAATACTGTTTTCAACTTTTTCCCCACATTCTCTGAACAGGCCAGGGTATGGCGGCATGTGCCTGTAATCCCAGCATTTGGGAGGCAAAGACAAGGAAATCATGAACCCAAGACAAGCCGCCACAAGCCTGGGCTACATGGTGAGATTGACTCAAAATGACCCTTGCCAGCCAGTGAGTCATAAAACTTCCATTTTGGAAGGAGTCCTGGCCCATCACCCAGAAGGAATGCTCCACTGACCATGAAGACTCCAGACATGCTTCTCCTTGGGCCTACTGCATTACATCTTTACCCAATCACACGCTACACAGCTATCCAGGCGTCATCCAGCTTACAGAAACGTGACAGTTTTTCCTGGGTCTGTGGGCATTCATTGTGAGGACCCTCTGTCATATAAAACTTTGATTAGATAGATCTGTTAAGAATCTCTCGTGCTAACCTGTCTTGTGTATACAGTGACCCTTATGGGTAAGGAAACCTAAGGATACCATCCTTCGTGGGCACACACGCCATTAGTGACAAAGGAGCTAATACAAGATAAGTACAAACCTTTATTTCTAGCAAGTTACAACCTAGCAAGAATCAGGCGTGTGAACAAAAAAAAAAAAAAAAAATCTACAATTTAGCAACAGCTGTAAGAGATATGCACAAATTCTGTAACAGCAGCAAGAAAAGGTAAGAGGTGCTATGCACTAGAGGGCCCCCAAAGCTTCACCACCTAAAATGTGGACAGTGATCTAAGCAAAAGGGAAAGAAGAACAGAAGGAACTCTGGGAGGCTAGCCTTGCTCTACTGAGAAGCCGCTCACACACAATACTTTTGAGTTCGGCACCTACACACCGGGCTGCAGCCGACTGTGAGATGAGTTAGCACCCACCATTTAGGCCCTAGAGGTATGCCGGGAACTAAACTTGGAAAGGCACCCAACACAGAACCGTGGCAGCGGCTCAGTCAGTGTGTGTTTGCATGAAGAGGACGGGTGGGGCTTGCCTCTCAGACACTCGGAGTTCCCAAAAGTCCAGCTGAGAGATGGTAAAGGACTACCAAACAAGAAAAAGTGTCAAATCCAAGAGATACTACCAAAGCCAACAAAACTTTAGACAGGGGGAGTGAGGCAGAGGGAAAACAGCTTTAAATGGCTGTGTGGTAGACTTTGTTAAAATATTTAAAGAGGAAAACTAGCTTGGAGAATAGCAGAAACTGTTTAAATCTTTGAGAAAAACTAGAACTGATTTCCTGCTAAGTCCACTACAGTGACCATAAAACCTTTCCTTGTAGTATAGGACTTACTACAAACATTACTTCTCCACAGCATTTAAGGACAGAACCTGACACACCTGATGCCCGGAGGCCGTCGCACATTTCAGTATATTTCATTATAATGCATGGGTATGGCTTACATGGTAAGGTAGTCATAATCACTACCTTTCTACATCAAGAGTGCAAAACACGGGCGTGGTTACACATGTGGAACCCCACAGGAAGATCAGGAGTTCAAGCACAGCACCCTGTTTCATGAAGTGCAGACCCCGCGACTGGCCGCTGCCCTTCCCGTGGACAGGCGCTCCCGGTGAGCGCACGGGAACTGGACTGCCGTCACCTTCAGCATGAGTGTGCTCAGCGCCTTTCCTAGCCTCTACGCGCCAGGACATGCCATTTATATCCTGAAACTGAAATTCTCTTTCCAGTGATGCAGCGTGCCCTGGAGTATGTAAAACAATCTGGACTTTAAGAAACCTCTTGTAGAGAGGCACCAAAAACAAAGGTTTATAAAACTCCCCCGGGTACAAGTGAAGGCCAGGAAACGTCAGCACGGTGACTACCGGACCCTCGCACTTGCTCCAGCACGGGCGGTGTTCTGACAGTTCCGGCTTTAAAGTCGCTCCCCAGACTTTCAAACCGCCAACCCCCCCCTCCAGGGCCATTCCCAGCCTTCCAAGGAGAAACCTGGAAATCGTTACTGGCTTTCTACCTCGTTAGCGCAGCTAAAAAGTAAACCGACTTAATCAGGCAACACCAGGTCTTCAAATTAGGAAATGTTTTAAGCTAACTCTCAGTCCTTCGTGCTGAGGGCCAGCAGGGGCCTTCCTGCTCCAGCCACCTCGGGCAAGTTTCCGCAGCTGAGCCACGGCGGGCCCGTAAGACTACCCTCGAGTTTCCGAAACACCTGCAGCCGCTTCTTGACAACCAACCCCTCGCTCCCCACCCGTCCGCCACAGCAGCATCCATAATTAACACCCAAGTACCAGGGCCAAGCCCGGGCACCCGCCTACACATCCCGAATTCTACTGGGCCTGCCAGTGCCTGGGGTGCGCGGCGGAGGCCGGGCTGTCGGCGGAGGCGCGGGGAGGAGGCTGGGGAGGCGGCTCGGGGAGGCAGCCTTCCGAAGCTCGCCGAGTCCCGCCCGGCGGCGCCCCTCGCCCGGGGGCCCAGCTCTACTCACGGCGCCCGCGGCCAACAGGAGAGCCATTCGCCGCGGCCGGCCGCCGTGCCAGGGGAGGGCCTTCCCGCCGGATGCCCTGGGCGCCCGGGCCGCGGCCCAGCAGCCGCCGTGCGCCTCCCCCCGCCGCGGTCCGGGCGCCGCCCATTGGCTGGCCCTGGCAAGGAGGCGGCCCACGATTGGCCGCGGGCACCTGCGGAGGTGAGCGCCGGGCGAGGGGCGGTGAGCGGCGCCCGGCCCGGCGGCCCCGGCCGCCTCCGCCCTCACCTGCGCCCGCGGCCTCCAGCCCACCCTCCCGGGCGCAGAGGCTCCATCGTGACCCCGGGCAGCCGGTGTCGGGAAGGCGGGGGGAGGCGCACGGCAGCCTGCCGGCGAAGCAGAGCCTGGTGTCTGTGTGGCTCGTCGGGGACGCGTCCGTGGGCTTGCTGTTTTGACAGCACCGTAAGGAGTGTGGGCTGCCTGTGAACGCCAAGAATCCACACGGCGTAACTGTGAAGCTCCGGCTCGGAGCCCCTGGGCGGAGGCCCAGACAGCGATGATTGGCTAATCGATCTGGAGAGCGGTCTTTTCTGTTGTTTTCCTAGGTATCTCCAACTCCTCGAAGCATCCGATTATTTGCTGTAGTTTGTGGCTCACAGAGTTCAAGAAATACTCAAACCACCGTGCTGTGCTCACTGTTTACGGCAATGTTAGTTAGCGTAAATTGTTTCGAAATGTCCAACACAAGAGTTCATTCTTCTTCCCCTTTTATAAGGACACAATTCCCCCATGTTCTCTATCCCAGTAAATGAAACCACTGTCATCCATTCTAAAATGCAGCAATGGTTGAGGGCCTCCCCTAGCCCAAATCTATCAACCAAGCTCTGTAATTCTGATATCCTTAATGAGTGGGGTTTATTTTGATGTTTGTTTTGTTTTCTGAGACAGGATTTCTCTGTAAAGCCCTGGCTGTCCTGGACTCACTTTGTAGACCAGGCTGGCTTTGAACTCAGAGAGATCTGTCTGCCTCTGCCTCCGGAGTGCTGGGATAAAAGGCGTGTGCCACCACACCCAGCTCCTAAATGTGTTTTCAATTCCACCTCTTCGAGTAGCCTAAATAATGGCTCCTCTTGGAATAATTTCCTTAATGGAGTCTTCCTGAATCTACCAATTCACTCTCAGCATAAGAGCTACCGTGCATTTCCATAGCATTTCACCACCAAGTCAGGAACTTGCCACAGCTTTGCATGGTACAACCGAGTATAACTCAATATTTAACACTGACCTATACTAAGGTTTCACAGTCCTACCTGCATCTTTTAACTTGCACTCCCTATTTTTCTGCCTTCCACACAAACACCCTTTCTAAGATTCTTTAATTTGCCAAGGACCTTCCTTTGTGCTATTCCTTTCACACTATCTTTTTGACTCTTTCTATACAAACAATGTAAATTCTTCCTATTTTCGGTCATCATTAGCCCATGAAACTAATTTGTGGAGTTTACCACAGCTATAATTTTACAATATTGTGTTATTTAGTAAGGTTGGTTTGGTTCTGGTCTTTCAAGACAAGGTTTCTCAGTGTTAGCCCTGGCTGTCCTGGAACTTGCTCTGTAGACCAGGCTGTCCTTAAACTTATAGAGATCTGCCTGCCTTCTGTCTCCTGAGTGCTGGGATTAAAGGTGTGTGCCACCAGCGCCTGGCAACTGTTGAGTCTCAATTCCTATGTGATGAAATGGGTCTATAGTAGCTGCTTGAAAGTAGCCCCATGTCCGTGAATGCTTGGTCTCCAGTTTGAATTGTCTGGGAAGGATTTGGAGGTGTGGCCTTGTCGGGAACATAACGCAGCAGTTGTGTGCTTCCCTGTGAGGCCCTGGATTTAATCCTCAGTAATGAAGACAAATGACCTGTCAAGTCATGTTATCATGCTTCTCTGCTGCTATGATAAAACACTGACCAAAGAGCAACCCAGGTGGACAGGGTTGGTTTCAGGTTACAGGCCTGTAAGCAAAAAAAAAAGTGGGGGGGGGCGCCCTGGGAACTACGGGCAGGAACTTGAAGCAGAAACCCACAGACAAGCCTGCTTACTGCTTGCTTCCGGGGTGTGCTCGGCCGGCTTTATTGCACAGTGTCCGAGGGCAGTGCCACCCATGGCAGGCAGCCACCCCCATCCATTAGCAGTCCAGAAAGTGCCCCCACAGAGCTGCCTATAAGCAAGCTGATGAAGGCAATCTCTTGAGAGTCTCTTTTCTAGGTGACTACAGCTTGTTTCAAGTTGCTTTAAAAAAAAAATCTAACCACATATGTAGAGACCAAGAGGAAACTCAAGTTCATTTTCCTGAATATAAGAAGCCTGTACCAAAAGACTGTGCGATTCTACAAATACTACATACAAAAGTTTGGGGAAAGGCAGAACTCTGGAGACTATAAAAATATCAGGGTTTCAAGAGAGAAGGAGAAACAGAATGTCAAACATTAAAAAAATGTACATGAGCTGGGCACGGTGGCACACACCTCTATTCCCAGCACTTGGGAGGCAGAGAGAGGTGGATCCGTGAGTTCGAGGCCAGCCTGGTCTACAAGTGAGTCCAGGACAGCCAAGGTTACACAGAAACCCTGTCTTAAAAAACAAAAACAACAAAAAAAGTACATGTATGGGATTTGTGTCTGCAAATGGGCATGTGTATCACATGCTAGCCTAGTGCCCCCTAGGCCAGAAGAGGACGTCAGAGCCTCTGGAACTAGACCTATTGACAGTTATGGGCGGCCACGTGAGTGCTCTGGGAGAGCACCCAGTGTTCTTAACTGCTGGGTCGGAACATTTTTACAGCAGGAAAATGCCTGGGTATGATCCTGTAAGGTTAAATAGTACAAATTTGTCCACATTCCTAGGCAGCACGGAGAATAAACTGGCAGCCACCACAAGCACAACACTTAGGAGTCAGAGGCAAGAAGATCATCGGTGGTGAAATCGTGAGCTGAAGGCCAACCTGAGCTACATGAGACCCCACCTCACAAAACCTCAACAAAACAATTAGGTAATGTGTGTTGCTAGGACCTTAGTGGTAACAGATACCCCTCCACCTGGGAGGAAGCACTGAGAAGAGGCCACGAATGTGATAAACAAAATTGCTGAGCCTTCTGAGTTGGGGGGATTTGAACCTAAAACGACTCTAAATTATGTGGTGCTTTGTGGTGTTTTGAGCCAATTTGGTTTCTGGGTGTTGACCCTACAACAAAGGCCACGTGACTAGGGCAAAAAACACTCAACTCGGCTTGCAGAAGTGATCTATGCAGTCTCAATATTTTCACCTGTGGGTCCTCAGAAATTTCAAAACTGAGGTCAGCCAGTGAGCTCCTGGGTAGGAACACAGGCCGGACGGAGCAGGTACATCACTTGGCCCGTGGGAGAAGCAATACTGTCCTCCCGTCAAAGCTGCCAGTCTCCGCGGGAGACACTGCAGCCAACACTGTCAAACAGAAATGGTAGAATCAGCAGCCTCTCCACAGGCCCACGGCACCTATGATAGTGCACAGCCTTGCTCAGCACTGTACCCTCAGCCTCTCCTCCCAGGGACACTGGGAGCTTGAAGTGTCTGCTGGGAGAGGAGACGCCAGGCACTGTAGCAGCCTCAGTAAAGCGTGGGGGCGGGGTGGGAAGAGCCAGTCCAGGGCACACAGCAGGAAAGGCAGAGGGCAGGAAACTTCGGTGACCTCCCTTATTATTAAACTGTTAAAATAATTTTTAACATCACACTTCACGCATGCTCTTGCCTCATTTTAAGGTTCTGCATTGGTCACTTTATTTTGAAAGAACTTCTAGATTTCATTTTTTAAAGCTACATTACTAAACTTAGTAAGAAATATCTAGCTCTTTGCCACAAGGTTAAAAAAAATTGCTTTCTATTATTTAACTCTCAATTTTAAAATACCTAACTCAATTTTAAAGTGTCATCTCTGATTTATAACTATGTCAGGGTTAGTGAGGGAACAAATGAAAATGTGTTTGAAACAGTATAGGGGAAACTACAGTATTTTATCTATTTCTACAGAGTTTAAACTTTTAAGCCATGTGTCATTCATGTCCTCGTCGTATTTTAAATATTTATTTATCAGTGTGTTATGTCAGGCATGGTTGAATGTCAGATGACAACTCTGGAGTCGGTTCTCTTCCTCTGCATTTACACAGTTTCTGGGGACCAACCTCAGGTCATCAGGCTTTCCTGCCTTGCTGAGCCTCTGGATTTTGGAGATCTAATTCCCACCACGGCTCTTATTCTCTTCTTTAAACTAGATGACTCCATGTGCCCAAGGACCACAGGTAGTTCTCTTCATATATTCTCTCGGTGACTATTTTAATACATTGAAGTGTTGATACTGTACTCAGTACAT
The DNA here is from genome assembly GCF_030254825.1 of Meriones unguiculatus. Taxonomy (NCBI): domain Eukaryota; kingdom Metazoa; phylum Chordata; class Mammalia; order Rodentia; family Muridae; genus Meriones; species Meriones unguiculatus. The sequence goes on from NC_083360.1 coordinate 87,087,680, forward strand.
AACTTCTCTATATTCCGTGTTGAACATGCACCACTTAAAAGTTAACACCATTTTAAAACAAATTTTAACATCATTTTATAAAGGGAAGGCAGAAAGGTTTCCATTAAAACACACAGTGAAAGTCGATTTCTGGCAGTTAAAGGAATAACCTTTAGCTACCTGTGAAAATGGGTCATCTGTTCCTAGTGGCTCCCCGGGGTTCAGAATAGACACCCTACAAGTAGATCAAGAGAATTCATCAGAAAAATAAATCCTCAAGAATCCTAAGTTCTAGTCTAGGAGCCGGGAATTCCCCTTAGGAAGAGCAGCGGCCCTGCTGAGAGTGCTCACGGGAGTCAGGAGGCCAAGTGTGCGGCTCTCGTGCGCACTATGGTACCAATGGAAAAGGCTGTGCATTTGTACTGCAGGCATCTCCTTTGGAGGACAAACGTGAGAGGGCCTGAGGGAGAAAAGTAAAACGCGCCCATTTTTCTATGCGATGCTAAAAAAGCCTAACGAGGCCAGGGGGTGTGAACGTCTTTGGACTCAAACAGCACTTGGTGTCCCAGTTCGACACTCAAGAAAAGTCCTCCAAACATTCCTGTACCCGGGGGCATGGTGCCATGGCCTGTAGCCCTGTATGTGGTGGCAGCGGCGGGTGAGTCGGCCGGGCAGGCCGAGTGAGCCTGGGGAGACGGGGTCAGCGGGTGAAGCTATTTGACACGGAGCCTGACAACCTGAGTGTGATCCCCAAAACCCCCACAGGAGAACTGACTTCCACAAGTGTCTTCTGGCCTATACACACCACACACAGAGGCACAAATGGTATATGGTACATGGGCACCCCAGTTACTAACTAAAGATTCCCATAATCTTACTTAGACACAGAAGTCATTCTACTTCACAAGGGGTAAAAATCAAATGCCAAGACTGCTTTCTCAGCCGGTCTCCTAAACGCGCCCAGACACCGGGTCTGTGTTTATCTGTAACAAGCCTAGCAGCTGTGCCGTGATCATACTTTGGCTCCTCATCTTAAAAAGGCTTCACATGGACTCCATTGCTTTCCAGCCTTGACAGTGATTGCCACCACACTGTATGCTGATGTTTTACTCATAGATTAAAATGGTACTCTGGGTTTAAGCTACCAAGCCTTCCTTAGTCACTTGGCCTGTTTCTTATAAAAGCTGTTCTCTCCTTCCTGTTGCTGTGATAAAATACCCTAACAAAAAGCAACTTAGGTGGAAAAGGGGTTTATTTCGGCTTATATTTCCAGGCTACAGTCGATGGTTATGAGTATGTCAAAGCAGGAACTTCAAGCATCTGGTCCTCTCACATCCACAGTCAAGAGCAGAGAGACAGAAGCACACGCCTGCTCACTGGCTTGCTTTCCTGTGCTCAGCCTCATTTTCTCAAATCATATAAAGTTTAAAGCTAAGACATTTACATTTTGCTTTATACTTGTTATATTAAATAATATTACACCATAAAACTCATATACTACCCTTTGAGGCCTGCAGAATTTTTTTCTAACATTTGAGTGCAAACTTACGCAAGTTTGTAAAACTGCTTTTTCTACCTGTACAGCAACCAGGTAAGCTGCTCACAAGCCAAGAAGAGGGAGTTAAGGGTTTAGTGGCCCTCTGGCTCTTTACAAGGAGCTTCCCAACTTAGCAGGCTATAAAGACATAAAAATGGGCAGTGAGTCACGAAACAAAACACAAAGACCTGAATGTGGCAAGAGAATCTGTAGAAGGAGTTGACAGCAGTGGGAATGAGAGCAGTGTGTGTGTGGAAATGTCAGAGAAAAAATGAATAAAGAACACTTAAAAAGATTTGTAAAAAAGATGAAAAATGAGGAGAGAGGCTGGGAAAAAGGAAAGAAAACAACAGAGAAGAGCCCACAGGCTAACATGGAAGAACTGTAGGACACTCAGCTTCACAGATTTAAACGGTCAGAGAACAATACAGAAAAAGAATGAGAATAAAGATGAAGAAAGGTTTGGATGAAATGCAGGCTCCACAGGTTAGAGACACTGATTTACCACGACACAGCTGCCTGCTGAGGTTTTATAGCTTTGTTAAAGATGGAGAAACTCGGAGCAAAGGCTGGTTGGTGGCGCACACCTTTAACCCCAGCATTTAGGAGGCAGAGGGTGTGGGATTTGAGGGTCCTGGAGTTCCCTCTACAGACCAGACTGGCCTCGAATTTACCGAGGTCCAGGCGCCTTCTCTACTGTTCCTGCTCCTTTGTGGGTAGCAGCAAGTTTTAATGAGAGTAGTCTGGAGATGGAAAATTCAACTGGAAATCTCTGACCGTTTAAAGAAAGAGGAGAGAGAGAGAGAAAGAGAGAGAGAGAGACTGAGGTTGAACAGCAACTAAGTGTCAGCACAGACTTGCCGTGGGTAAACAGGCAGCGCGGCCCCAGGCGCGGTCTACCTCGCTCTACTGCAGGCGCCGCTTCTCAGTGCTAGCTCTGCACAGGTAGGCACACACTATCAGTGAAGAGGGCTTTCTCTCCAACGCCATTGCTTCATAATCTTAAGAGGGACTGCTCCTAGCAAAAACAAGTGTTCAAGTGTTCACTGCTGGGATTCTACAGCAGAGTGTCCTAGGGCTACAAGGCTAAGGAAGAGATTCCCTCTTACTAGTAATGACAGTGAGAGAACTGAAGGCTACAGCACACCATGATGGGCTTTGAACAGCTGAAAGAATTAAACAGGAGATGGGGGGGGAGGAAAGCAGAGCATGGAACTATGAAGACGCACACAGAGAGTCAGTGCAGACAGAACAGAAAGCAGGAAGGTAAACTGCAGTCAAACCAAGGAACCCCAACTCACCTATTCAGAAATCCGCTTTCTCCTGCAAGAAAATGCAACCCTCTATGGCAGGGTCCTCAAGCCTCCTAGGCTGTGACCCTGTAATACAGTTCCTCGTGTCACGGGGACCCCAACCACAAAATAACTCCATTGCTATTTCATACTGTAATTCTGCTACGGTTATGAATCATAGTGTAAATATCTGTGTTTCTGGTGGTCTTAGGTGACCCCTGAGAAAGGGTCAGCCCCTGAACCACTGTTTTATACAGGTTTTTTTCTCACTTATTAATGCCGCAGGATCATTAATGATGGCTGTTTATTTAAAGGATGAAAAATGATATAAATTAATGGATACTGCTTGGGATAGGACAGGAAATAGAGCTGCCAAGATATCTCGAAAGCCTACCCCGAGTGTGACAGATACCCGGAGAAGGGAGGGATGCAGGTGATTTGTGTGTGAGAAGGCATAGAGACACGGCTTTCACACCCCACCACTCAGAGAGCAGTAGCAGAGGCATGAGAGGCTTAATGATGAGGGCTTGAGAAAGAAAGGGGTGGCAGCTCAGTCTAGTCATGCTGAGGGAATTCCAGGGTGGCTGCCCGAAGGCAGAAAACTGGAAGCTTTACAGGAGCAAAGAGTCGTCTACAGAGAGTTTAGCTGAATTTATGAAAATAGCAGAGACAGCTACAGAGTAAAGAAAGGAGATCACAGCTCAAAGAAATCAGTTACTGATCCTTGAAAAGGGGAGAATACTTTTCCTATGAAATATGTAAAACAGAAAAAGGTAAGTCTCTAGGACTGTTGAAGATGAGAAAAACCTTTCTACATGAAGAGGAAAACAGTTATTTTGTAGGGGAGAGGGTCTGTTGGTGCTTTTGAGACAGGGTCTCTCTATGTAATCCTGGATAGACTGGAATTCACCAGGCTGGCCTCAAATTCCTTGAGATCAATTTGCCTCTGCCTCCCAAGTGCTGGGATTAAAGGCGTGTGACACATCAGGCTGAGATCAGGTTTTAATTAGATACTAAGCCTGATGAAAAGATTTTATTGTGGGAGATTCAACTGGAAATCATCAAGAGTTCATTAAAAACCACTGGACCGAGACCTGTCTGGCAAGCAAGGGTCCCGGGTTTGAGCCTTGGCACCCCATCAACCAGGCATTGTGATCAAGCCTGTAATCTCAGCACTGGAAGGTGGAGGCAGGAGGGTCAAGTCTGAGTCTGAAGTCACACTCAGCTGCACAGTGAGTTCAAGGCCAGCCTGGGCTCAAAGAAAGGACTTTTGAATAGTGACGAAGATTCCATTAGCGATGGAAAACAATTAAAACTGGGATGGGAACAGCCACCTCACTTCTGTGGCTTTTATAACAGACACTAAAAGCCACAGACAGCAGCAGTCTCAGGAATGAGAACAGAACAATACACAATACAACCTGTCCACTGACAAGACATCCTAAAGGTGTTGGCAAAAGCAATGTTAAAGAAGCAGGCCACAGGGTCTACGTCGGGAAATGAGGTCATCAAAACTGGAAAGACACTAAAATGGCAGGAAAGGTGGCTATGTAAAGCTCAGACCAGCATGAGGTTTGGAGGTAGTAAGGGGATGATGTTAAGAAAACATTCTTTGGGGGCTGGAGAGATGGCTCAGTGGTTAGGAGCACTGTCTGTTCTCCCAGAGGTCCTGAGTTCAATTCCCGGCAGCCACACGGTAGCTCACAACCATGTGTAATGGGATTTGATTCCCTCTTCTGCAGTACATGAAGATAGAACATACATATAAATAAATAAATAAATAAATCTTAAAACAACAACAAAACCCACTCTTTGACATCTGAGGTGAGGCTAGAGCAACGCTGAAAGCAGAAAGACAGGTCAACGGGAAAGGCAGAACATGCAGGTGCGATGAGGAACAAGTGCCACACAAGCTTCTCTAGCTCTGTAGAGACAAGAACATGTAACTAGTAGAACTTATGTAACTACAGGAAACTGATGAAAGGGAAGAAGCAGCAGAGGAGAAGAGAGCAATAAGACTCTAAGGAACAGGCTGCTGAGTCCACTCCTCGGCCTTCTCACGATGCCTGACAGGATGCCTGACAGGATACATACATATCTATGTCTCAAGTACTCCAGAAGTAACAGTAGGAAAGGATGTCACCCCCCCCCCCATGAGTCTCTCCAGCAGTCTCTTCACATCGCTGTATTTGTTGGCCACTGATGGACTACCACACTCCGGAGGAGAAGGAGCTGCAGCTGACATGTGTGTAGCTGTGCCAACAGCAAGGTATAATCTCAGTTCACACCTAAAGACCAGGACCGGGAAATCAGCCAGATACATCAGTGTTAATGATTAAAGGCGAAGGCAGAGCACTGGGCTACGGTCCAGACACTCCAGCTCCAGAGTGAGGCTCTTTACCACACCCCCAGCCATGCGTAGATAGCAATGCCCACGCAAATGCACACTCAGCGTCATCTTTCCAAATGTCCTATCCTCTCTATTTATAGCTTAGAAAACACAAAGAACGTTCATATTACACATATTCATAAAACGCCAAAGCTATCAAAGTCTAAAACAGCTCAAAGGATCTTTTCTTTCTGCTGTTTTCAAACCATGTAAGCTCCTTCTTACCACACTCTAAATCTGATTCTAAACTTGGATCAAAGTTGGTGCTGACTGTAAGCAGTTCTAGTAATGAAAGTTCTGTGGGCTTTTAAGATACACAAGATACAGCACTCAGGGAACAGGAGGATCATGAGTTCCAGGCCACCATGGGCTGGTAAAGATCCTGCACCACCAGCCCACCAAAAATATTTTTGAACTGTGCCATGATTATGGTTGCACAGGAAGGTCATTGGGTTTGGAGGATGAGGGCCTGTCCTTGTATGCTCACCAAAGAGGTCAGTTCTGAACTAAGCTGTGAAAGTGAGCAAATGGCATTAAAGAGAGAGGGGGCAGGGGAGAGGAGGGTAGATGGAGAGAGAGAGAGAGAGAGAGAGAGAGAGAGAGGGAAGGAGACAGAGAGGGAGGAAGAGAGGGAAGGAGAGAGAGAGAGAGAGAGAGAGAGAGAGAGAGAGAGAGAGAATCATCCATAGGACTGCAAAGGCCAGGAAGCTTTAAAATGTGTTAAGGAAAACAAGCAAGTAAAGCACATGATAGATTTACATGGGTCCTTTTGCAGAGGCATCTAAGGGCAGGCTGCAGACACAGCAGAGACCTGAAAGTCAGTTTAGCCAGTCAAGGATGAAATCTTATCTATCTCACTCAATGCAGTTAAATGTAAAACAAATATCTTCTAATTGGACCACAAGTCTGCCCAAAATATGCTATTTTCTTTTTGGCCTACCTAAACTAAAAAGAAACCGAGAGAAGTCATGAAAAGGTTTTTAAAAGGATACCTCAGAGTAATTCACAAACCCCTTCAACTTCATATTCATCGTTTCCACCCCTCAATAACCATGTCATTAAATGCTGTTTTCTCTGCTTGGACTCTTAAATGATGGGAGCTCAGTGTGCTGTAAGACCTGAGATGAACCTCACCAAATCAAGGCAACTTCTGGTGTAAGATAAAATAAAAAGGGGTCACAAAACACCAGTTTCCTACAATTCAAGACTAAAAATAAAACAAAATCCTCCATCTGCCACCAATGTAAGCTCCTTAGAGGCTACGCAAAAGCAAGCATTTTCTCCATGCTAGAAGAGGCATGTGCTGCCTGTTACTCACCCTGCTCTGTTTCCTATTCTGAAGCTGCTAGGGCAGGGGTGGGGTGGAGACACCTTCTACCCTATTAGCAACGTGTTTCTGCAAAACATTTCAGTTCCAGGGTGGAACATGACTAAGAAATTCTGATTGACTAGGATTAGACACATGACTGCAGCAAAAGTGAAAAGCACTCTATCAATACTTTCTCTCTTTCTTTCCTAGCTTCCTTCCTTCTCTTTCTTTCAACAGAATCATAGACCGTAGCCCAGGCTGCCCTTAAAATCTCAGTGATCCTCCTGACTCAGCCTCCTGAATGCTGTCACCATTCCGCCACTTAGCCACTGCACCTGTAATCTTATTGACCTCTGGATCTAGACTTCTTACAGTCTGAGGCTGAAATGCTGAGCCAGTCTCAGCACCACAGAGGAAAGAACCAACCTGAAAAAGAAGCCTTCCTCAGAATGAGCAGAATCCGAGACGGGCGTCTGAGGCCCCACTAACATTAAGCACAAACTTCCTACCTAGCTCTATTTTTGTTTTTCTTGGCCTGTTTTGTGCTGAATTTACTTTCACCTTTTTCCTAACCAGTATTAACCAGGTGTATGTGGTAGTACCAAATTCTATTAACAAGAAAATAAGATAAACTTGTCAGCATTTATCAATTATTATGTCTAGCTTTATAATTTGGTTTTACCAATAGTCCAATATTGATACAAAATATTTAAAAATTAACCTGGCACATTTTAACAATATTTTATACTCAAAACTGCCTTACACTGTCTTCATTCCTGATTTTAGAAAATAAAAAATCAATATTTTCCCCTACAGAAAACGGGGAAAAATGCCCGTAACTTTGCTATATAACACTAAAAGGCAAGAACCGTCAGCTCAGGACGAAACGCTCTCTGTGTCACATCAGCCTCTCACCTGGAGCTGGAGAGTGTGCCGCAGAATGGTCTCCTCTAAGGCGTGGATCCACTTCTCTCGTTCATCTGCATCTCGAGCTGGAACAAGAGGGTAGAGGTCGTGTGTCATCTTCACAGGCTTGTCTTAAACATCTGACTCCTTATGCAGATACACTAGCTCGCAGAATCACAAACCACTCACAATGTTAACCAAATGAATAAGTGTGTTAATAACAGGTTACTTGTGTCTCAGACCAACATTCTCTTGGTCAGCAACCAAAAAAGCTGGACTGATTATTTTTTAATTGCATCATTAACAGACAAGCGGGGTTTTTTAATGTAGTGCGTATACACAGTGGAATACCATTCAGCCTTTAACAAAAACAAAACCTTATCTGTGGCACCACAGATGGAATGAGTGGAATAAGCCAGGCACAGACACACAGGCACCATACAACCATGCGTGTGTCAGCCTAACACAGCGGAACTCACAGAGGTTGACAGTAGGACACGGGTATGAGAGGGTGAGCAGGGAGGACGTTAGGAGGTGCTAAGTTACAGGAGCCAGAAGCAAGCAGCCCTAGTAAGCATCACAGTGTTGGGTGACAGTCGATACCAACAGCTAAAAGGAAGGGCTCTCAAAGTTTTTTTACCATCAAGAGGTGATTATGTTTGCGGAAATAGGTATACCTGGCCGGATTTAAAATAACACAGTGTGCTGGGTGGTGGTGGCGCTCACCTTTAACCCCAGCACTCGAGAGGCAGAGGCGGGCAAGTATCTATGAGTTTGAGGCCAGCCTGGTCTACAGAGTGGGACAGCTAGGGACACAGAAACACCCTGCCTCAATTAATTAACACACTATATGCATCAAGGCGTAACATTAGCCACCTGCAGAATCTTAGGATTTTGTGTATCAGCTAACATATAATTTAACCTAGATAAACTTAAAACGGGTTGAAGTCACCATAAACCAAGGTAGTAAAGAATTACTGGTTACCGTCTTGTAAAGAGCAAGCATCTGGGGGAGAGGCCTGGTATCTGGGGATGCTCTCTGCCTGGCAGCGTCATGAATTCCTACAGAGGAGTTGTGTGCTGGATGACACACTTAAGCTCTGTCAGCGTGCCAAGGGCAGGACTCTATTTTCTGGTCAATTTTGAGACTGAACCTAAAAATCTTAAGAAATATTGAAGACTGGGGGCCCAATAGCACAGTGGTCCTCAGCCTGTGGGTTGTGACCCTTTGAGGGTTGAATGACTCACAGGGGTTACAAGACCATCGGAAACCAGACGTTTATATTACGATTCATAACAGCAGCAAAAGTACAGTTCTGAAGCAGCAATGGAATAATGTCACGGGTGGAGTCTCCACAGCGTCACTTGTACTAAAGTTCACAGCATTAGGAAGGCTGAGAACCACTGCATTGGCAGAAGGGACTCTGGCTAAGTAGGCCATGTCTTGATTGGGATCCCCAAACAGCCTCACTGTGGAACGAAGGATAAGTCTGACTTAACACAACTGCTTGGTGATGTGCAGTCCAGGAAGATCTTGGTACCTGAACTGGACCAAAGAGCCCCAAATTATTAGTGACTGGAAACTGGCTAACAAAGCCAGTGATACATCTCCTCTACAGAATGACAACCTCATCTTGGTTGCCGACTGCCCGTCCGTCTGTCTGTGCTGGGATTAAGGGTGTGCACCACTGTCACCCAGCACTGACTTGTGGTTCTATAAACAATTTTCAAATCTAGTCCAGCACACAAGCAAACACAATCAAATGCTCATACATGGAGGGGATTCTGCAGATGAAGCCGCACATAACTGAACACCAGGACCAAGAGAGACCCCAGATTATTTTATAAGTAGCCAAGCGGTATGTTTTATTTTTATTTTTACTTTATCGTACATGATGTGTGGGCAGCTGCAGGGAGGTCAGAGGAAAATTTTGTAGTCATTTCTCTCTACCATTTCCTGTGCTCTAAGGATTAAATTCAGGCCATCCATGTGGCTCCTCATTTTATCTTTCAAATAGCCAAATATAAAGTCTCAAATTACAGTATTTTAAATATATAGAATAATAAAAATTAAGAACTCAATGTATGGGTTTAACAGCATATTAAACACAGCTGACAAGACAGTTGGAGGCTGGAAGGGATGAGAAGAAACAGCAGCAGCAGCAGTCAAGGGATATGGAGTCCTCAGAGTGGGCTGCATTGGTGAGGCCCAAGTCAGCACGCTGCTCGCCCAGAGGCCAAGCTCTGCTCCCAGTGCCCACACTGGGCAATGCATAACCACCTGCAATCCCAACTCCAGAAGTGGATGGCACCCTCTGCTGGCATGCTCGTACACACACACACTTTAAAGTACAGATAAAGGGTTAAAAAAAAGGTAAGAAAATGTAATATGCCCATGACTGGAATACCAAGGGAGACAGAGAATAGATGTGAACCCCACTGAGGGAAGAGAAAAACAGGAATAAAAGCGGGGCATGGGAAAGGAAAAGGGCCATCTCTCCCCTGGATCCTGACTGCATCCCCAGTGGGCTGAGTATAAGAGTTTTGGCAGCACCTGCGAAGGACACGGTAGCCCCTTTGCTAAAAAAGAAAACCTCATGAACAAGATTATGAAACATGTTTACAGTCAAAACACAGCGTGACGTCTAGGTAGGCACAGAGGTATGAGTTTTCCTGAGGAAATGTGACCACGATGACGCGCCGTGCTGCCAGTCAAGACGTCTCCTCGCCTACGACACGCATGTCGTAAGAATCCCTGACCTTTCCTGACCCACACTTTCAGATAATCAGCCCTACAGTGCACCTCAGACACCGCTCGACTCGACTTCCTCTCCCATGGATAGACTTCAGTTCACCTCTCTCAAGAAGTCTGTACTTCCTCTTATACGTGTAAGGTACCCTCAAAACACATACACACAGCACACACACACCTGAGCACACAAGCACACACACACACTTACACAGAAGCATGCTGCCTGTTTGTAATAAACCCCAGCCTTGCTTCATGCTGACTTCCTGAAATCCTCTCCTGAGACCTGAATCAAGATCTTGACCTCACTTGGTCCCTACCGGACATCCCCGGGGTCACAGCTGGCGATTCCAGCTTGTACTGCTCACTGCTGGTGACCCTACCTGGCTGAAAATTCTCAAAACTTGATAAAAGACCTTAAGCCACAGATTCCAGGAGCCCTCGGAATCCCAGGCAGGCTTAGTCACTATCGAATCAAATACTTGAGCAAATACTGAAGGCATTCTCCATACTCCAGAATAAATGGCTGGATAAACCATTGAGAACTATGTAGAAATATATATATATTAAATATATATATATATAAATATATATAAATAAATAAATATAAATAAATATATATTAAAAAGAATGATTTCTTTAGAGAGATTTCCAGACAGAGTGTTAAATAAGAACCCAAGCTGGAAACTCAGGTCTTGGATTCACTTTGAACCGATTTCTTTGTGCAGGTTGGAAAGGGGGCTGTGGTTTCGTCCTCCTACAGTGGGTAACCTGTCAGCACCATTTATTGAGCACCCTGTCATTTTCCAGTGTATGTTTTGATACTTTTGCCTAAAATTAAGTGTCCAATAAGCGGCTCACGAGTAAAGGCATCTGGTATTCCAGCCCAGTGACCTGGTTTAATCCTGGGAGTTCTTTCCTGGCAGGAAAGAACCAGTTCCTGAAAACTGTCTTGTGACTGCAGCGCGCATGCTGTGCCACGGTCCATCGCACTCGGGGGAGGGGGTGAGCAGTGGGATGAGCTGCAAGCAGGGGGGTGCACATCACATGACGCTCACTGACATTCTCGTGGGATAAAGACATCACTGGGTCAGCTGTGAAACTGGAAAGCCAGTACCCATTTCCTTACCTTTCTAGTGCTAATAACTGCACTGCACATAGGTGGGAAATTTTCCATTTGCAGGACAACTTGCACAAGTTTATTTTCTCCTGCCGTGACCGTCCCGGGATCAAACTCAGGTCACGGCCATCAGGCTTGGTGGCAAGTACCTTTACTACTGAGACATCTCATCAGCCCAAGACTGAGATTCTTTTAATATAATTTTTAATTATTAAAACAAACTATGCAATAAAACAAACATAACCTAAATAAATGGAAACATAATATTCATGAGGAACTCCCATTCTATAATGTTCAATTTTAATCCAATTTCTAGATTAAATAGAATGCTAATTAAGATTCAAAAAGCATTTTTTGAGATTTGCCAACCTGATTCTAAGACTTTTCTAGAAATGCAGAGAATACAGACTAACACAGACCTTTCTAACATGAAAGCAGCTTTGTTGGAGAGTCTATGGCACATATGAAGGCACATGAAGTGGCGGGGAGAGAGCACAGGCAGTTACTGCCAGTCCTCACTGCTAAGCCTGCCCGCTTCCCACGCCCGCTGTCCTCCGGGCATGCTCCCACCACCTCTAACCTCCCCTCAATCGCTCAGCTCCCTCCTGGAGGCCTCAGATCCGCTCGCTTGCCTGCCCTATGGTACTTTCCCCTCCAACGCCAATAAAACTGCCCTTGAGTTTCAAAACAATAAAGAAGAGAGAAAATATGGGGTTAGAGGTGTAGCTCCGTTGATGGTGTTTTCCCAAGAGGCTAAGCACAACAATCCCAGCATACAGAGGTGGAGTCAGGAGGATCCAAGTTCAAGGTTACCCTTGGCCACTGGAACAAGAGTAAATAAACTGAAACAGATTAGGGCCTGGAAACAGGCGGGTTGTGTGTGTAGACACTGGATCTGAAACAAATGTGCACTAGTAAGCAATAAGGAACAACTCTTCAGTAAATGCCACTAGAATAAGTACGAAGAAAGATAAAACCTGACCCTACCTTGTACTGTACAGAAATCAAATCCAAATAATCCGAGTTCCTAGTTTGACAGAAAAAATAAATAAATGTGAAGTAAAAGAGACTATCTTCATAATTTTGATGTAGAAAAAGAAGGGCTCCTAAGGGAGACACAAAACCCCTAATTATAAAGAAAAATGTACTAAGCCTACCCCATGGTGTGGGTCTGTGTAGACGTGAACTTAAAGGCTTAAGGTAAGAAGATTACAGGTAAATTTTACAGATTGAGTAAGAATTAAAAGCAAAGATGTTTTTAGACATTCAATTCATCTGAAAATGTTCCTTTCTGGCATCCACTGTTCCTCCTCATACATGATGACACCTACTTTACACCCTCTAAGCCAGTAAGCTGCAGTGTCTGTCTATGGTTCACAATGAGGGAAATGTTTATAACATGCCTGATTAATAAATACAAGTATATAGACATTTGTACATATAAAACCAGAGCATTAGAGTCACAAAACAATACCTGCTTTTACAACATGTTACTGATATCATTCTCCCTCCCCTTCTTCCCCTCTTCTCTCTCTGCCCCAGGACTCACTATATAGCCCTGGATGGCCTGGAGCTCACTTTGTAGAGCAGGCTGGCTTGGAACTGGTGGGAATCCACCTGTCCGCTCCCTGCACCCCTATGTGCTGAGATTAAAGGCGTGTAGCACAAAGAACAGCACACTGTCTCTCTCTATTTCACTTTTGAAAGAGAAGATGAGGATGGGAAGGAAGGCTGCAGAGCTGGCGTTAGCAGGCAAACTGCCTGGCTGGGTACACAGCTTCCTGTTCAGAGAGAAACCTTGTCTCCAAAAAATACCATGGAGGATGACAGAGGGAGACATTCAACAGTTGACTTCCAGCCTACACACACACACCCCTCCCCCACTATACGAACGTTGACTTTCACTTACTCAATGGAATTCAAAGGCTGGTGAGATGGCTCAGAAGGTAAAGGTACCTGCAGCCATCTATCAAGACCCATGTTTAAGGTCTAATACACAGTGGAAGGAGAGGACTGACTCCTACAAGCTGTCCCCTGACCACAGTGTGCAGGTCCTAGTGTATCCACACACAAACACACAAAATAAGAAAACAGAATCCACAGACTGTTAAGCCAACTGTTTGGCACAGGTTACCGTGAGCCACTTCAATGTCCCAGAGAACCACTGCATTATCTCTCACGCTCTTGGGGGGTGAAGGCCCAGAGGCTGGCTCCTGCCTCCAAACCCCGCAAACCCGGCTCTCAATCCCAGCTTTGCCCTTACTCGTGTGGACCTTTCACGTGTTAGTTATGGCCTCCGAACCTTAGGGGTGTCATTTACAGTGGGGTGACAGTGTCGCCTGTGAAGATGACACAGTAGACCTTGTGGTGGCTGTCAGGTTTAAGAGAGTGCGCAATATACTTACAGCAGCCCATAGAGCGGGCTAACATGCCAAGGTATATTGTTAGACACATGACCTAAAGAAAAGATTGTTTATCAAACAAACAGCCAGGGGGGAAAAACATTAAGGAATGGTTTGTAAATCCTAACCCCCCAGTAAAGCCTGGTTTACATAATGCAGAGGAAAAACAGTATTTGTTCACTATACCTGGATTTTCGAGATTTTGAAATCTTTTGTGTGTGTGTGTATACCGGTGTTTTGTTTGTGTATATGTCTGTGCACCACATCTGTGCCTGGTGCCCAAGGAGGCCAGAAAGGTTGTTAGAGTCCTAGAAGCGGAGGTTATGACAACTGAGAGCCACGATCAGGATGCTGGGAGCTGAACCTGGGTCCTCTGCAAGAGCAGCCAGTGCTCGCAAGCACTGAGCCATGGTCCCAGCTCCAAATCTTATTTTCTTTATTACAATTGTTATCACAGTTCCTAAACTGAACATGTTTAAGTAAGAACCTCAAATGATTGAAAAGACAGCATTTCCCAAAGTACACAAATCAAACACAGAAGACCTGAATACAAAACCCAAACCCCCATACATTACCATTTCTGTTCCTCTACTTCGGAATCTGTTCTGCTAATGTATTTTCTTCTCCTTTAAGACACACGGCTACCATGAACAGATGACTGCCTGCTTGCCAAACAAGTGGGAATTTGGCTGCTTTGCAACTGAAGTAAACAGAAGAACCAACCTCCACAGGAAGGACTCTGACAACTATTTCGAAATAAAAACTTACTCAAAAACCATGTTTACAAGGTTAGCTCCTCAGGCGCTGCCCAAGTACCTACTGAGTTCCCTAGTGTGTGACATGTGATGTTTGGGACATGAGCTCCAGTAACTACCATCTCCTGGAAAAGACAATCACTTGGCTAGTATCACAGGCTGAGCGTGAAAGGTCCCCAGAGTTGCGTGGGTCTCGACATACCATCCCCAGCTGCTGGCACCATTTTGGGAGGCTGTATAAATCCATGTGCCACACACCAGGCACTGGCCTAAGCTGGAGCGACACAAAGCTGAGCAGTTTCTAGGGTCACTCGACACATCAGCCCCGTTCCCAGATGTTCTCCAGGAAGCAATGAACCCTGGCTGCATCTTATGCTCATGCGCATCGTGAGCCCCGCTTCACTCCCTCAGCTGAGAAGCGCCTGAGCCCTGTCAGTGAAAAATAACGAAAGCTAAAGGTGCTGAGCACTTAATGATATAAAGAGTTCTGAGATAGTAATCCTCGCAGCAAGTACATGAAATAGCTCTTACCTTTGTTTTCCAGCATAAAGAAACAGAAAGTTTAGCCTGAACATGCTAGTACATGCTAGCACCTCAGCACCTGGAAGACTCAAGCAGGAGGATTAAAATTCAACTTCAGCTGGGGGTAGTGTCACACGCCTTTAGTCCCAGCACTAGAGAGACAGAGGCCGGCAGATTCTGTGAGTTTAAGGCCAGCCTGGTCTATAGAGTCAGTTCCAGGACAGCCAGGGCTACATAGAGAAACCCTGACTCACAAGAAAGAAGAAAAAGAACAGAAGAAGAAGGAGGAAGAGGAGGAGGAATTATCCAACTTCAGCCTGGGTATTACACATCAAATCTCTGTCTTAGCAATAATATAACACCAGAAACAGGAAAGTTGAGTGATTTTTTTTCAGTGACAACATCCAGCTCTCAGGATGTCAAGCAGCGCCTGAATTAGTCTGTAGGCTTCCGGTAACTATGACTGTTAAATAAATACCCTCTCATCACCTTTTTCCTAGACAAAGCACACCACAAGGGAAGAGAACCTCCTTTTTCAAATTCGGGGTGAGTGTATCAAGTAGACAGACTGAGCCAGAAACACTAGCCTGAGAAAGGGTCCAAGCCCCAGCCTCACTGCTTTATTGTGATCTGAGGAGGAGGAGTTGGAATAACTTGGAATCACATCCACGACTTTCATGTCTCACAGGCCCACAGTGAAATCGGGGAAGTTAAGAGAAACAACCGCAGTAAGATCCAATTAGGGCAAAAGTACAAACACGGTGGGTTTTTAGCTGCTGCTTGCGCAGATGTTGCAAGGGCAGCAGTGAGGAAACCACCGGCACCCCAGTCACGGCAGGAGGGGGAAGGCAGGCTCAGAATTTGTGCACTGGTCCATGTTTACTAAGGAGCCCTAAGGACGGGTGGGAGGGGTGCACAAAGCGCTTCCGTGCATTGCAGCAGTCACCTCAGGGAACTGAAGTCTGGACCCTGAGCAAGGGTCTGACTGGTGAACTGCCTGACACTCACAGGCATCATTACTACTAAACGAAAACCAAAACCCTGACAGCCAGGCGCAATGGTGCATGTGGGTAATGGACTTGAGAGGCTGAGAGGCAGGAAAAGCAACACAAGTTCAAAGCCACCCTGGGCTACACAGAGAGTCCCAAACCAGCCTGGGCTACCCAGGGAGACCCTGTCTCAAACAACAAAACCCAAACTGAACAAATTCTCTTATTCACATTTGAGGGGGCAGGCAACTCCCTCAGAATAAGTAAAGAAAGCCTGTATTCCAGGGAGATTTTACAGTTTGCTGCCAATTACAAAACTCAAGCTTTCAAATAAGAATGGAATTTTGGAAAATGTGTATGCTCTTTGCACCATCACCCTGACCAAGTCTGCAAAATCCAAAGTCTTTCCTGCTGAGTTTGGGTTTTCAAATGTGAGTTTTCTATGTCATACAATGAACGGTGTCAACATCTGTGCAGAAATTGCAGAACCAGCTGACGCAGTTTTCCGAATGATCAGCGCATGATCTCACAAGATGTTTTGCTGGGTAAAGAGCCATTCTACGTGACAAACTCATGATGTTAGCCTAATGAGTATCACCATACATCAATTTCATTAATCCAGTTCAGACTCCAGATGAAACCAAAGTTTAAGACACTATCACTTGGCTGGAGATGGAGATCACATGTCTGTGATCTCAGTGTTGGGGAGGAAGAGGCAGGTGGATCTCTCTGAGTTTGAGGCCAGCCTGATCTACAAAGTGAGTCCAGAGCAGCCAAAGCTACACAGAGAAACCCTGCCTCAAAAAGAAAGGAAGGAAGGAAGGAAGGAAGGAAGGAAGGAAGGAAGGAAGGAAGGAAGGAAGGAAGGAAGGGAAAGAAAGAAAGGAAGAAAGAAACAAAGAAACAAAGGAAGGAAGGAACAAAGGAAGAAAGAAACAAAGAAAGAAAGAAACTATCACTTGAGTGTTGGTGAGATGCCAAAGAATACTACTCAGGCTTCTCTTCGGAGACTATGAAAACTTTTTTCTGTAGGTCTAGAATCTCATCAGGGAAACAATTGTTCAACAAAATATTTGCTGAGTGAGAACTGATGAACCATGAATCTTCTCACTGGGTATAGTGCTCCATTTTCTGTTTGTAATCTAAAGTTAGAGTTTCTTTTTATTCATTTATTCATTCACCTGTTTCTTTATTTATGGAAGCAAGGTCTCACTACGTGTCCCTGGATGTCCTGGAACTCACTCTGTAGACCAGGCTGGCCTCAAACTCATGGAGATCTGCCTGCCTCTGCCTCCTGAGTGCTGGGATTAAAGATGTGTGTCATTACACCTAGCAAGTTAGAGTTCCTAAGAAATTATTTTTTGCTTATTAAATCTTCCATACTTGGCTCCTTCAAAAATGTATTAACAGTTATAGCTGAAGTCTCTAAGCTGTCAAAATGCATACAAATATTTAAAAATGTGTTTTTCCTCCACGACTTCTGTTCTGGCGATCTAAAGTAACACTGCGCAGCTCCAGGACAGAGTTGGCACTGTGTCAGCAACTGGGCGCTCATCCAGTCAGAGGTCATGCAAACCAGACGAGCTCCTCTCAAGTCAGTCCCGGACTATCCCTCCCCAACGAGAACCCTTGACAAATTAATATGCGAATATACACGAATCTGAATACGTTTAGCTCCTGCAAGGGCTTTCTCTGTTGTATTAACTTCAGGTTTTAGTGAATGGCTGGAAGTCGCTTTTCCTCGACTTTAAGAGGACAAGACCTTCAACATGGGAATGTAGGAAAACTGAGGACTGCTGTGTTTTCAGACAGTTCACACAGGCGTTAATCAGGAGAGCACTCCGACAGCATGAAAGCCAGGAAAGGAGGAAGAGGGTGACAACGTAAACAAGCTACAGGCTGAGGGCACACCAAAGAAGCAGCCAAAGGGCAAAGCCATGCAAGAGTCCAAGGAGATGCAGACACAGAGCGCGAGAGGCCTCAGCCTCGGCTGGCTGGGAGGAGGAGGGGCTGTTCCACGAGGCGTAGCACACAGTCCTGGCACTCAGGAACCAAAAGGTGACTATCGGCCCAGCAAGGCCTTAAACGAACAAAAGACAACAAAAGAATATACAAGATGAAAAGCAAGATGGCTCCAAAATTTTTATTTAGGGTTTGAAAAGCCTCTGACATAGCCAATCCTGAAATCTGATAAGCTTCACCACCAGAAGGGGTTTTTCTGTTTGAAGTGTGTGTGCATGCATGTGTGTGTATGCCATGTGTGCATATGTGTGTATGAGCTGTATGTGGGGTATGTGCATTTGTATGTCAGAGGTCTGCATTTGTATGTGTGTGCATGTCAGGCATCTTCCTCAATCACACCTTAGCTTATTTCTTCAGACAAGGTCTCTCACCGACCCAGAGCTCGACACCTAGCTTTTCCTGTGGTTCTGGGTTCAAATTCAGGTCCTCATGCTTGTGTGCATGAGCCGTCTCTCCAGCCCCAGAAGTTTAAGCTTGGTACACGCATGTAATCCCAGTACTCTGGAAGATGAGGCAGGAAGATTTCTGTGAATTCGAGGCCAGCTTGGGATACATAACAGTGCCAAGTGTGCCAAAGCCATATTGCAGTCTTCTCTTTAAGAAAATAAGAAAAGGTTTACAGAACTTATAAATCAGAAGTACTCAAACCAATGCAAGTCCAGGACAGCCAAGGCTACACAGACAAAACCTATCTTGAAAAGCCAGAAGAAGGAGGAGAAGAAGGAGGAAGAGGAGGAGGAGAAAAAAAAGGAGGAGGAGAAGGAGAAGAACTCAAATACATGTTATTGGAAAAAAAAAAAAACACGCAAGATGAGAATTTATCTTTAAAGCATTCTGGGGATGAGAAGGGAGGAGAGTGGAACAGAAGGTAATTTTAAGAGGCTAAACCAAGTCTCAGCTCACAAGGAGACATACAGAACGTCAGAAAGAAAGAAAAATATTACACAATCACTTTACTTGAATTAATATATGAAAGAAAAGGAAAGGGGAAGAAAAATCAATGTCTATTAAACAAAAGTTCAAGAAGAAGCTGGGTGTGGTAGCTCGTGCCTCTACGTCCAGCACTTGGAAAGCTGAATCAAGTGATCAGCCCTGATGAGTTCAAGGCCAGTTTGACCTAGAGAGGGTTCTAGGTCAGCCAGGCTACAGAGTGAGGCATGCCAATAATAATAATAATTACTAATAATAATATATAATAAAATTCAGGAAATGGAGTAAAAGAAAGTAACACGTGAAAAGAATTAGCTATTAATTCTTTTGTATGCTTTTGAAGTAAACAAGACCAAGTAGATGAGAACTACAAAGTAACAGACTCCTATCAAAAAATTATAATAATTGGTGTATGCCACTTTAAATAAATTCGACATCCTTTAAATATGTAATAAATTAGTACCCTTTACATACTGTGTGTAGAAAAGCTTCCTGAACTTAGAAGAAGTGTGCACTTGTTTCTGTGGAGTAGACCAGCGGGAAGGCATTTCTATTTCTGCATTGTCATGTGCAATATTCCTTCTGAAAGTCTCACTCCAGCTCCAGTCCCCAAGGAATTCTGCTCAGGGCAAAGGGCAGCGAGCCACTTCCACTCCCTTCTATATTTAGTGCTGAGATGTTAACACAATATCTTTGCCTTTCCTTCAGAAAGGATACACTTCTAGATCAGGGCTGGAGCCATAACCCTGCACGTCCCACAGGCTTCAGCCCCGCCCTGTAAGGACAATCTAGACACAGCAAGATGTCGGAACTCAGATTCCAACACAGGACTTGTGTTTATGCCAGATCACTATGCTTAAACCAATACCAACATCTCATGCTCCATCTGAGTTTTCTTAGGAAAACCAGATTTCTGAATAGAACAAATAACTAAGAGAAGATATGTTGAATTGTTTCCCTCAAAACTTGGTCAGAGTGGCCAGAAGTCCCAGGACGGTAAGTCAGGAATGAACAGCATTGTATAATGAGAACTGTAAATATAAATCTAGGCCTTCTTACATGTGTGGCCATGACTGCAAATTCACACACGCCTCAAGCTCTTCCCTGTATGGCTAATAAAGCTCTCTATCTTCTTGGTGTATGTGTGGTCCCTGCAAGGATTACTGTGCCCAGGCATAATACTAAGCTAGCCCTCAGTGGCGGTTCTCTCCATTATAAGTCTTTTTTTATTCAACAAAGGGTCACTTCTACCGTGTATTATAACCATATTATAATCACCTTCCCTAGGGGGAAAAAATCTCCAATCATCTTCTACGAGGGACAAAAAAAGCACTCATCACATCCCGGTCCCCTGACACAGCCGCCGGCACAGACATGCTCAGTTCAACACCCTTTACATGACAAAACACCCGATTCCTGACTAGCCAGTTACCGGAAGAGGTCCTCACTGCTGCCAGCTGCCTTAATTCATTCAAATCTGAGCTCTTCCTAAACACTGGCAGAATTATCTTAAGGGCCTCTTCATTTAAGGTGGGCTGGGACGTGGCTCAGCTGGTAGAGCACTTGCCTAATGTGCAAAGAGGGTCGGGGTTGACCTGCACAAACCAGGTGTGGGAGTGACATTCCAATATCACCACGGGGAAGCCAGCAAGCTTGGGGCCAGCCCAGGTTACACAAGCTGTGACACACACACACACACACACACACACACACACACACACACGCGCGCGCGCGCGCGCGCCAAGAGCAAGGGCAGAAGAAGACTGCGGTTCACATGATACACGGATGTTACATGTGGGTGTCACGGTCATGAAAATGAATGTTCACACCCTCCATGAGTACTAAAGGGGCTGAAGAGAAACCTTGGCAGCCCTGGGCAAGAAAAGCAAGAATCAGCGCAATCCAGGTGCTGCCAGAATGAATTGCCGAGGTTTAACTCATTGACCCTAACATGAAAGTACCACAGACTGCAACCAAGAAGCTGCAGCTGGAACGAGGATCTGAAATTGCGTCTCTTAATCAAATTTTGCTCCGTTCACCAATTTTTACAACACGAAGCTAGTTCCTTATGTACAATCCACATCCACGCATTGTTGACTTCACAAAAACAAATTAATTAAAAAATAATAATAATAAGTGGATGAGCCAGGTGGCGGTGGTATACACCTTCAGAACTCCGGAGGCAGAGGCGGCGGCTCTCTGAACTCGGTCTATGCAGTGAGCTCCAGGACGCCAGGGCTACAGAGAAACCTTACTTCCTGAGACTCACAAGGTCTCCTCCCATAGTTACAGAAGCAGGAACAACTGCTTGGGACAGACGATTGACGGCCACCTGCAAGCTCTAGAAAGATGCTTCCCAGAGTCACGGCCATGCTGGGGTGGGGCTCTCCCTGACACAGTGTCCTTCAGCTGCCGTGTTCACTTGCTGCTCTGCCATGCCTCCACAGCATGATGCGCTAATGCCTTTGAAGCCGAAATAAGAATTCTTCCCTTTAAGGGGTTTCCATCAAGTACGTGGTCACAGCCACACAGACGTTTCTACTGCCCACAGGATCCCTTACTCTTACACGCAGACAGGAAGTGGCCTCGTTCTCCCATTCAGGAAGGAGGACTGAATTGCTAATTATCGTCATCTTTACAATACTCTCCCTAGACGGTCATGTTAAAAATTTACATTAGCAATTAAGAAAAATGAATTGTGGAATGGAATGCAAATTACTAACAAAAATTAAAACTAATTGGAGAGGTCCAACTAGCTACTCACTACACCGGAGTCCATAATTAAACTTGGGCAGATTGTAATCTCAAATATTCAGGGAGGACAGAGAACAGAAAACAAATTAAGAAGCACACAGGTCCACTGGTGAGATCAGTCCTCCCACGGACCCACAACAAACTCCCACACGTGAGCCAGCTCTCCCCGACACCCCGAGCACGGCTGAAATGATAACAGCTAATTACAGAATTAATTACAGCTGGCTTACCCCCGCCCGTGAGCTGTGTGACTTCCTGTTTGGAAAGCTTACCACATAAAAATCAGAAACATGAAACTGCAGAGGGAATAGTCTCAGTCACCAGAACACAGTGGCATGTGCTTGCGTGGCGATGCCGAGGCACCTTCTCCAAGGCAGAGACACAAACCTGCAGCCGAGTGCAGGCTCAGGGTCCGAGCCAAGCGCTGCCCACGCAGGTGTGTGCGGGCCGCCTGAGGTGGGCGCAGTGAGGCACCAACGCCCTGACACCCCTGATCAGCAGGACTTTCTTAACTAAATGCTTGCCGTCAGTGTTGACCACTAGGCTGCATGACAATTCTGGGTATCAGGAAATGGCTGAGCGTTAGCGGACTGAGTTGAAAACAGTGGTCATCAGGGCAAGCACAGACAACTTCCTCCACCGACACTTAGCGTTGCTCCAAGTGAAGCTTCTTCTCAGTGTTTAATGGCTTTGTGATTTATCTCAGGCAACTTGTATCACGCTAAAATATGTCCAGACAAATTTATACTGTTTAAAATTTGAACTGTTTAGTAAATGTCCTCAGAAAAGCCCCCACCACCACCACCTTTTTTAGGTAGGGCCTCTGTGTGTAACCGGGACTGGCTTCAAGCTCACGATCCTCCTGCCACCATGCCCAGAATACAGTTTTCATCTTTAAATATATACATTATATATATATATATTGTTCACTTCAGGTTTGCTGAAGCCAAGAGACCAGACCCCTTCAATGCAAATTCAACGGTACACATTAAGAGCAAGCTACAATGGAGGCCCAGTCCCCTGACCCTCTGCATCTCACTCATCCACACATTCACCATGATTCTGAGGTTGTTGGAGAGTAAACTGGCGTCCACGTGCAGGGCTAATCCAGACTCTGAAGCTCAAGCTTTCAAATGCCTCACAATCGCTGGAGAGGACCCATCCAGGGCTTCTGGCTCTCAAGGGCAACACACCTATTCCTAGCACACGCCCTGTGTGGCTGAAGTTCTGTCTACAAACATGCTTTAAGAACCATTGACCTAGATGAGTCTGAGCACAAATTCTGGCCCTCCCACCTGAGCTTCCTAACTCTAAAACTCCCCAACTCTAAAACTAGAAACAAAGCTATCTGCAGTTGTGGGTTAGCAGTTACACCCGTGATGGCCACAGCCTGTGGGACGGTGTCGGGCTCCTCTCTCGGAGAGCTGCTTGACTGCAGCGCTGCTGCTAAGTAAAGGGACATGGGGGCCCCTGAGGGCACGGCACTTCGTACCTGCGTTAAACTGCACTGGTATTTAAAGGTCCTTTTGTACATCAATTCTTGATAAAACGACACTTCACTACACCAAGGTGTCTGTGGTGACAACTCCAAGAGCAAGAGCAAGGGCTGCGCAGCTGGCAAAGCGTGCGAGAACACACGAGGCCTTGCTTTGATCCTCAGCCTCTCAGAAAGCAGACGAGCGATGTACACCTGTCATCCCAGCACTCAGGACGTAGAGGCAGGAGGACCGGAAGCCCAAGGTCATCCTCTCTAGCCAGAGGTCAAGTTCTGGGCCAGCCAAGAATGGATGAGAACCTTGTCTCCAAAGAGAGGAGGCACTAAGTCCCGTGTTCCATTTTCACTTCTGCTCTAGTGAGCTGTGTGCGCCCCTAGTCTCCCCATCTATAAATCACAATGGCACCAGCACTTACTTTGTGGAGTTGTGAGCTGCATGGTTGAATTCCACAAGTGTTTGCTATTTTCATCCCGATTTCCATAATGTTATAAGTCATTACAAACTTTAAGCCGTCAACTTTGTAAGACAGGCACAGTGGTCGCTCACCCTGCCATCCCAGCACCTGGGAGGCTCAGGCAGAAAGATGTCACTCAGGGTCATTCTCGGCTTCATTTTGAAGCCAGCCTTGTCTCAAAATAAAGACAAAAAAAAGGGGGGGGTACAACTTTATTTTAAAGTAAAATTCAAACAACTGGACTTTTCCTGATCACTAAGGTGAGCCTCTTGTGTTAGTTTGAAATGAAATGCTGGTATGAGATTACTTTTGATCTATAAAAACAATCATTTCAGATGATAGTTCCCGGGCTGGGAAAATGCCTCAAGTAGGTAAGTGCTCGCTGCACACGCATGGAGGCCTCAGTTCAGATCCGCAGCACTCACATCAAAGTCATGGTTCCCATAACTCCAGCACTATCGAAGCTGACATAGGCAGCTCCCCTGGGCTCGATGACCTGGCCACCAGCCTAGCCAATGTGTGAGCAGCAAGTTGAAATGAGGAGCCTGACGCCCGTGCACACACAAACACCTCCATCCTGCCTTCTCTGCCTGTTGGCGTTCCACCCTAGCATGGCCTCAGGCTTGACCATCAGTTCTCTGCTTGTTGTGATCACCTAGACAGACGCCAGATTCTCCTGCCACAGTTTTATCAAAGACCGAGATCCAAAGGCTTTATTACGGTTCACAAAGGCACACTATTTGACCAACACTTTTTTAAATGTTTCAAAATTCGGAAGTCTTACATACCCATTTCCCATTGACTAAGAAAAACCGCATCTGACTTCTCTTGAAGTGGAGAATCCACTTTGGTAAAGCAAGCCTTACCAAAAACCGTAACCAACTGGGCTAGTACAGCTGCTCCCCTCGCCACGCTAGCTTTTACCATTACACTTTAATTCATGTCGTATGTGTATGGTGTGTGTGTGCATGTGCGCGTACGTGTGCCACGGTGCGCTGCAGAGGTCAGAAGGCAGTTTGGGGAGTCTGCTGTCTCCTTCCAGCAGCTGGACCCTGGTCATCAGGCTTGCATACCACGAACTGCTGGTCTGTCTACTTTAATCCCACTTGGTCATTCGGACGCTCAACTTCCAGTTCTACTAAACAAAAGTGTGCTAATAACAAACTCTCTCCACTTGCCTGTGAGCTCAGACTGGGGTCCCACAATCTCTGCATCTCCAAACTAACTTCCTCAAGACTCCTGCTCTGGGTCGTTTCTGATATGAAAACGATCCATCACAAACCAAGCCACGAACACCATTTCCACTAAATTTTCCTCCTCCGGCCAGTCACCAGCTCACACTGGTTACACATGTCCAATCTATTCCTTTTTGCTCTCCCCATCACCACTGCTTTGATCGTTTCAGGGTCTATCACAAGCTACAGCTATTTCACCACAGCTAAATTGTCCATCCTCCTGGCCAAAAGCAAGGCCTGCAGCTGTGCCTAGGTCCCACTGGCTCAGCTCCACCACTGATCCGACACCCCTGGCCCCTCCAAGTATTATCCGCTGCTCTTTTCCATGCAATCTCTGCTGTCAACACAGAAAGCATGCTTTTGCTGTTTCTTTTGTCTTTAAACATACTTAAACTCTCCCCAAACTCCCATAGCTTGAAATCCCTTCTTGCTCCTGCTATCTGCTCAGTAGAATTTGAAAGCACTCTCTGAGCACCTCATGATCAGGTCCATTATGACATCGTTTCTCAGAGCCCCCTTCCGGGGTCTGTCAGCCGCATCTGGCCCAGTGGCTGACCCTCTCCTCCTCGAAGCCGTCTTCAGGCTCCACCTGCTTCTGCCTCCTTTCCCCAGCCTTGTCTTCGTCTGGCTCATCTTGAGGCCTCCGAAGCACATGCCCAGCTGCTGCAGCCTGCAGCTCAGTGTCTGGACTGTTTTCTCTCTACTCTTAGCCCAAACTCCTGAGGCCATAACTATTCTCTATGCCAGTGAGTCCTATATTTCTTTTTCTGACCTGAAGCTTTTCCCTGAATTCCATTTCCAAAGTACACATTCAACATCTGCACTGAGTTCTCCTTTCCTCCCAACTGTTCTTCTTGGAATCATCCACTTCAGTTGATGGCAACTCCATTATTTTTATCCCAGTCAAAACTCTCAGTGTCAACCTGAACTTGCTTTTCTTTCATACACTACAATTCAAGCTTCAAAACAAACTCAGCCTCATTGAACAGAACGTGACTTAGCAGTAGAAAAGTAGCCATGCAGTGATATGGATGGACTTTAAACACTGTTCTGAGCTCAGAGTTAAACAAGAATACACACGATATAATCCCATGTGTGACGGCCCCCCGCCCCTACTACCAGAACGAAGGTCAGATTGCTGAGGAGGGGCACCTGGAAGGGAAGCAATCTTTTGGAGTGGTGAAAATGTGCCATCTGTTGACTGTGGTGAAAGCTATATGTAAATAAACTGACCAAAATTCACTGACTCATATGAGGCATTCTTAAATGTTTTTATCTGAAGGTCTTTTTAAAATTTCACTGATTATTATTATCATGTGTTTCAGTGTATGTGAAACATGAGCGCACAGATGGTGGGAGTTCATGTACAGCACATGTGAGGAGCCCAGAGGACACTTTATGGAGTCGGGTCTCTCCTCCCACCTTTGACTGGGCCCAGGGACCAAACTCCTCACACTTCTACAGCAGGAGCTTTTGTGCACTGAGCCCTCAGCCCCTAGCCCCTCATGCATGTCTGACTTCCTGTTAACTGTGGGCCACTAGAGCTAATTAAGCACACACACACACACACACACACACACACACACACACACGCTGACCACTTTTTTTACCTCCCACCCCACCTGGTGCAGTGTGGAAACTATCACTCTTCTCTTCTTGTCTACAATAGCCTCCTAAATGCTTTCCTACGTCTGTGCCCTCTGCACCTTATTCTCAACATGGCGGCCAGAGCAAGCCCATAAAATATGAATCTCATCATGTCACCCTCTGATCAAAATGTCTAAGGGTCTTTCCTGGTACTATAATTTTTTAATTTTTTTAATTTTTAAATTATTATTATTATTTTTTTGCAATAGGGTCTCACTCTGTAGCCCAGGAGGGCATGAAACTTACTATGTAGACCCAAAGTTCTATCTCAGCACAGGAAAAGGATAACACTCAAACAGGTTATGACAGTATATAGCAACCTGGATTTGCTTTTAATTCTCATCAGCAATTTAATATAAAAAATACCATAAAATGGAAGCTCTATCAGACGCTGAAAATGTTTTCTATCAAATTTGCAGATCTTCTTCTAAGTAAGTGTCTCTAAGTCTGAAGTAATTTTCCTAGTCACCTAAATAAATGCACAGTCTAGGCTCTTTGTACTCGCCCATGCTGCATAACACCCCACAAATGCTTTAGTAAAATCAACCTCACAGTCTGGAAGCTTCGCTCATTTTAAGAGTCTTATTTATCTTTATCAGTCAAATAATGTCTTGTTTTACCAGCAAGCCACTAAATACAAGAATGCTAAAGAGATCGGTCTGACGTAAATAATTTAAGGTAAGGTAGAAGCAAGTGCCTTTGCTCAGAGATCCAAGCCTGTCTTTCCACCAAGCAAACAAAGCTCCTGGAGCCCGAGGGTCCTCCCCAGGACTGCAGAGCCCTGGGCTGCAGGCCCCTGCAACCAGCAGCTGCTGCCCACTGCAGTCAAGTACTCAACTTGATCCGAGCAGCGAGCCCCAGGAACCTGCTTTGGCTTTAAGCAGCATTGCATCTTTAACCTAAATATGATTAAGAGGTTTCCTGAAGTTAAACGGAGTGGAAATTTCCAGGGGAGCACATTACTTAAGCAGTTCTAAACAAAAAATATTCCGAAACACAGTTATTAGTTTAAGGATGAGCACATGACAATCAGAACGCCACTGTTGAGTATGTTGGCCTGTCTTTATTGTCCACAGGCAGCCTCTTCCATCTCTACGTGCCACGTCTTAAGCAAGACAATGAAGAGAAACAACTGTCCTAGTGCAGGACAGCAGTGACCTAAACACCTCTGCAGAGCACAGATGGCCAACAGCAGACTTCACAACCAAAACATGTCCACGCTGTAACCATACTGGGTACTCATTCACCTTGATATATCTGGCAACCGAAACAGTGATCACACACACGTACTAACATCTCCAAACAGTCTCATTTCTAAGTTTCCTAGATTGCTTTAAACCTAAAACAGGTTATTCTGGATAGGAAACACAGCAAAAACACCAGTACCCAAACTAACAGGCACTCCTAGCAGACGACAGGTCATTCGGACCGAGTCACTAAAATCAGCCTTTATTTGCCGGGTTAGAGCTTTCAAAGCAAGATGAAATGAGAACAATTGTCCAGTACCTTACCCTTTCTACCGGCGAGCCATAGCATGCAATGCCGGAACATAGCAGTGGCAGATGGCATTGGAGTTATTAACTACAGAAAGGATAATAGCAGAGGAATGATAGCTGGCAGACAAGACACAGATGCAGATGAAATGGATGCGAACTTGGATTTCTTGAAGCAGAGCAAACCCTTTCATGCGAAGGTTGCGTCTAGCTTCGGTTGAATTTACATTTTGAGCCTCACACGGACAAACACTGCAGCGGTCACAGCCAGTCTTTAGGCTCTTCATGCAGAAGCACAGCCACACGCCTTGAGAAAGAACGTGCGCAACCTTCTGTAAGCACAAGCCAGCAGCAGCAGCCCATTACTCTCGCTTTTCACTGATTTTTATCCTTTTAAATTTCTGATCTCCAATTGCGGCCAGATCCACAGTCGCTTCAATTAATGTGCGTCCACTGCAGACACAGATCCCTGCCTGCCCTGCGGGCCGCTTCATCCAGAAGGTTCCTGTGCCCTCCTTCATGCGGGCTCAGTCGCAAAACCATTCCAGGCATTCAGCAAACAAGCCGGGAGAGGGGAAGGCAGGTGGGACCACAGGGAGGAAGACCTCTCCTCTCAGCTCACCCTGGAAGTGGAAGGTTTTCTGATCAACTGTTATTGTGAAGGTGCTGTCGTCCTCGTCATCTATCCCAATCACGGCTCCCTGTGAAACAAAGAGCAAAACCCCAGTGAGGCAAACAATGACATCAGCAGTCTCCACTGCTGCCACAGCCCTGAAACACCCAAGCTCAGAGGACACGGGGCGGGCGGCAGGCAGGAGAAATCCGAGAGCCCGGTTTTGTTTCGGAACAGGAACTGGAGGAGGAGGGCTGGCAGGACATCCTGGTGGTGCCCAGCTCGGAGACTTTCCACGCTTTGCACAGGGGACACAGAAGCAGGGGGAGGGACAAACGGAGGCTGAATCTGTCTAACAGCCAGCCCCGAGCCTGCTGAGCTTTAAATTGCTCTCTAACCCGGGATCAGAAGGCGCCACCGCCCCAGGTTGTTGTGCAGCTCGGACAGCAGGTGCTCCTCGCGGGCTGCCTCCGTACTGTGCCTGTTAGTGCAGAACCAGCAGCTGACACTGCTTCAAACACTGCCCCGTACCAGATGCGCCCATGACCACTGCGCTCCTGCGGGCGCCGCCGTTTTCACACTGCGACTGTTTGCACCTATGGCTGCCTCCTCCCACTAAACTGCTGTGAGGCGTTGGCGACGCAGGACAGTTTTACTTATTTGACACAAAGCACTCAAGTATACATAGGACTCTCAGAACACAGCAAGAGGGCAGGGAGCCATGCTGGCTGGCTGCTTCGGGAACTTTTGACATGTTGTATACAGTTACATCTGTCCTGTTCAGACCACAGGAATCAAGGGAGGAGGTAGCTACACAAAATAAAGTCTCCTGGGCAATGTTCTCAAGGAGTCAATATCTTTCTATCCCAGAGGGGCCAGAGAACACGCCACCCCACGGGACCACATTGCTCTCACATGGTTCATTATTAAGACACCTTGAAATGGAACATCAAAAGACTGGAGAAAAAAAACAAAAACATCACCACATGAACAGAGCAGTACGTGGGGGACTGCTCTTGCCCTAAAAATATTAAGCAATGGAGCCAAAGATGTACTCTTTTCTTCCCGGAGACCACACAGATAAACCTCCTTCATCTTCGTTCCACACACATGACTTAGCTATTCTTCCGTTTCAGAGCGGATAAGAAACTCTGCCCCATTCTCAAACAAGGCAACGTCTACAGACTTAGTCTAAAGCCAACACAAAGCTCACGCAGGCCCAGGGCTGGACACCCCTGGCAGGCACCCCCTCGTCCATCATGGACCCCTGCACCAGGCTGGAGCACTAACTGGTTAACTTCGCTTTATGCTTGGCCAGCCTTGTGAAACTGATAAATCACACAGTCCCCAGGTCCAAAGACTCAATGACCAAGTACAGGAATGCGTGCTAGATGGAGCTCTGGCCTTTAAGGCCTGTTCCAGAAGGGAAGATAAAGAGAAGAGCGCAGCACACTACCCAGTGCTCTGCCTGTCACTAAGGAAATAACCGCACAGACAAACTCCATGGAAAGAAGGTTAGCAGTCCCTGGGGGGGGGGGGGGTAGGGGCTGGAGGCCAGCAAGCAGGCGGGGAGGGGAGGCTGCTTTGAGAAAGGGTGCTGTTGTCTTGCCCAGTCCTCACACCTGGGCTCAAGTAATTCTCCTGTCAGTCTTCCACTGGCATTATAGACACATACCACTGGACCTGGCTGGCACTGTATTTCTTCTCAAAGTGATGGAAACATTTTAAAATTGACTGTACCACTGTGGTGGTTGAGCAATCCTATGAATATGCAAAAACATTAACCACATACATTAAATCAGTACACTGGATAACACATGGATTTTTTTTTCAAGTCAGGGTTTCTCTGTGTAGCCCTGTCTGTCCTAGACTCATTTTGTAGACCAGGCTGGCCTCCAAGTGCTGGGATCACAGGGCCCAGTGTTGATCTTTTTAGCAAAGGGTCTCACACAGCCCAAGCTGTCCTCCAACTCTAGGTAGCTAAGGATGACGTTGAGCTCCTGATCTCGCTGCCTCCACCTCCGGGGTGCTGGAATTAACGATACGCATCATCACCCCAGTTTCATGTGGTGCTGCGAACCCAGTCCAGGGCTTCACACGCGCTAGACCACACGCCAACAACTGAGCCACACTCCCCAGGCCCAGTGTGTAAACTGTAACTCACCCAAGCTGAGATAGCTCAACCCACTTCCAAATGGCTTGTCTGTGCTTCCTTTTGGGTTTCTTAATCTAAGTTTGTCCATCATCTATAACCCAAGATAGGCCTCACAAGGGCTCCAAATACGTAACTATCACTTTTGCTTTTTTCTCCTCCAGTTCTGGGGAATGAAGCTAGGGCCTCAGGCCTGCTGGGCAGGCACTTCCGCTGAGCTGTCTCCAGCCTGGAGCTGGTACCCTAAGTTCACCATCTCTACGGCTACCGACAGAATGGAAGCTTCCCCCAGTTCCCCGCTAGCTGATGCGGTCCACCTTTGGTCTGGACACCTAAGCCTCTCTGTCATTACCTGAGAACTATTTTCTAAGCACAAACTCTAAGAAACACATCTTTTTAAAAATCTTCCTTGGCCTTCCCTAAACTAATAAAGTCAACTTTACTTCTTAATACCAGTCAAGACTGTTCAAATCTGGCTCGGCTAACCTTCCTGTCGCCACCTCCTGCCACCTCCCTTCCCCACAGAGAAAGATCCTATATATGCTCAGTCTCAACATTTCTTCCATACACCAACAACACAGTGAGCAGCCTCGCGTTTTCATTTTTCCAGCCCAGCTCCCTCTCCTTTTCTCAACAAAGCCCGCCCATTCCCTCCCCCTCCCCCCAGCAGCTCTGTAAATCTGCCCAGCTCTCGGCCCCTTCTCCAGCCCTGAATCATGCCTCCTCCCACTCATTGCATCCCATGGCCACCTCAGGACTCTTCAGACAGAACCCCAGCAGGTGGACAGCTGTTTCCTGGCCCTCCTCAGTCGCACTTCAGAGGCTCCACCACAAGAGCCTTAGATGAGCTAACATGGAAGAAAGCATTCCTGCGAGGTCCACTGCACTTCCTGGAGGGCTCCGGAACCTACATGGCAGTCTCCTGCTCCAGGTAGGGCTTGCTACTACCTGAGTATCCCTCAGGGACATTGCCCCTGACACTGACCTCTCCCTCTGACTGTTCAAAACAACCTCAATTTCCCATTAAAAAAAAAAAATAGCCTGGCTTTACATTGTTCAATATTGTAGCTGTTCAATCCTGGGTGACCATTTAATTATAATTAAAATTAAGCAAAATTTAGAAATAACTGGAGCCAAAACTACTCTGGCAAAGCAAGGCTTAGCATGAATAAGGCCCCGGGTCCAGTCTCCAGCCCCAGAAAAAAAAAAACAAAACACTGGCAATTCAAAGGCTCAAGAGGCCCAGAAATC